>NC_030821.1:50411519-50718415 GCF_001704415.2 Capra hircus
CACTCACCTCCAAAGATATAAAGACCAATCCCTTTCCACAATATGAGAATGCTTCCCAGTTAAAAAAAAGTCCCCAAACAAAATCAACATCATAAAAAGACCAAAAAAACCAAAACCTCCAAATTTCCAAACTAAGGAATACATTTGGCAAGAATGTAAACAGATCTTGCTTTGTTTTTCCCGTTTCATTGACTATATCCCCCAGTTTGGTTCCCAGTAATTTCAATCACTTCTTGTTTTTGATTAACAAATTAAAGGCTAATTTAGAAAACCGGCTGATAGCTTGCAAGGGAAATTTTCCACAGCTTTCTGTAACTGCTCCATCCCCGTAGTGCACCAGAAGGAAAAAATACTTCTGCATGGCAAATTTCCATTAAGCGTTCTTCAAATCTCTTGTAGAACTAAAGCCTCATTAAAAGCCAGTGCCCATGTTTTGCTGACCAGCAGGGCAGACATAGATTGGCTCCCTCAGTACCTACTGCAGTCTCTGCTGATGTGTCCTTCTGGCCAGCAAAGGCTACAAAAACCTAAGCTCCCTTGGTTCCAGATGTGATTTAGGTTGCATTTGACCCTGACTCAGATTGAGAGCTGAGGTGTGTGGAGAGAGACACTGTGATAACAGAGCAGCGTTGTATGGATGAGGTGTGTCTTGTGGCAGCGTAGCAGGGCTGTTCTCTCCCCAGCTCTCTTGCCTCATATGATTTCTACTGAACTCTCAAATCCTAAGGTTACAAACAGAATGAAGGAATAACTAGGAAAGAGAAAGTCTGGCCAACAGCTTCTGGGAAATCCAAATCCTGTTTACAACATTTTACTATTCTCTAAACATTCTTTGCCCTAGTTAGGAGAAATGAGTATCAGGGTTTTAAATACTAACCATATGTTGTGTGTGTGCACGTGTGTGCACATCCCTGTGCTCAGTTGCTCAGTCGTGTCCGACTCTTTGTGACTGCCTGTGTCAGGCTCCTCTGTCCGTGGGATTTTTCAGGCAAGAATACTGGAGCAAGTCGCCCCTTCCTACCACAGAGGATCTTCCCAATCCAGAGATCGAACCTGCGTCTCTTGCATCTCCTGCATTGACAGGTGTATTCTTTACTATTGAGCCACCTGGGAAGCCCCAACCATATGTTAATGTATCCTTAATTTGTGTTTCTGACCTCAGCTTCCTGCCAAACCCCAAATTCATATAATCCAACTGACTCAGCACCTTATCCAAGGCCTGATAGGATCTCAAATATAGCATGTCCAGAAAGAAAAAGGAGCTTGATCTTTCCACCAAACCTGCCTCTGGTCTTCTCGGTCTCAGCTAATGGCCAAAATGTAGTGGTCGTCTGTGATTGTTCTCTAACTCTGCTTTGGTTATGTATAAAGTCAGCAGTGAATTCTATGGTCTCTACCTCTAGTCTAACCTGGATCTAGCCTCTCTCTCCCCCTTCGTAAGCCAATTCTGTCCTTCTTGTTTAGTCACTAAGTCATGTCTGACTCTTTGTGACCCCATGGACTGCAGCACACCAGGTTTTCCTGTCCATTGAGTCAGTGATGCCATCCATCTATCTCCTCCTCTGTCATCCCCTTTTCCTCCTGCCGTAATCTTTTTTAGCATCAGGGTCTTTTCCAAAGAGTCAGCTCTTTGCATCAGGCAGCCAAAATATTGGAGCTGCAGCTTCAGCATCAGTCCTTCCAATGAGTATTCAGGTTTGCATTCCTTTAGGATTGACTGGTTTGATGTCTTTGCTGTCTAAAGGACTCTTAAGAGGCTTTTTCAGCACGACAGTTCAAAAGCATCAGTATTCTTTGGCGTGCAGCCTTCTTTATGGTGCATCTGTACATGACTACTGGAAAAACCATTGCTTTGACCATACAGACCTTGTCTGCAAAGTGATGTCTCTGCTTTTTATTTTTTTTTTTTAAGTTTTTTATTTATTTATTTATTTTTTTTTAATTTTAAAATCTTTAATTCTTACATGCGTTCCCAAACATGAAACCCCCTCCCACCTCCCTCCCCACAACATCTCTCTGGGTCATCCCCATGCACCAGCCCCAAGCATGCTGCACCCTGCGTCAGACATAGACTGGCGATTCAATTCTTACATGATAGTATACATGTTAGAATGCCATTCTCCCAAATCATCCCACCCTCTCCCTCTCCCTCTGAGTCCAAAAGTCCGTTATACACATCTGTGTCCTTTTTCCTGTCTTGCATACAGGGTCGTCATTGCCATCTTCCTAAATTCCATATATATGTGTTAGTATACTGTATTGGTGATTTTCTTTCTGGCTTACTTCACTCTGTATAATTGGCTCCAGTTTCATCCATCTCATCAGAACTGATTCAAATGAATTCTTTTTAACGGCTGAGTAATACTCCATTGTGTATATGTACCACAGCTTTCTTATCCATTCATCTGCTGATGGACATCTAGGTTGTTTCCATGTCCTGGCTATTATAAACAGTGCTGTGATGAACATTGGGGTACATGTGTCTCTTTCAATTCTGGTTTCCTCGGTGTGTATGCCCAGCAGTGGGATTGCTGGGTCATAAGGTAGTTCTATTTGCAATTTTTCAAGGAATCTCCACACTGTTCTCCATAGTGGCTGTACTAGTTTGCATTCCCACCAACAGTGTAGGAGGGTTCCCTTTTCTCCACACCCTCTCCAGCATTTATTGCTTGCAGATTTTTGGATCGCAGCCATTCTGACTGGTGTGAAGTGGTACCTCATTGTGGTTTTGATTTGCATTTCTCTAATAATGAGTGATGTTGAGCATCTTTTCATGTGTTTGTTAGCCATCCGTCTGTCTTCTTTGGAGAAATGTCTATTTAGTTCTTTGGCCCATTTTTTGATTCGGTCGTTTATTTCTCTGGAATTGAGCTGCATAAGTTGCTTACATATTTTTGAGATTAGTTGTTTGTCAGTTGCTTCATTTGCTATTATTTTCTCCCATTCAGAAGGCTGTCTTTTCGTCTTGCTTATATTTTCCTTTGTTGTGCAGAAGCTTTTAATTTTAATTCGATCCCATTTGTTTATTTTTGCTTCTATTTCCAGAATTCTGGGAGGTGGATCATAGAGGATCCTGCTGTGATTTATGTCGGAGAGTGTTTTGCCTATGTTCTCCTCTAGGAGTTTTATAGTTTCTGGTCTTACATTTAGATCTTTAATCCATTTTGAGTTTATTTTTGTGTGTGGTGTTAGAAAGTGATCTAGTTTCATTCTTTTACAAGTGGTTGACCAGTTTTCCCAGCACCACTTGTTAAAGAGATTGTCTTTACTCCATTGTATATTCTTGCCTCCTTTGTCGAAGATAAGGTGTCCATATGTGTGTGGATTTATCTCTGGGCTTTCTATTTTGTTCCATTGATCTATATGTCTGTCTTTGTGCCAGTACCATACTGTCTTGATGACTGTGGCTTTGTAGTAGAGCCTGAAGTCAGGCAAGTTGATTCCTCCAGTTCCATTCTTCTTTCTCAAGATTGCTTTGGCTATTCGAGGTTTTTTGTATTTCCATACAAATCTTGAAATTATTTGTTCTAGTTCTGTGAAAAATGTGGCTGGTAGCTTGATAGGGATTGTATTGAATTTGTAAATTGCTTTGGGTAGTATACTCATTTTCACTATATTGATTCTTCCAATCCATGAACATGGTATATTTCTCCATCTATTAGTGTCCTCTTTGATTTCTTTCATCAGTGTTTTATAGTTTTCTATATATAGGTCTTTAGTTTCTTTAGGTAGATATATTCCTAAGTATTTTATTCTTTTCGTTGCAATGGTGAATGGAATTGTTTCCTTAATTTCTTTTTCTACTTTTTCATTATTTGTGTATAGGAATGCAAGGGATTTCTGTGTGTTGATTTTATATCCTGCAACTTTACTGTATTCATTGATTAGCTCTCTGCTTTTTAATACACAAAGTTTGTCATAGCTCTTTTTCCAAGGAGCAGGAGTCTTTTAATTTCATGGCTACAGCCACCTTGGGACTTGCATGGGTAGATACCTGTTGAATGAATGGTTTGCTCTCTGTTGTGGTAACAGTTTTCTCTGATTGTGTCCTATTCTTCAATATCACAAGAAGGACTTGCCAAATAATTATTTGACAATAATATACAAAAGTCCTTGAGATATAATAAAGATAATATTTTACTGTAAAATAATATTTACTGTAAGAAAAAAAGAACTTCATGGTAGGGTTACATTTCATTGCTTTTTCCCTTTCTGACCTGTGCTAATAAGAGAACAGGAAATTTTCAAACCACACAATAGAAGCCAATTTCAGAAATTTAAAAGCAGTTTACAAAAAGCCAATTTCAATTCAGCAAGTATTTCTTGATCAGCCATTACATATGAGATGTCAGGGTAGGCATTCAACCTCTTGAGAAATTGCCTGCTACAAAGTGAAGTATAAGAGTAAGGCTTTTGAAGATTATGTTTTTCTTTTCTCTCTTGTGAAAATAACTGTAGCAACAACAAAAAAAAATGGTTGTCACTTCTGCCTAATGTTGATCCAAGAGTGAAGTCTAAATCTTCATGTTCTAGGCAAACTGCCACAGGGAGCTTCTTCATGTTCTGAGTACTTTATATGGCAACTATAAACTATGACCAAAGAAGGGAGACTCCATTTAGCTCTCTTGAGTATTCTCTGCCAAGTTGCCTCTTATTTATTGCTTTTTAATGAAATTTTTCATGTGCATCAAAACACAATGTTTCAACAAGGGAAATACAGCTTAGAGACCTCTCTAATATAGAATCTGCATGTGAACATTAATTTTCTTAGATGGAATTACTTAATAGATTTCTTTGTCCTTGGGCATGAGGGGTTTTTCTGTTGTTGTTGTTCCATAAGTGAACATCCTATTATTCATTCTTCCACAAGATACAAGCTTTCAGAAAATTCAGCAAATATTTTAAACTGTCCTATTTTTCTTGCAAATGCAAGATGAGTCTTAGCTATTGAGTAATCTCCCCTTTTGAAAGCACACACAGTTTTTTTAAGCTGCCATCAAAATTAAAGGGGTGTTTTTAGAGAATAGTATTCAGGGAGGAAAGAAAGAATATCAATATGTGTTTCCCACGTGTGAAATATGTTGTTTACTATTGTGTGTATGTTAAGTCTCTTCAGTTGTGTCTGATTCTGTGTGACTGTCTGTACTGTAGCCCACCAGGCTCCTCTGTCCATAGGGATTCTCCAGGCAAGAATACTGGAGTGGGATGCCATGCCCTCCTCCAGGGGATGTTCCCGCAGGGATCAAACCCAAGTCATATGTCTCCTGCATTGGCAGATGGGCTCTTTACCACTAGCGTCACCTGTTTACAGTTCAGTTCAGCTGCTCAGTGTGACCCCATGGACTGTAGCACACCAGGTCTCCCTGTCCATCACTAACCCCTGGAGCCTAGTCAAACTCATGTCCATCACGTCGGTAATGCCATCCAACCATCTCATCCTCTGTTGTCCCCTTCTTCTCCTGTCTTCAATCTTTCCCAGCATCAGGGTCTTTTCTAATGAGTCAGTTCTTCGCATCAGGTGGCCAATGTATTGGAGTTTCAGCTTCAGCATCAGTCCTTCCAATGAATATTCAGGACCAATTTCCTTTAGGATGGACTGGTTTGATCTCCTTGCAGTCCAAGGGACTCTCAAGAGTCTTCTCCAACACCACAGTTCAAAAGCATCAATTCTTCAGTGCTTAGCTTTCTTTACAGTCCAACTCTCACATCCATACATGACTACATAGCTTTGACTAGATGAACCTTTGTTGGTAAAGTGAAGTCTCTGCTTTTTAATATCCTGTCTAGGTTGGTCATAGCTTCTTCCAGGGAACAAGTGTCTTTTAATTTCATGGCTGCAGTCACCATCTGCAGTGATTTTGGAGCCCAAAAAAATAAAGTCTGTCACTGTTGACATTGTTTCGCCATCTATTTTTCATGAAGTGATGGGACCAGATGCCGTGATCTTAGTTTTCTGAATGCTGAGGTTTAAGCCAAGTTTTTCACTCTCCTCTTTCACTTTCATCAAGAGGCTCTTTCGTTCTTCTTCACTTTCTGCCATAAGGGTGGTGTCATCTGCATATCTGAGTTTATTGATATTTCTCCCAGCAATCTTGATTCCAGCTTGTGCTTTATCCAGCCCAGTGTTTCTCATGATTTACTCTGCATATAAGTTAAATAAGCAGGGTGACAATACACAGCCGTGACATACTCCTTTTCCTATTTGGAACCCTTCTGTTTTTCCATGTCCAGTTCTAACTATTTCTTCCTGACCTGCATACAGATTTCTCAAGAGGCAGGTCAGGTGGTCTGGTATTCCCATCTCTTTCAGAATTTTCCACAGTTTGTGGTGATCCACACAGTCAAAGGCTTTGGCATAGTCAATAAAGGAAAAGTAGGTGTTTTTCTGGAGCTCTCTTGCTTTTTCCATGATCCAGCAGATGTTGGCAATTTGATCTCTGGTTCCTCTGCCTTTTCTAAATCCAGCCTGAACATCTGGAAGTTCATGGTTCACATACTGTTGAAGCTTAGCTTGGAGAATTGTGAGCATTACTTTGCTAGCGTGTGAGATGAATGTTTACTGTTAAATAAACATTAAATTTAATTATTCTATTGGTTTTCCTTATGTAATTCTTAAAAATAGCTGAAATAAGTAAAATCACTGTTATTGTGCAGCATGCTTTTGGTTACAAGCAGATGACGAACTGGCCTACAGAATAAAGGAAAATGTTACACTATAAATTTTACACTATATAACAGGAAGTCCAGAGGCAGGACAGGCTTGAAAGTTGGTTTATTCTGTAAGGTCATTAAAGACCTGGGTTCTTTCTGTGTCTCCATCCAATGGTCCAAAGAATCTGCTTCACCCCAAAGTTCACTCTCTTCTTAATTATGCTGCCATGGCATATAAACACATTGTTTATATTCAACAACAGAGTGGATCTTATTTTTCCTTAAACCTGGGAATATCAATCCTTGCCTTAAACCTGATTGAGTCCATTTACAGCACGTGGCCATCTCCAGACTAACAAAAGCTGCCAGGGATATCCAAGCTCTAATCGGCTGACAGACTCATTCCTGATATGGGGACGGGGTGTTTATCTGAGCAAGTCAGTTCTGTTAGGGTTTAAGGAGGGGAAATAGATTTAGGAGGGGTAATCAAAAGCATCCACTACACTCATCTTATCTAATACCTTGTGAAGGGCAACGTTAGAAATCCTTTTCCACATCTGGTAAATTGTCTTTATTAAAAAACTGAACATGGGTAGCTTGTACCAATAAAGAATCCATTACTACAAGACCATCTGTGAAATTTCCCCTCTTCATTTTATATAAATCATGGTTGTAGAAAATAATGAGACTATCCATATGTGTGTTTCAGATGCCAAAGAGCTACCTGAGAAGAAAGGAAATAGTCCCAAACAGAGAAACTGATCAATGATTAGATTCAAATACATGTGAAAATGTTAAGAAATAAAAACACTACCAATAACCAAAGAAAGTTAAAATATACAGACTAAATCATGGGTTACTTCTGATATTTACAGTGAAACGCACTTGGAAAAGCAACTGATTTCAGCCCTTTAAGTTTTAAAGGGTGAGAAAAATATTTTTCTGTAGAGGTAATAATACTATGCACTGATGGAGAAGGCAATGGCACCCCACTCCAGTAATCTTGCCTGGAAAACACCATGGACGGAGGAGCCTGGTGGGCTGCATGGGGTCACCAAGAGTCAGGCACGACTGAGCAACTTCACTTTCACTTTTCACTTTCATGCATTGGAGAAGGAAATGGCAACCCACTCCAGTGTTCTTGCCTGGAGAATCCCGGGGATGGCGGAGCCTGGTGGGCTGCCATCTATGGGGTCGTGCAGAGTCGGACACGACTGAAGCGACTTAGCAGCAGCAGCAGCAGCTATGCACTGAAAGGCTGTGATAAGTTAGGTGTTTCTCAGACAGGTGTTTCTCGCCAGGACTATGAGTATAAGCCCATCATGGTAGGAACTATTGTATCCGTATCACCCACCACTGTGCCTGGCATATAATATAACTTTTAAAAAGTGTGGTCAAATGAAATTTCACAACCACAGTTGTAAAAGATACATGTACCCCAGTGTCACTGCAGCACTATTTACAATAGCCAGGATGTGGAAGCAACCTAGATGTCCATCAACAGACGAGTGGGTAAAGAAGTTGTGGTATATACATATACAATGGAATATTACTCAGCCATAAAAAGAAACAAATTTGAGTCTGTCCTATTGAGGTGGATGAACCTAGAGTCTGTTATACACAGTGAAGTAAGTCAGAAGGGGAAAAACAAGAATCATATATTAATACATATATATGGAAGCTAGAAAAATGGTACTGATGAACCTGTTTGCAGGTCAGCAATAGAGATGCAGACATAGAGAACAGACTTGTAGACACAGTGGGGGAAGGAGAGGGTGGGACGAATCAAGAAAGTAACATTGAAACATATACCTTACCACATATCCTTGAAATGGATGGCCAGTGAGAATTTGCTGTTTAACACAGGGAGCTCAGCCTGCACTCTGTGGAAACCTAGAGGGGTGGGAGGGAGGTTCAAGAGGGAGGGGACATATGAATACCCATGGCTGATTCATGCTGATGTAAGGCAGAAACCGGCACAACATTGTAAAGCAATTATCCTCCAATTAAAAATAAACAAATTTTTTTAATAAAAAAGAAAAATTCTCACAAAAACCTTATGTGACAATATTTTAGTGTTTCCCCAATTAAAGATCAGGTATCGTTGGCTCTAAATGTTTATACAGCTTGGTCAAGTGGAGCAGCCCAGATTGGAATCCAACCTTATTCTTTTTTCTTCCCTGAATGAGAGGGAACTGGATCAGAGAAGATAAATTCAGTGACTTAGAGACAGGAATGAAAAACTGAAGTACTGGAATTTGTGTTCTTAATACTGGTGCATTTGTTAGGTTTAGAAAAGACATATTCCAGATACATCAGATGATAGAAGTTTATCATGCTTGCTAAGTCACTCAGTCATGCCCAACTCTTTGCAACCCTATGGACTATAGCCCACCAGGCTCCTCTGTCCATGGGATTCTCCAGGCAAGAAATTGGAGTGGGTGGCCCTGCTGTCCTCCAGGGGATCTGCCCGACCAGGGATCAAACCTGTGTCTCTTATGTCTCCTGCATACTTGACTTCCTGAAACTTTCCTGTTTGCGGTCCTGAATTTTTGTTTTGCTGGTTTTGTTTAGTTGCTAAGTCATGTCTGAGTCTTTGCAACCCCATGGATTGCAGCACACACAGGCTCTCCTGCCCTTCACTATCTCCCAGAGTTTGCTCAAATTCATGTCCATTGAATTGGTGATGCTATCTAACCATCTCATCCCCTGCCGCTCCCTTCTTTTTTTGCCTTCGGTCTTTCCCAGCATGAGAGTCTTTTCCAATGAGAAGCTCTTTGTCAGATGGCCAGAGTATTGGAACTTCAGCTTCAGCATCCATCCTTCCAGTGAATATTCAGGGTTGATTTCCTTTCGGATTGATCTTGCAGTCCAAGAATTATTGTTTACCACTTCGAAAAGGACTAGCTAATGGATCTAGGGAGAATAAGCTTTCTGTTTGGTAAAAACAAATGGGGCACTTGGGTGGCACTTGTCTTACATGCTGAATAAAAAGCTATTGGGTTTTGGTTACTGGCTAGTTACTGATATAATTTATGAGCTTACAAAAATGTATGACATTTCATGGACTTTGCGAAATCGCTTTCCTTATTCTCTGTTCTTTGATAAGTAATCAAATGGTAATAAACACATTTCTCAAGTCACACCTGAAAATTTCTACAAGCTGAGATGAAGTGGACTTCTTGTGATAAAAATGATAAAACTGGGTTTGAACAATCACTTTCAGGGTTAATAATCCCAGGGGTGGTCCCCTTTTATTCTGTACTCACAGGGAAGGAACCAATTGCCAGGTTGAATTATCCATCATCTTAAAAAAAACTTCCCATGGCTGTAAAACAGCTACAGATTGCTTTCTTTGCACTCTTGAGAAGCTGACAGGGCCCCAGATGGAGGTGTTTTTCAGCAACCTCTCAAGCGATCCATCCCTCAAAAAACAACCATATCATCCATTGGAGTTGTTCTTTGCCAAGAATTATGTTGGGTCAGGTGGGAGGGGCCAGGATATGACGAACCCAGAAAACACAAAGCTCAGAGAAATGTGTAATAGAAATGAAAAAAAAAAAAAAAAGAATGAAAGAAGAGGTGTAATTGCATTTAAATTCTGAAGGTCATATTTGAAGTGTTTTTTTTTTTTTACAGTGACTTTTTTTTTCCTTTCCTTCTACTTTTTTATTCTTTCCAGGAAAATGGACTTTATGACACAGGTAGCAAAAGGTTGTTTTGTCTGATGTTTTTGAGGAATACAAAAGCCAAAGCTACAAAGCCATATTGAGTAGCAGTGTGTACAACATATTAAATTATCATTCAGCAAGCCAGGGGTCTTTTAACTCACAGGCCTAAGGAAGGTATAACAGGGTCATTTGAAAGCATAAAGCAAAAATTATGGGAAATGGACACACAGGCTTAAAGAATGACTGTCCAACAAATCCAAAGTCTCCCTTGGGCTCTGATGTCCTCCATATTAATCTTAACCTAGTCTTTGAGACTGCAAGTCATCTAAGCGGTAAAGCCATGGAAAAGCTCATACATTCCATCCTTATTCTGGTACAACTTTGAGGCTGGAGAGAGAAGCTGAGGCTGAACTGCTAGAGTTTCTGTTTTGTGCTTTGTATATGTGGTATTGATAACATTCTGTTTTGTCTGCAGTCATTGAAAAATGCCATTGAAGATGATGGAAAATACTCATTCCTCTTATACTTCATTTTTCCTTACATTTCCTCTGGAAGCCAATTATTCTCAATGATCTCCTTTATACCAATCTGCTAATAAATATTTAATAAGTTTCTACTCCTTGAAAAACTCATTGAATAGTTGTGGGGTTTTTTACTATGATAAATAATTCTCTTATTGAAGCGTAGTTGATTTACAGGGTGTTCGTTTCAGGTGTACAGCACAGTCATTCAGTTATACATGTATAGCTGTGATTATTATATACTAGAGTTGTGCTTCTCAAGCTCATCATGACAAAATTAGAAAGTGATAATACGTGTCTGGCACACCTGGGGGAAAAGTACCACTGCAGAGAGCTCTCTGGTAGAAAGCATGACACCTCTAGTCTTTTTAGGCAATTCAGAATCTGTGTAGACTGTTCAGATATAATTTTAACTGTGGAAAATTTTTAATGGCTGTAAAAATTGATTTTAAGTTTTTATCACTTTCAAAATGTTGCATAACCATAAAGGAAAATAATATGAAAAATAAAAATATATATACGCATATATATATAACTGAATGACAGCTGTACACCAGAAACCAACACAACATTGTAAATCAACTATACTTCAATAAAAATAAATTTTAAAAATAAAAATTAAATAACAAAAATTTTATAGCCATCGGGATTTAATGGCCACAAACAATGAGGGCAGGGGGTTTCCTCCAGTTTGATCTCACATACCAGTTGGTAAGCTGTATACTCGAGAAATAAGATGTCCCTTAGAGATGGGCCTATCTTTATGTTCTCAAGGTGGGAAGAATCCAAACCAGAAATGTTCCACTGTGTATGGATGTCATGGGTCCTCTTATCAAAAGTCACATTCCTTTTCAGCATAAAGTTAAAAATTTTAAGTAGGCTTTTTTGCTTTTTTTTTTTTTCCTGTTACCGGGAATTTTCCTTCTGAGTGTCTGCTCTGAGATATCATGGAAGTTCTTGTCCTGTGGCCACTGTTACTGTTTTTTTGACCTTTCTCTGCTTGAGTGTGAATTTGTAATCTTCAAAAACTGATGAAAAAAAAAAATAGTTTCAAGACAGAGGGGAAAAAACGATCAAAACTATCATAGCGTACCAAGAATGCAATAAAATTCCTATAGGCCAGTCTAAAATTTTGCTGTTTTTTCTAAATGCAAAGGCAGTTTTTAAAAAAATATAGAAATGGCTGTATCTTTATTTTTGAAGGGTATACCTCACCATTTTTTTCCCTTTATTATAGCGATAACGTGATAAGACTTACTCCCAATACAGAAGAGGAAGCGTTTGTACTGAAGAAAATATGCCACCAGCTGAAGGTAAGCAAGTGTCCACTGACTTGTCATTATGCTCATATGTGTTTACAAGGCTTTGCTGACTGAGGTTGAATCACTGGACTTCAATAGCCATGGGAAGAAAATGCTAAGAGATAACCTGGAAGTGCCTTGAACGTATAGTTGAGGTTACTCCAAATTGTATATATCTGACCAGTTTTCTATTTACCAGTCTATTTTCCATCTCCCTTAGTAGATAGAATGTAAGCTTCATGAGAGAGCTTGTCTATTTTTGTTTGTTTCTTTGTTCTCAATGAGTGTCTTGAACATTAGAAGCTCAGTAAGGTTTTCTTAACGAATGAGTGAATTTAGTTAGTAATTTTCCAGAGCTTCACTTCTCCTCCTTGAAATCTTTCTGCTGATCATCTAGACACTTTCCTTCTAATTAAAACTTCAAGGAGACATGAGCGGAGGAAAATAAGCTAGAAACTCAAGTTAATTAATTTTGCTATGTTTCAGTGAGTCTGATAAGAGGATTCTGTTGGCAAAGGTTGAATGACTTTGATTATTCAATCTTTGATGAATTCTATGGATTTTAGAGTTAGAAGATTTCTCATCTCCCTATTACTATATATAATTGAGTGTTAACTTTAGCTAAAAGGTTATGATGAGAAATGGGGTTGACGGTCTCTTTTCCGTACCTACCAAGCACAGAAGCATCCCATAAAGTTTGTGGTGCTCTAGCTTCATTTTAATGGAAAGCAAAGCAGATTTACCAGGGGGGCTCATTAACCTCAGTGTGGGATAGGCAAACAAGTGTCCTAGGACTGGCATACAGTTCTACCTGGAGATGGTGTTAGGGGGATGACAGAGGAAGGATAAATTCAGTAGCTTCCGGAGATATGTATATTTTCAGACTTTTGGTCTTTTATTGTTGGTTTGATGTTTCTCTTTGCCATCTCCCCTTCAGATACTGACTTTATTTGCAAAGGAAGTTTATTTGAACTTTTATTGATTGCTTGCTTCCTCCTCCTCCATGGTCCCTACACAGGCAGCGCCAATTTAAGTTGGGGTCTTATGACAGGGGCTCATGAATGAGGATGCAGGAGTTTATTCCAAACTCTTGTGATTTTTCTCCAACACCAGCGAGGTTGAGCTTGCCAGGCATTTCCTAAATCTCCGCTCCCCTTCACAGGAATCTCTGATTCTAGGAACTGACATTGAGCTACCTCTGGTCACATATGATCATCAACCCCATTATAGATTTTTTTAGCAGCAATACCTGAACACTCTCTGAACAGTACCCCAGGGACTCAAAAGTTGCAGTGAAACAAAGCAAGCTTCAAGTAGAAGTTTCTGTCTCCTCTGATGTTGTGTGGTAGACATATCACTGGAAAAGTAAAAGAGCCCCCTTTACATCTTAGTGTGCAGTATTTCAGGGAACAGATATTCTGAACCAAAAATTGTTCATCAAAGGACTTTCCCCCCATTTTGTGAATATGTTTACCTGGTAGGCCTTATAGAGTTATGAAAATGAAATTGCATAGTTCTATACGTGATAATCACTTACCATTATCAAAAGCAATAACATTATATCAGTGGGAACTGTGGGAATTCCTTATAAACTCATCAGTCATTGTAGATGAAACCAAAAGATGCTAAGCGTAGACAAGATGGCAGACCCTGATAACAGCACATTTACGTCGTGACTTTTGGTACTTCAGAAAAACACAACATCGTATACAGAGAAAAACGTTCCTGTATATTGTTTTCATTAGGTCCTTAAGGAAAGGGAATAAACCAGGGAAGGAAATGATTTGGATGTGAAGGGGCTTAGAAGACAGCTGAGAGAAGGGGAAGGGACTGGTGAGGAAAGAGGGGAGCAGAGTGAAGGGGAGGGAGCTGGAGTTAATATTTCAAGTGTTGATGATACTCTGAGTCCACATCACAATTACATCCGGCCCCTCACGGTCACCATGTGATGGTCACAAGTGCTAAGTGCTTTCCAGAATTGCTTCAATTCAGCAACACAATTAATTGGGTATTGTTATTACTGCTGTGTTATGACCAACCTAGATAGCATATTAAAAAGCAGAGACATTACTGGGCCAACAAAGGCCTGTCTAGTCAAAGCTATGGTTTTTCCAGTGGTCATGTATGGATGTGAGAGTTGGACCATAAAGAAGCCTGAGCACTGAAGAATTGGTGCTTTTGAACTGTGTGTTGGAGAAGACTCTTGAGAGTCCCTTGGACTGCAAGGAGATCCAACCAGTCAATCCTGAGCGGTTTAAAGGAAATCAATCTTGAATATTCATTGAAAGAACTGATGATGAAGCTGAAGCTCCAATACTTTGGCCACCTGATGCAAAGAACTGACTCACTGGAAAAGACCCTGATGCTGGGAGAGATTAGAAGGAGAAGGGGATGACAGAGGATGAGATGGTTGGATGGCATCACTAACCCGATGGACACGGGTTTGAGCAGGCTCCAGGAGTTGGTGATGGACATGAAAGCCTGGCGTGCTGCAGTCCATGGGGTCACAAAGAGTCAGAATGACTGAGCAACTGAACTGGACAGACAGAGAAACAGGGAGAGACAGACAGAGGTTGAGGAACTTGCCCAGGTCACAGTGCAGAACTGGAACACACATCTAGGCAGTGCCGAACCTTCTAGAGCCCAGGTCAGCCCACCTCCTGACTCTGGTCTATGTTCTCTGGTCCTAGTCACAGTGGAGAGGATTAAAGCTGAGTCTGCAGGGCGGTGGAGCCTGGTCGCAGAATGTGATCAATATCATGCTCTTACCTACTGTATTCCATGAGTCAGGGGGTCACCAAGACCACCTCCAGTTTCAGTGATTGCTGGAGGACTCTTACAGCTCAGCCTATAAATTGTTTTATTGGGCTGAAGTTTGAGGCCCGGAGCTTAAATAAATTTCTATCCAAAAGTGTCATGTTAACTTGATATAATTTTTAAATTCATGTGATTTCATCCCGTGATCCTCTCGCACTGCTGAAAATGGCAATTCTGGCCAGGCAGAGAAAGCAGCCTGCAGAGAAGAAAGAATGTGACAGTCTGCCATCCGATGCCCTGTGGAGCTGGCGGGACAGAATTGGGGCCATTGTTAACAGCTCTTCAGCGCACCCTGTGCACTGCCTCCACGGAGAGAGAGGGAGGAGAGTTTGCCAGAGGCTTTCAGTTGCCTAATTTCCCTGCGGCATAGTGTGCCAGGCAGAATCCTAAGGTGGCCCCACAACTTCTACCCCACGGTGTACACATCCTGCATAATCCCTCCTCTGAGTGTGTGTGTGTTTTGAGGCACAGGGGCGGGGGGGCCGTCAATATGATAAGATAGTCATTTTCTTGATATATAATGTAATGCGGCCGAAGGGAGAGTACCAGGGTGGGCCTGACCTAATCAGGCAAGCCTCTTAAAAGCAGAGCGTTTTCCCCAGCTGTTCACAGACGAAGAAGTCAGAGAAGTGCTCCCACTGGCCTAGAATCAAGCTGCTGTGTTGTGAACCGCACACGGGAGCCATGTGATAAGGAGAGTGGCCACTAGGGCATAAGAGCCATCCCCAGTGATAGGCAGCAAGGTGATGGAGATGTCAGTCCTACAAGCATTAAGAATTCTGCCACAAGCATACAAGCTTGGAAAACGACCCTGAGGTCCAGATGAAATTCCAGCCCGGCCTGTACCTTGATCTTTGCTTGGTGAAATCTTGAAGAAAAAAATCCAGCCAGCTGCATCTGGACTTCCAACCTATAGAATTGTAAGATGATAAATGGGGATTGCTTTAAGCTGAGCTTGTGGTCATTTGTTCTGCAGCAATAGAAATGAATAAGCGCAGTAAGATAACATTTCTACATCTTGGGCTTTGATGGCTCTTGGTTTAACAGCATATATAAATGCTTTAGGACTTCCAAGGTAGTAATAGTGGTCCAGAACCCACCTGCCAATGCAGGAGATGTTAAGAGATGCAAGTTCAATCCCTGAGTCAGGAAGATCCCCTGGAGGAGGGCATGGCAACACCCTCCAGTATCCTTGCCTGAGAAATCCCACAGACAGAAGAGCCTGGTAGGCTGTGGTTCATAGGGTTGCGCAGAGTCAGACACAACCGAAGTGACTTAGCACATGCACAGAGGAATGCTCCAAGTTACTTCTTCTGTTTTCACTGGCTGCAACCAAGCCTTTATGGAAAAATGAAAAACAATTGGAATATGTGCTTGGGCTAAATTCACAGTGCCTTATTTGAAACCTGAACAAATGCAAAGTGTGTGTGCAACGCTGAATGGAATCTGAGAAGGTACTGTCAGAGCATAGCTAATTAGACAGAGAACTGCTGTTACAAAGCTGGTTACTTTCTTAATTAAATTTCATGGTTTCGCTGAAGACTTAAAACAAGAAAGTTAAACAGAAAACCATGCCTCCAGAGAACTGGATTGAGAAAGCACTAACCAATTAAATTGTTAATTAAGAGCATAACCATGATTTAAATAAAATTATGATGGAAAGGGGACAGTTTGCAGGTGAGTAAAATTAAAGTCTGAACACCATGTTCTGCCTACATTTCTTCGCAAATTTGTTGTGCTCTGAAGAAACAAAAATGGCTTTATGTAACATCACAGACAAAGTTTCTCTAAGAGAATTGACACAGCCTTGGTGAAAGAGAAACTAATGATATTTGTTTCCAATTTTCTCTTCAGAGATCTGTAGGATAAAAATACTGTCCTGTGTCCGAAAGTTTATCCATATCCTCAAAAATATTAGTTTTCTTGGAATCTTTGAGTGACACATCTAGAGTCATAAATTTCCATGGGGAAAAAGCTGCACTTCGTATGAGGCAGGCTCTATCCTTTCTCTCTGCTTAGTTGTGAACTTGGCTGCTGCCTTGCCCAGGTGTGACCTCCCTCCTCAGTATTGTGCTCTAGTTGACTGCTCTCTTCTTTTAATCCTTCTTGGTACCCTCCCAAGTCATGCAGCTGGACCCACAGGAGTCCAGAACACCTGTGGTCTCTAGGAGCTCACAAGTTCAAACATCCAACTGGACAGTTTAATGGATTAGGAAACTTGTAAGGAAGAAGATAAATTATAGAATTCTTGCTGCAGGAGTTACTTGTTCTGAGTTTCATTAGAAACTGATTGTGCCATTAGAGGATCTCTTAAGCATTGCTATGAGAGATGGAATTCTAAGATGAGCTTTAAGATTTTTAGCCCTGGTATATACACACCTTCTCCCAGCTATTCCATCAAACACTAATCCAGGCACTGCTTTTAAAGGATTTTGCAAATGTAAGTAGGGTACCAAGTCAGTTGATCTTAAAGTAGAGAGATTGCTCAGGTGGGCCTGACCTAATCAGGTGAATGCTTTAAAAACAGAGTGCTTTCCCCCACATGATTGCAAAAAGAGGAAATCAGAAAGACTCCTGCTGGCCTGGAGGAAATCAAACATCTAGGCTGAGAGCTGCCACGTAGCAAGAAACTGCAGGAGGTCTCTAGTTTTTGACAGTTGACTAGAAGGAAAACAGGGACCTCAGTCCTACAACCGCAATGAAGTAAATTTTACCATCACCGGTGAGAATGTAAGAGGATCCTGAGCCCCAGATGAGACTGCATTTTAAGCTGGCACCTTAATTGCCGCCCTGTCATACCCTAAGCAGAAAACCAAGCCACTTCTGACCTACAGAAACGGTAAGGTAAAAAACTACACCACTAAATTTATGGTAATTTAGCAATAAAAATCTAATAGAATAACCTCAAACAGCCAGTGACTCAGTAAGTTAGCTGATGATACGCACAAGCATTTTGAATGATATTGAAAGATAAATGTGAAGAAGAGACCAAAACTTTAATCTGTCATAATGTTTGGGCCAGGAAATAACATTTACATTTTTCTGTTAAAGGCTTTGTAAAATAACGAAGCAACTTTGCTTTTGCTTTCTCTGGCATGATTTTTGAAAGTAAGCTTCTTATAATCCAGGCAAGATGTTCAAATGCAATTATGGACTACATTTCAGGAATACAAATATCAGAGGTGGTTTGCAGTTTTTTCCTCCCTTTGTGTGGCTATTGGTAATTAGTAAACTCAATAACAGAAACATTAAGAGAAATAATACAATCTGTGGGAAAGACAGGAATACATTGGAAACATTCTTTCAAAAGTTAAAAAAAAAAATCCTACAATATTCTTATTCTGATTACCCTGATCCTTCATTTAATTTACTCAAGTTGACAACATGACCATGGACTAATGCCACTGTATTTTTTAAATTTATTTTTAATTGGATGACATTTGCTTTACAATGTGTTAGTTTCTGTTGTATAATAACGTGAATCAGTCATAAGTGTGTGTGTGTGTGTGTGTGTGTGTATCCCCTCTCTCCTGAACCTCCTTCCTGCCCCACCCCCATCCTACCTCTCTAGGTTGTCACAAAGCACTGGGTTGAGCTCCCTGTGTTATGGAGTAACTTTCCACTAGTTATCTATATTACACATGGTAATGTGTATGTTTCAAAGCTACTATTTCAGTTGAACCCACCCTTTCCTTCCCTCCCTGTGACTACAAGTCTGTTCTCTATGTCTGCATCTCTATTGCTGCCCTGCAAATAGGTTCATAAATACCATTTTTCTAGATTCCATATAAATACAGTAATATATGATCTTTGTTTTTTCTTTCTGACTTACTTTACTGGGTATAACAGGCTCTAGGTTCATCCAACTCAGTTCAACTGACTCAAATTCATTTCTTTTTATGGCTGAGTAATATTCTATTGTATATATGTACCATATCTTCTTTATCCATTCATCCACTGATGGACATCTGGGTAGTTCCCACATCCTAGCTATTTTAAATAGTGCTTCAATGAACATTGGAGCATATGTATCTTTTTCAGTTCTGTTTTCCTCAAGGTATAGGCCCAGTAGTGGGATTGCTGAGTCATATCAGAGAAGGCAATGGCAACCCACTCCAGTACTCTTGCCTGGAAAATCCCATGGACGGAGGAGCCTGGTGAGCTGCAGTCCATGGGGTCGCTAAGAGTCAGATACAACTGAGTGTCTTCATTTTCACTTTTCACTTTCATGCATTGGAGAAGTAAATGGCAACTCACTCCAGTGATCTTGCCTGGAGAATCCCAAGGACGGGAGAGCCTCATAGGCTGCCATATATGGGGTCACACAGAGTCGGACATTACTGAAGCAACTTAGCAGCAGCAGCATGATAGTTTTATTCCTAGTTTTTAAAAGAATCTCCATACTGTTCTCCATAGTGGCTGTATCGATTTACATTCCCACCAACAGTGCAAGTGGATTTAGCTTTCTCCACATCCTCTCCAGGGCTTATTCTTTGTAGATTTTTTGATGATGGCCATTCTGTCTGGTGTGAGGTGATACCTCATTGTAGTTTTGATTCGCATTTTTCTAACAATGAATGATGTTGAACATCTTTTCATGTGTTTATTGACCATCTCTAAGTCTTCTTTGGAGAAATTTCTGTTTAGGTCTTTTGTCTCTTTTTTGATTGGGTTGTTTTTCTGATATTGAACTGCATGAATGGCTTGTATATTTTGGAAATTAGTCCTTTATCACTTGCTTCATTTGCAATTATTTTCTCCCTTTCTGAACATCATCTTTTCATCTTGTTTATAGTTTCCTTTGCTCTGCAAAAGCTTTTAAGTTTAATTAAGTTCCATTTGTTAATTTTTATTTTTATTTTCCTTATTTTAGAAGGTGGAATACCACTGTATTTTAAGTTTACCATGTTTCTTTTCTGTTTGTAAGACTTCTTAGTTTTGATCTTCAAACAACCTGTTCTGAGATGAGTTTTTAAACTTTAAAAGTAGTTGCTATTATTGGATGATAGTAATTGTTATTCCTGAAGTAATTGAAACTGGACAGTTCGAGAGGCCAGATCCAGCGCAGTCCCCCATAGAAGGTGATCTCCCCTGGGCTCATTCATCTACCTACCATCACTCTCATGGCTAGGAACTGGCTGTGGGCTGGAATGAGAGGACATCTGGACCATGTGTCTCTTACGTCTAGGTAGCTAGTCCAAGTGTCATGGAGATCTGAAAGCAAACTTACAAATCTTCTTAAACCCAAGTTCAAAACTCAGGACTTCTTCCACATTCCATCAGCCAAAGGAAGTCAAACAGCCAACCCAGACTCAAGGTACAGCAGGCTGCAGTTCTTGATTAGATGATTGCAAGGTGTGAACTGTGGGCTTTCGGGTGGTGCTAGTGGTAAAGAACCTGTCTGCCAGTGCAGGAGACATATGAGACTCAGGTTCGATCCCTGGGTTGGGAAGATTCCCTGGAGAAAGGGAATGGCAACCCACTCTAGTATTCTTGGCTGGAGAATCCCATGGACAGAGGAGCCTGGTGGGTTACAGTTCATGGGATCACAAAGAAGTGGACGTGACTGAAGTGACTTTGCATGCAAGTATGCATGCAAAGTGGGAATACAGACATGAGAAAAATGTGTGGTCATTTTTATAAGCAACCTCAAACCCCACACATACACATCCTTTCCAGTCTGCACCGACTATGAAGTGAGAGATGACAGCACCTTGTCTGTAGTCTTGCTGCCACTACCTTGATTCTGGCCTTATGGTCTCTAGCCTGGTTTGCACTCATCTCCCAAACTGCCTTCCCATCACTCACATATGCCTTCTATTTGTTCCTCATAGTGTAGGCAAGGCGATCTTTCTGAAGTGAAAACTGACCACGTCATTAAAGCTTTTGAGGTGTTCCCCATTGTCAAAACTGGAAAAGACCCTGTTTCTGGGAAAGATTGAGGGCAGGAGGAGAACAGGGTGACAGAGGATGAGATGGTTAGACAGCATCACTGACTCAGTGGACATGACTCTGAGCAAACTCTGGGAGACGGTGAGGGACAGGGAAGCCTGGCATGCTGCAGTTCATGGGGTCGCAAAGAGTCGGACACGACTGAGCGACTGAACCACAACTCATTGTCAGTAGCAGTATTTCTAGTCCAGACTGTACACTGAGTCTTCTTGGAAGCTGGTATCTGGTCCCCTCAGATTCAATTCTGATAACCAAGGCTCAAATTCCAGATAAACCTTGGTTATTATAGTGTTTTGAAAAGCTCCTTAGGTGCCTTCACAGGTGGTAAGGAGAATCAAGCACTGGCCAAGGGTATAAACTTCAAACTCTTTGGCATGACATACAGATTCCTTGAAAACCCCACCCAGCCTGCCTCTTAAGCTTTTCTCATCATCCATTTTGTCCTTGGCTCAGTGCTCAGAACCCTGGCTGTACTGACCTCACTGTCGTTTCTCTCCGAGGGGCCTTTTCTAAGCTATTGCTCTTATCTGGAATGCTCTTCTCCTCTTTGCCCTACTCATAAACATCTCTTACCTTTGAAGATTAGGCGAACACTTAGGGTTCTCCTTGAATGCTGACCCTCTACAGACAGTATATCTGGGCATCTATGTCACTTTGTACTTAACCAACATCTTCCCTCCCCCAATCCATCCCCAGTGGAATGAGTTGCTTCAGTTCAGTTCAGTCACTCAGTCATGTCCGACTCTTTGCGACCCCATGAACTGCAGCACGCCAGGACTCCCTGTCCATCACCAACTCCCAGAGTTCACTCAGATTCATGTCCATCGAGTCCGTGATGCCATCCAGCCATCTCAGCCTCTGTCATCCCCTTCTCCTCCTGCCCCCAATCCCTCCCAGCGTCAAAGTCTTTTACAATGAGTCAACTCTTCCCATGAGGTGGCCAAAGTACTGGAGTTTCAGCTTTAGCATCATTCCTTCCAAAGAAATCCCAGGGTTGATCTCCTTCAGAATGGACTGGTTGGATCTCCTTGCAGTCCAAAGAGTCTTCTCCAACACCACAGTTCAAAAGCATCAATTCTTCGGCACTCAGCCTTCTTCACAGTCCAACTCTCACATCCATACATGACCACTGGAAAAACCATAGCCTTGACTAGTTGACCTTAGTCAGCAAAGTAATGTCTCTGCTTTTCAATATGCTGTCTAGGTTGGTCATAACTTTTCTTCCAAGGAGTTGCTTACAGATCTGCAATTTAGTAGATTCCTGAATTTCAGTCAGTGCATTTAACTCCTGGGTTGGGAAGATTCTGGTTGGAGAAGAAAATGGCAACCACTCCAGTATTCTTACCTGGAGAATCCCATGGACAGAGGAGCCTGGCGGGTTACAGTCTGTGGCATCACAGGAGTCAAGCACGACTGAGCATCTAAGCACACACACACACAGACACACAGACACACACACAGAGGCATTGATGGTAAAGTAGTAAGTGAGTCTTCCATTGGTGCTAAAGAAGTGCATAGCCAGGCACATACTCCTAGGAACGTGGACCAGCCAAAACATACAAGAGACCATTGTTCCTTCCAGACCCACCCTTTGGGCTTCACCTTTTTTCGTGTCCTTTGTAAATCACCCTTTGTATTTATTCTTATAATTTCACCCCCAAAATAATAAGAATTGAAGGGCGTGATTTTTACTTCATCAAATGTGAATCTATTTCTGCTTTTAAAGGACATGAACATGGGATCAAGGATGTGGGAATAGATGAAGTTCCTTTTTAAGGGCAGAGATGAAGCTTCTTAGTGACTGAGAGGTTTCCGACCAAATGTATAGACTACACTTTGGTGCCATTTCCTAGACCCATGGACTTACAATAGCCTATCCATCAGCCACAGTTACAAAGACTTTGCTTGGTTTTAGAAGTTTCCTGTTTTCTAGTATATTTTTTTCTCTAGTTACATAAATGTGGAGTGACTTCCCCTGCCTTACACGGTTTTAGAGATCATTTTTGGTGAGAAAGATGGAACCTCATTTTAAAGAAACAGGCACCAGCATATAAATGAGTACCAGTGACTCAAAGGGGTGGACCATCACCATCCAAACACATGTATTAAATATTTAACCATGTGAGGTCTTATACAGGTCAGTTGGGGAAAGTAGTTAACTTGGTGATGAATGAGAGTATCACCCTTGGAGACAGACTTCCTGGGTTCACATCTAGGCTCTTTGATGTTGTACGTGTGCATGCTCAGTCGTGTCCGACTCTGTGACCCCATGGACTGTAGCCCACCTGGCTCCTCTCTCCATGAGATTTTCCAGGCAAGAATACTGGAGTAGGTTGCCATTTCCTTCTCCAGGGGATCTTCCCAACCCAGGGATTGAACCAATGTCTCCTGCATCAGCAGACAGATTCTTTACCACTGAGCCATCTGGGAAGCCCTTTCATGTTGTATGTGTCAGCAAATTACCTGATTTATCTGTGCCCCTACTTCCTAACCTGTAATGTAGGAAAATTTAGAAAGAGCTGATTATTCACACACTTGGGTTACCCTATAGCTGGTACATAAATTAATATATCTGTATGTACTTTGGTCGCCTCATGCGAAGAGTTGACTCATTGGAAAAGACTTTGATTCTGGGAGGGATTGGGGGCAGGAGAAGAAGGGGACAACAGAGGATGAGATGGCTGGATGGCATCACTGACTCGATGGACGCGAGTCTGGGTGAACTCCGGGAGTTAGTGATGGACAGGGAGGCCTGGCGCGCTGCGATTCATGGGGTCGCAAAGAGTCGGACACGACTGAGTGACTGAACTGAACTGAAGTGAACTGAACTGATACTGCAGTTATTTTTGACATGCTGTGTCTCCCTCAGTAGACTGAAAACCTTCTGAGAGCAGAGAGTACTTGCCATTCTTCTTTGGGTCTGACACTCCCTAGTACTTGGCTGTAATAAACACTCAACAAACCTTGCAGGAATAAGCAGATGTCATTTGCCAGGAGCCAGCATGAGGAATCCCGCCCGTGGCAAAGGTCATGAGGAAGGAAGCCTGACAAAATGCAAAGGCGGGCAGGGATCAGGCTTCAGGCGTTCCCCCTGGAATTTCCTGAGCATCTAACCCCCAAATCAGAGTCTGCCTGCTTTACTATATTAAGCTTTTCACCTACTCTTCTGACATTAACAGGAGGCTATCCCCCCACCACCTTTTTTTAGGGAAAAGTTAATTTAGAGCTTTTAGATAATAAGTCTCCTGGGCATAATAAGAGTGTTTCAATCCAAAAACCCTCTCTGATGGCTCTCTAACTTGCCTTACCCAGACTTTTACAACTACATATGTGATTGTTTACAGCCCCCCACCTGTGAGAGGTACGGGAAGCCTAAAACATAAAGCCTTTCAAAGAGTTAAAAGTTATTAGAGTAGTGCTGGTGTAGGATTTCATTATTGGGCCAATGCTTGTTGCTAAGTTCCCATATCTCTTATCCACTGTACACCTGGGAGCACATTTGTTAACATAGTCAGAATGTAAGAAAAAAACAAATGTAGCCTTGAAACTAACCACATCAGACTTTTGAGCTAATTGGTTCTTTCTTCATTGTAACTTACTGCACCTTTGCTTCGTGAAAATGTAACTTTGTTTGATACTTTCTGAGGCTGACATAGATTAGAAATATAAAGAAAAAACACTTCAAGGGAAAATAAGTTTTCTGGTTGAACAGCCTTTATCAAAAGAGGGTCTTAAAATGTTTCACAGGCCTCCAAAGTCAGAAGATAATGTACACAACATCGTTTGTGGGAAAGGTATAAAAGTCCTTTTAAAAAATAAAGTTATTGGGGCCTCGCTCACCAAAGCAGCTTGGTAACCCCGTGTCTTCTTTACTCTATTTTCTGGCTGAATTCCCATCTGGGGCGTGGAGGCTCACCATGTATACTTACTTGCCCTGGCTTCTAAGACCCATGCGAGAGGGAGCCCAAGGTGGGACGCCCTCCACTACTCAAACCGGCGCCGGTGGCCTAATGTAGATGGTGCAAACCTCTTGTCTCGAGGTTTTATTAGCTCTCCACGTAAACCAAGTTATTCAGCCTCTTTTCTCCACTAATTTTCCTACTACACTATTCTTTCCTAATCTAATCTTATATTTCTAATTAAATAAATCTCTCCTCGCCAACTCCGTCCACCCTTCGAATTCCCTGGATCCACCGGGGCTGGACTCCGGCAGTCATTCATTCATCTACTTGCCTATCATTATAATGCAAGCAACTCTAACTTGGATTCTAATCAAGAACATATGTATGACTGAATATATTTTAAACAGGATCCAATAGATGATCATCATAGATCATCTTTTGGATAGAACGATGGGTTAAAGGGAATATCAAGAAACAGGCAAAGGTGTGAGGCAGAGGAAATTATCTGTCTCTTCAAAAGAAAGTTTGATGAAGGAAATAGGATTTCTCTAAAAGCTTGATGTAAGTTTCCTGAGAGAATCATCTTTAAGTTCTGCTACTTCCTGCTAGAGGCTCAGGTCACTTTAGAATTTTGCCTTCTGGTTTTTGCTAACTCAATGACTACAATAATGGTAATAGCCAGAAATATTTCAATTTGAAAACCAGATTTCAGGTGTTCTCACAGTCTATTTGTTCTGTTTAATCAAAAGTGTCTGTATCTCTTTAAGGTGCTGACATCCTTGATGAGCTTGATGAACAAATCCATGCCTTTCTTATAACCTAAAAACAGTCATTAGGGATGCCTATGTGGCAGTTCTCTGTGCCCTAAAAAAATTCAGAGCAGCTTCTGCATATTCATCAGCCACCACCACAAAGACTTGACTCAATTAAAGACATTTCCTGTTTTCTACCATTTTGTTTTCATAGCTGTGTAACTGTGGAGTGATTGAAATTCCCATGGTCCCACAGATACATCTCTTAGATCTTTTCCTGATAATTGCATTTGCTTTGAGGCTATCTGATCATGAGTGTGCTTCTGTTCTCTCACATTTTAGTCACATTTTGAAAGTGGACTGTGATCTGGGTGGAGACTCAGTCTCAGATTTTTGAGAAAGAAGAAAAGAGACAGTCCAGAAGGCACAATCATGATCTAACAAGGAGAAGATATTGACCCAGTGCAGGGTCTTGTTTGTTCACCCCCTTAGAGAGAGAACTTTGGGATCATAGGCAAAAGGCATCTCTGTGTTGGTGGACGAGTCTGAGCCTGGCGGTGATCCGATGAGGGAGCAAGCCCTGGGCTCTCAGGAAGGAGTGACTAGATGGGAGGATAAAAACAGAAGGGCAGGATGTGTTCTTCTCTCATTCAACAGTCCCACCCTTCCTTGTCCTAAAACCTCAGTCACCACATCAGGAGCCTGGCTTAGAATAGACAGTCCATTGGTTTAGTCAACAAGATCAGCCAAGGTCCAGTCAGAAACCATACTAATAATTTGAACAGAAAAAATTTATGTAAAGTATTGTGTTGGCCAAAATGTTCATTCTATCAGATGTTATGGGAAAATCCAAAGGAGATTTTTGGCCAACCCAATAGTATTAACTTAGTAAAGGATGACTAGCCACTAAAGGGCATAAGAGAGCAAATACAAGGGCAGAGAGTACTGCACTTGTGCCCTCTATCCCCTGGGATAGGAAAGAAATGAAGGGACTAAGAACTTGACAGAGTTTTTCACCACCCCCAACCCCAAGGCAGAGATTCTGTCCTCCCTGGAGTCAGTGGCTCACCGACGGGTAGAGAAATAAGCCAGGATACCTGAAGGCCAGAGCTGGTCCAAAGGAAACTGTTAGCTGTAGGGTCCAAAAAACCTGACAGAGTAAGTGCAACTAGGACTCACATGAGTCAAGTTGGGTGGCTCAGACAGTAAAGAATCTGCCTGCAGTACAGAACTGGCTTCAGTCCTTGGGTTGGGAAGATCCCCTGGAAAAGGCAATGGCAACACACTCCAGTATTCTTGCCTGGAAAACCCACGGACAGAGGAGCTTGGCAGGCTGCAGTCCATGGGGTTACAAAGAGTCAGACACAACTGAGCAACATACACAACACACACACACACACAACTCACATATGCCACCAAAAGCAGTGACATGGGAGGGAAGAAAGCACACGGGAAACAGAAGAGTCTCCTTCCTCTGCTGTATCTCTGCAGCCCTTTCTTGACAAAGCCTACACTGACCAGCCATCAGAGGAGACATGTTTGCAGGGCCCAGCTTGAGTATCACAAAGCAGGACAAAAAGAGGGTGGACTTGCCGTTAAAAGACAGTATATTCATAACACAGCACCTTTGCTTTAGCCCCAGAGATATGGTAGTTAACAAGATAAATTAAGTTCCTCATTCTCACTAACCCTATCATCTGAAGAGAAATAGAAGTAAAAAGGTCATGGCAGGGAGTAGCTATTAAAATGCTAGTTACTCAATTGTGTCTGACTCTTTGTGACCCCATGTACTGTAACCCATCAGGCTCCTCTGTCTATGGGATTTTCCAGGCAAGAATACTGGAGTGGGTTGCCATTTCTTTCTCCAGGGGATCTTCCCAACCCAAGAACTGAACCCAGGTCTGCTGCATTGCAGGCAGATTCTTTACCATCTGAGCCATGAGGGAAGCCATATTAAAGAATGACTTCAAATCCCTCCACCCACCAAAAAAGGACAGAGAAGGGATTTAACAGTTCTTCCCTTACTATGTGCCAAACATTCTAAGTATCAAATATTTATCATGCAATTAATGCAATTTAAAGATTGGGATTATTATCCCAGTTTTTAGATGAAAAAAAAAATGGAGTCATCCTGCATCCATTTCACAAAAGACTTTTTTAATTTAAAGGATTTCCTTTTGAACATGATTTTAGGAGATTTCACCTGAAATCTTTATCAGGTTTGGAAAAAAAAAACTTTTTCTGAGATTATCCAGGCAGCCAGCTGAGAGCAAGAAAGAACACTGAGATGTGGATGTGCTAAAAGGGGGAGTGAGGATGGAAGGAACTGGGGGCTTGCCATGGACCAACCTGGCTCCCTTCACAATCTTATCCAGAAGCGCTGAGGGCCTAGCCAGTGAGCCATTTCTCCTGCCGCCCCCAGCAACAAGCCTCCTTCTTTATTTATTGATTAATAATGTGTTCAAACCATCTCAGCACATTTTATTTTAGTATATCTAAATAATTGACATCAAACATTAAAAAATTGTTTTTCTACTATGACTATGTGAATAATGGAGAAGAAGCTAAGAGACTGGAGGAGAAATAGTGGCAGCAAATGAGGTCTTTCTATTTTAGCAAATGTAAAGTTGACTCTACATATCACAGATCTTATCATTTATTATATGTGTGTCAAAAATATCAGGCAAAACAATTTATAGACTATGAAACAAACACTGATTTTGGCATAACAGTCTCTTGGGGTCATCTGATCTCTTTTTAAGAGTATCAGAGCCCTTATTGGTCAAGAGATCAATTGATCAGAGTTGATCAAGATAAATGATGTATACTAAAGGTTGACTTTCACAGGACTAAGGATATTACCTAGGATAATTTATTCCTTCATAAATTATAAAAATAACATATACATCATACAATTATAAGTAGATTCAATCTCAGATAAAGAATGTAAGAAACATAGTCATAAAAGTTAATTCTCTGACCAATAATATCTAGCCTCATTCTCTTCATCATCCTATGCTTATGGTCTCCAGAAAATGTCCAGGAAGCTGGGGTTATAATCAGAATTCCAGACAACTGTAATTAAATAGTAGATGGTAAAGAATCTGTCTACCAGTGCAGGAAACTCAAGAGATGCAATTTCGATCCTGGGTCAGGAAGATCCCCTGGAGTGGGAAGTGGTAACCTACTCAGTTTTCTTGCCTGGAAAGTTCCATGGACAGAGGAGCCTGGCAGGCAACAGTCCACGGGGTTGCACAGAGTCAGACATGACTGAGCAACTGAGCACTCAGAAACACAGAAGTTAGAGTTATCCAGGATGCTCGGGGCTGGTGCACTCGGATGACCCAGAGGGATGGTACGGAGAGGGAGGAGGAGGGCGAGGGATTCAGGATGGGGAACATGTGTATACCCGTGGCAGATTCATGCTGATATATGGCAAAACCAATACAATATTGTAAAGTAAAAAAAAAAAAAAAAAAAGGACAAATGCAGAGTATGCTTACAAACTTTTAGACTCTATGTCACATATAAGAGGAAAAAAAATCAAAGACCACAGTGAAATATGAGTTTATCACTAACAAGCAATGTAGAGTTAAACGTCTGTAACTTGATGTGCCTATTAGGGTGCAAGGCTGACTATCCTTCAGTTTCTAGTCTCCTCTCTTATGATAAGAGTCAGTCTTCCCTGGTTGAGGAAACTCCTAGGAAAGAGAGTTATGACTGTTGACAGGAATATTTTTTATTAGAGAATATATTAATATTTTCAGGCAGATAAGGAAAATAAAAAAAAATTCTCCCTGCATTTGCTGTTTTTAAAGTGCTTAAGGCTTAAAATAATCAAAATACCAAAGCAGCACCCCTGAAGTGCCTTGTCCTGAATTCCTACAGTCATATTTTAGGATGGCATATTCTTTTTAAATAGTTATTCAATTATTTGGCTGCACTGGGTCTTAGTTGCAGCATGTGGGATCTAGTTCCCTGACCAGGGATCAAACCCTGGCCCCTTGCATTGGGAACGTGGAGTCTTAGCCACTGGACCACCCTGGGTGGTATATTCTGCCCTTCAGCATCATCACAGCTAATACTGAAGGTGGTACATCAGAGTGCTATTTTAACGAAAACAAAAATATATGGCATTAGCTTAGCAACTAATAGTAGATGGAAGGAACCTAGACATCACCATCTGGAAAGATAAAGACCAATGTTATATAACATTTAAACTATCAGCGAAACTTGGAAGGCTGTCCCCAGAAAAGTACTTATTGATCCACCTTCCCTGGTGGTTCAGACAGTAAAGAATCTGCCTGCAATGCAGGAGACCTGGGTTCGATCCCTGGGTTGGGGAGTTCCCCTGGAAAAGGGAATGGCAACCTACTCCAGTATTCTTGCCTGGGAAATCCCATGGACAGAGAAGCCTGGCAGCCTACAGTCCATGGGGTGGCAAAGAGTTGGACACAACTGAGTGACTTTTACATTGATCCTATAGCTCTAAGGAAAGTAGTTGCAAATATCCAGAATATTAGCCTGCATTGGCTCTTTTCTTTGTTTACAGAAAGGTATCACAAGAAGGAGTTGAGTTCAGGCAGGAACTGACCAGTTTACAAACAGAAATGAAAAGGAATTGGGGGAATAAAAAGGCAAGAAAAATGCTTCTAGATTCTAAACAGAGAAAAATAAAACTGAAAGAGCTTTTCAGAAAAAAGGGTTCATTTAAGATTTCTCAGATTTGCAAAGTGACTTTTTTTAAAGGTGATTTTTTTTTAATGTGGACCATTTTTAAAGTCTTTATTGAATTTGTTACAGTATCACTTCTGTTTTATGTTTTGTTTTTTTGGCCCCAAGGCATGTGGGATCTTAGTCCCTGCACCGGGATCAGACCTCCACCCCCTGCTTTGGAAGGTGAAGTCTTAACCACTGGACTGCCAGGGAAGTTCTGCAAAGTGACTTAGATTGAGTTCTTTTTCCACGTTTCTACTTCAGTCTACTTTTTCCAATACCCTCAAAGTGGCTCCCATTGAGTTAGGGAGCAGGGACAGTGACCAGAACTAGGAAGCCAAAAATTATAATAAGATTTGAGAATTATGTTTAGATTTAGGATTTGGTTACAGAGTCTATCTAGTTTCTGAGAGATAGCCCAAAATATCATAGACCTGATCCAAAAAAATGTTTTAAAAAGTATCAGTATCAAATGGTCATATTTGTTGGGCAAAAGTAAAGCAGGAAGAACACTGAAAGACATGCGGTGTAATTTTAAATAGAATGGTCAGAAAGACATCATTAAAAAGATGGCCTTTGAGCAAAGGTTTGAAGGAGGTAAAGGTGAGTTTTACTCCTACACCTTTGGGAATACCCACCCCTCTCATATTTACCTGTCAAAAGGACCGGTCCTGGATGCTAACTCGTGAGAAGCTTTTGCCAGCTGCCACAACTAGATGCATGCATTCTCCTTGAGCCCATGAAGAACTCTGTTATTCTAGGTACAATCTGTTCTCACATTCTTGTTTTATTACACACGTGTTCTCATTCACTTGTGAGTTTAGGAGAATAACAAACCCAACTTAGTAAGAATAACCTAAGGTTAATAAATTGTAGCTCTCTTTTCCTTAACCCCACACAACCTCCATCACCTCTCGACGTATTTTGATATTGACGATTGACATTTCTCAACATCCTTTCACCCTTTCCAACCAAACTGCTCTTTATACACCCCTTCCACACAGAAATACTACCTTTCATGCCTCATATACAAAGAATGTGCTTCCCAGGAGGCTCACTGGGAAAGAATTTGCCTGCCAATGGAGGAGATGTGGGTTTGATCACTGGGTTGGGAAGATCCCCTGGAGGAGGAAATGGCAACCCATTCCAGTATCTGTGCCTGGGAAATCCTTGGACAGAGGAGCCAGGCAGGCTGTAGTCCATGAGGTCACAGAGTCAGACAGGATTAAATGACTGAGTACATACACATATAAAAAGGACACATGTTTTAAAAGATGTATACTATGTTTGTTAATACAAAGGATGAAAAGTGTTAATGAAACCCACAGGCTTAACTTGAGTCAAGCAGACAGAATGGTATATAGACAAAAAGAGACAGACTTACAATAAGACAGCTTGAAAGCAAAAGCAGAGCAAAACAAAGCAATTGCAGAATTTAGGTTCAATTTAATCTGAGGTTAACAGGAAGGCTTTAGAGAGAAGACAATGCTTAGCGATTCAAGTCCTTGCTTATTCTCAGAGAAAAAAGGGTAGAGGAAAAAAATCTCACTTGCCTGGGAATCATTTGCAGACAACCTCACTGAATATACACCACCAGTAACTCCAGATTGTCTGAAAGGAAATAGTAAATACTGACTACAGATCTGAATGTTTCCAATACTCTTCAAAGAATCTCTAATTATTTATTTAATGTTGTTTAACAAAAATTCATGGACATGCTTTAGCAGCTGTCAGTTTCATTCAGGATCCATTTTGAAACTGACAGAGGCTTTCTTTCTTTTAATAACAACCTCATTCCTCTTGGAAAACCATAATCCTGAAAGAAGTATGTTAAAGTATGGGACAAACTCTTTCAAGAATAAATAAGTTTGTAGTTTAAATTTGAATGGATTTCTAAATGTTTCTTTTCAAGGAATTTTGTGTTTGGGAACGCATGTAAGAATTAAAGATTTTAAAATTAAAAAAATAAAAAACTAAAAAATAAAAAAAAAGAATAATTGCTAAAATTAAAACAGCTCAGGGACAAATCCTGCACCCATCTCTGCTTGGGAGGTAAAGAGTACCTGCATATAATTGCAAGCTCAGAGTGAGCCTCTGTACTTAAATGGAAACATTTCAGGAATGTAGTTCTTGTACATACAGAAGGATATTTCATAGAAAGAGAATGATCCTTGGAAATAAAAGCATTTTGTATGAGGATATAATAGACAAAACTCAGACCAAACCTCTAAAATAGAAACTTACCTCTTTTCTAGGATGGAAACACAGAGATCCATTTTTGGGTCACATTTAATTTCTTGCTTGTAATGAGAACATTAACTTTTTTTTTTTAAGACTGGAAAGCTTATAAAATTTTTATATGAAATTCATGGGATTATATAATTCTTATATAACACTTTGCTATCAAGGGATTCCAAACTGTTTATAAAATGTTAGTTGGTTTAATTCTCACAGTTCCCAAGCAGGTAAAGAAGTGATAAGTGGTATGTGTGATGGGCTTTGTCTCATTTTCTACTGTGAGTCATGGTTACTCTTGAAGCAGAAATGGAGCTATACTTTCCTAACACGCAGTTGATCTGACTCATTCTACCTCCCCCTGAGTTGGGTGGTTATGTTCCAGTTTTGCTGTTATTTCTGTTTCACTAAGGTCTGGCCATGGAGTGTCATAGTCTATGCCTCCATGTTGAATTTGATGAGACGAAGGCAAGGAAAAGCTTTTTAGAAGATAGCAGCTTTGTTCTGTTTTATGGGCAGTATACCTTCAGAGTACTAGGTCTCAGTACATGATTAATTCTTCTTTGTTGTGACATATGTAGGATTCAAATGGACTCATTAGAAGTTGGATTTCTTTTTAATGTAAAACACAACACATATAGTGTTCAAAATCCAAAATATTTAGAGGAGACACAATGAAAATAAATCCCCTCCTACTTCTCTTACCATAAGGTTCTTCCCACAGAGGCAACCAGTGTTAGCAGTTTCTTACAGAGATATTCAACACAAATCCAGGAAGGGAGGTAGCAGGGGAAGGGATGGATAAAGATATTCCATAAATTATAATAAACCTATACACATTGTTCTACTAGGCACTTTCTTCACTTAAGATATCTTAGCAATCATTCCATAACAAAATAAAAAATGCTCCCATATTCTTTTTTTGTAGCTCTGTAGTTTTCCATTGTGTGAACATACCAAACTGTCTTTAACCAGTCTTTCACAGATGATGTTAAGATTGATTCCAATCTTGTGCTATTATGAACATTGTCACAATGAAGAACCTGATAGGAAATTCATTTCCCACATTTACCAGTAGGATAATTTCTCAGAAATGGAATTACTGGGTCAAAGAGCATATATTCTTTCACTTATAGATATTTTTCAAGTTGTTCACTGAGAATTTATCAATTCACACTCCCACCAGAAATGTCTAAGAATTTCTATTTCTCTACATCCATGACAACATAGTGTTCAGTCAAATTATATATAGATTAAATAATGAGTTCCCAATTCTTAAAGGAGATGCTTGATAATCAAAGGCTATCTTATGTTTCCACAGGCCCACACATTTAAAATAACTTGTGTACTTATTTTCAAAAAAAGTTTTTGAAAATTTTTAACTTGACATAAAATAGCTTAAAAGTACAGCTATAGAAATGCAAATCAAACCCGCAGTGAGGTACCATCTCACGCCAGTCAGAATGGCTGCGATCCAAAAGTCTACAAGCAATAAATGCTGGAGAGGGTGTGGAGAAAAGGGAATCCTCTTACACTGTCGGTGGGGATGCAAACTAGTACAGCCACTATGAAGAACAGTGTGGAGATTCCTTTAAAAACTGGAAATAGAGCTGCCTTGTGACCCAGTAATCCCATTGCTGGTCATACACACTGAGGAAACCAGAATTGAAAGAGACACGTGTACCCCAATGTTCATCACAGCACTGTTTATAATAGCCAGGACATGGAAGCAACCTAGATGTCCATCAGCAGATGAATGGATAAGAAAGCTGTGGTACATATACACAATGGAGTATTACTCAGCCATTAAAAAGAATTCATTTAAATCAGTTCTAATGAGGTGGTTGAAACTGGAGCCTATTATACAGAGCGAAGTAAGCCAGAAAGAAAAACAGCAATACAGTATACTAACGCACGTATATGGAATTTAGAAAGATGGTAATGATAACCCTGTATGTGAGACAGCAAAAGAGACACAGATGTATAGAACAGGCTTTTGGACTCTGTGGGAGAGGGAGAGGGTGGGATGGTTTGGGAGAATGGCATTGAAACATGTGTAATATCATATATGAAATGAATCGCCAGTCCAGGTTTGATGCATGATACTGGATGCTTGGGGCTGGTGCACCCAGAGGGATGGTACAGGGAGGGAGGAGGGAGGGTTTTCAGGATGGGGAAAATATGTATACCTGTGGCAGATTCATGTTGATGTATGGCAAAACCAATACAATACTGTAAAGTAATTAACCTCCAATTAAAATAAATAAATTTATATTTAAAAAGTACAGCTGAACCCCATGCACTACAACCATTGCTGTTGTTCAGTTGCTTGGTCATGTCTGACTCTTTGCAACCCCATGGACTGCAGCATGCCAGGCTTCCCTGTCCTTCACTATCTCCAGGAGTTTGCTCAAACTCATGTCCATTGAGTCATTGATGCCATCCAACTATCTCATCCTTTGTCACCCCTTCTCCTCCTGCCCTCAGTCTTTCCCAGCATCAGGGTCTTTTCCAGTGAGTTGGCTCTTCACATCAGGTGCAAAAGTATTGGAGCTTCAGCTTCAGTCCTTCCAATAAATATTCAGGGTTGATTTCCTATAAGATAGACTGGTTTGATCTTGCAGTCCAAGGGACTCTCAAGAGTCTTCTCCAGCACCACAGTTCAAAAGCATCAATTCTATGAACATAGCTTTGCCAAAACAATTTTGTGTGTCAGATTTCTAAACCTTAACAAGCTAACAAGTTGTTTCAATAAATATCTGATAGAAAACATTTCTAGTACTATTGAAGATTCTGAACAATATATTGGAGCCTCTTACACTGTAATGTGGTCACTTTCAGGAAAATGTGGAAGCCTGAATCTACTGAAAAGTAGAAAATACTATTTCATATATGGTATTTAAAGTATGCATCTGTATTACGGGGTAGGCATTTAAAAATATGCATGGGTTAGGATTTGTGATATTACAAGTTGAATTGCAGTGAAATTCTGACAAGTGAGAATTTGTTTTTATGAGATGTTTAAATGTATGTTGCATGTTCCAACAGAGCTAGCCTGCTGTATACTATACATTATGTATATAGCATTTGCAGAGATATAATCAAGATGTCTAATATTCCAAATGTGGACTTGCACTCAACCATAAATTATGTCACAGATATCTTGTAATAGCTCTCTCCATTTACAATTACAGGAAATTCTCAAGATTTTATTATACACATGTATGGACAGGTATGCCCCCAGAGCCTTGCTGTTTTCCGCAGAAAGTAGTGTTTGACAAAGCTCTAAAGTATCAAACCTTGATTGGTAATGTAAAAATACTTGATTAATACTGTAATACCAACAAAAGTTTATAATTCATTCAAGTCCTTCTCTTGAAAATCTTTGTTCTTACAAAATAAGGCTTTTGAGGAAAGCTTCTTTGTGGTTATACTAAAGAGGAAAGATTAAAACATGTCTATGTTGGTATTACTAGAAGTTCATATAGCATAAAAACTGCCTCTCACTTAAACCTTTGTAATACCAAATACTCCTTGACATCGTTTGAGTTAGATATTAAGAACTTTTAAAATAAACTGAAAATTGATTAAAGACCTAAATGTAAGAGCTGAAACCATAAAACTCCTAGAATAGAACATAGGCAGAACACTATTTGACACAAATCATAGCGATATTTTTTTAATCTGTCTCCTAAGGCAAAAGAAATAAAGGCAAAGATAAATAAATAGGACATAATTAAACTTAAGAGCCTTTTGTACAGAAAAGGGAACCATTGAGCCCTTGTATATTGATGGTGAGACTCTAAATTGGTACAGTCACTATGGAAAACAGTACGGAAGCTTCTCAAAAACTAAAGAACTGCCATATGACCCAACAATTTCACTCATGGGTCTATACATGAAAAAAAACACTAATTTGAAAAAGATACATGTGCCCCAATATTCATAGCAACATTACTTACAGTTGCCAAGATATAGAAGTAACCTACATGACTTCTTTGCCAGCAAAGACATTACTTTGTTGGCAAAGACATTACTTTGCCAACAAAGGTCTATCTAGTCAAGGCTATGGTTTTTCCAGTAGTCATGTATGGATGTGAGAGTTGGACTGTGAAGAAAGCTGAGCACTGAAGAATTGATGCTTTTGAACTGTGGTGTTGGAGAAGATTCTTGAGAGTCCCTTGGACTGCAAGGAGATCCAACCAATCCATTCTGAAGGAGATCAGCCCTGGGTGTTCTTTGGAAGGACTGATGCTAAAGCTGAAACTCCAGTACTTTGGCCACCTCATGCAAAGAGTTGACTCATTGGAAAAGACTCTGATGCTGGGAGGGATTGGGGGCAGGAGGAGAAGGGGATGACAGATGATGAGATGGCTGGATGGCATCACCGACTCGATGGACGTGAATCTGAGTGAACTCCGGGAGTTGGTGGTGGACAGGGAGGCCTGGCATGCTGCAATTCAGGGGGTTGCAAAGAGTTGGACATGACTGAGCAACTGAACATGACTTCTTGGGTGGTGCTAGTGGTAAAGAATCCACCTGCTAATGCAGAGACATAAGAGACATGGGTTCAATCTCTCAGTCAAGAAGGCCCCCTAGAGAAGAGAATGGCAATCCACTCCAGTACTCTTGCCTGGGGAATCTCCTGGACAGAGGACCCTGGTGGGCTACAGTCCATGGGGTCACAAAGAGGTGGACATGACTGAGCAACTGAGCACGCATGCACCATGTCCATCAAGAGATGAATGGATGAAGAAGATCTCACACGAGCACACACACATATACACATACATACATACATACATACACACAAGAGAATACTTTTCAGCCATAAAAAAGAATGAAATTCTGTTATTTTCAATAACATGGATGAACCTAGAGAGTATTATGCTATTATCACTTAAATGTGGAATCTGAAAAAAAGTAATTTTAAATGCATGTATATAACAAAACAGCAATAGACCCACAGATATAGAGAACAAATTAGTGTTTACAAGCAGGGAGAAAGAAAGGTGAAGGGGTAATATAGGGGTAGAAGATTAAGAGATACAACTACTATGTATAAAATAAATGAGCTACAAGGATATATTATACAGTACAGGGGAACCTAATCATTATTTTGTGATAATTTTAAATGGAGTATCATCTATAAAAATATTGAATCACTATTAAATCACCTGAAATTAATATAATACTACTTCAGTTTAAAAAGATACCTCCACAAGGTAAAATGGAGTATTACTAACTCAGACATAACTTTTGTTGAAGATGATTTTCGACAGATCCATAAGCCACTCAAGTGTGATAATTATTGTAAATAATACTTTACAATAGCCCTGTGAATGTGAAAGTCACTCAGTCGTGTCGGACTCTTTGCGACCCCATGGACTGCAGCCTGCCAGGCTCCTCTGTCCATGGAATTCTCCAGGCAAGAATACTGGAGTGGGTTGCCATAACCTTCTCAAGGGGATCTTCCTGACCCAGGTATCAAACCCAGGTCTCCTGCATTGGAGACAGATGGCTTACCATCTGAGCAACCAGCAAAGCCCTAATATAGGCATACCTTGGAGGCATTGTGGGTTCAGTTTGAGACTATCAATAAAGCGAATATCACAATAAAATGAATCACACTAATTTTTTGGTTTCCCGGTGCATATAATAGTTATGTTTATACTATACAGCAGTCTATTAAGTGTGTGGTATCACTGTTTTTAAAATATATACCTTAATTTTAAAAAACACAATTAGGATAGTAATATCACAGATCACAGATCACTAACAAATAATAATGAAAACAGCCTGAAATACTGGAAGAATTACCAAAATGTCACATGCAGACACAAAGTAAGAAAATGCTGGTTGGAAAATGGCACAGATAGACTTGCTCAGTGCAGTGTTGCCACAACCTTTAATTTGTTTAAAAAAAGAAAACTGAAGCACAATAAAACAAGGTGTGTCTGTTTGAGAAATTGCTTAATTTCTCAGTAGAAGAAATTGGAAGCCAGAAGTCAGTGGGATAACAGCTTTAAATTGCAAAATAATAACTTTAACAATAAGATTCTGTCATATGACAAAACTAAAGCAATGTAATAAAATTTTGATGTCTCTTATTCAAGGGAAAACAAGGCGTGAATTGGAGAAATACATTGCCTCACAGGCAGTGGGGTGCTCTGCCCAGTAGTTTCGGATAACAGCAAGTTTTACAGTATTAGAAAAGGCAGGGTGTCAATGGGCGCGACTGACTAGGAGGTCAGGGATTTCCTTTCAAGGCTGGTAGGTCCTGTTTTCCAGGGTGAGGTAACCTAGGGCTTCCTCAGTGGCTCAGTGGTAACGAATCTGTCTACCAGTACAGATATGGGTTCAGTCCCCAGGTTGGGAAGATACCCTCAAGAGGAAAATGGCAACCCAATCCAGTATTCTTGCCTGAGAAATCCCATGAACAGAAGAGCCTGGCGGGCTGTACAGTCCATGGGGACACAAAGAGTCGGACACAACTCTTTGTTGTTTAGCAGCTAAACAACAAAGGTAACCTAGCTAGAGCTTAGTTAGAGGACCATGATTGGTATCATGTTAGCTTTCCTTGACAGGTGTTTTCGGTGAGTATGGGCTGACTTAGTCTAGATTTGCGATGTGGGTCAGGCCACTGGGAAGGCCTCCAGTTTGTGGGTCCTGTATAATAAATTATCTTTATCAATGCCAACCTTTAAGTGTAAACCCAGCAAAAAATATCTTCTGAGAATGAGGATGGAGTATGTCAGACAAAGCTGGAAGACTTCATCAGCAACACTCACTAAAGGAAATGTTGGAGGCTGTTCTTTAGGGGAAGGTGTAACTTCCAAACTAATGAAGAGAAAAAAATAGAACAAGCATACAAACAAAAAATTAATCCCAGAAATGACAAGAATACTGAAAAACAGCATCAAGGAATAGGTCTGGGGCTATACCCCATAGGCCCAGCCTCCAGACCAAAGAAAGAGCCCAGAGACAGTGACAGAGACATCAAGAGTTTATTGGACTTGGGATCTTCATGTCCAAATAAAGGTCTTGGAGCGACACCCCACCATGAATGGCAGGCAGGACATAACCACAATCTTTGGAGAAGGAGCCTACCATTTATATGGGGGGTGTTAGTGGCTCAGTTGTGTCCAACTCTTTGCAACCCTATGGACTATAGCAAGCCAGGCTCCTCTGTCCATGGAATTTTCCAGGCAAGAATACTGGAGTGCATTACCATTTCCTTCTCCAGGTATCTTCCTGATCCAGGGATCAAACCTGGGTCTTCTGCATAGCAGGCAGATTCTTTACTGTCTGAGCCACCTGGGAAACCCCCCTTTATATAAGGGGAATGGATGTCAAGTTGGCTCATCAGTTACCAGGACAGTTAGCCACTAGGGCTGGGTACAAGCATGTAGGCAGTTACCTATTAAGTCCTATAATAAGAGGGTTGGATAAAACTGTGTGAGCGAAGTGGAGACTGGTCAAGCAGGGGTTCTGCAGAGAGTAAGAGAATAGCATCTTGAAGGACTTGACCACACAACAGGTGAGATAATTAGAAAGAACTTGTTAGATGATTAAAACTACAAATGAACAATAACAAAAAAGTGATTCCTATAAAAATTGGGGTAAGGGCCTTTATTAGGGGTCCTAAGGTGCTACTGAGGTCTTATTTCTTAACCTAGGTGTGGTTACATGGATTTTGACATTGTAATAATTCTTTAAGCCTTATGTTTGGTTTGGTGTATTCTTTTGCAGCAAAAATGTTTTTATAACTTGACAACTCTGTCTCAGCCTCATTGCATGAAATATACAAATGATTAAATGGCCTCTCAAATTCCGGAAAGATCTCACAAGCTACGTTTGAGGATCAGGAAAAGTTTAGAAAAACTCTCACCCATACCCCATGAAAGATCTGATTTTCTACAAACTATACCCTTGCTTTGATATTAAATTTCTATCTATATTTCCTTTTCCTTCTGTGAAGCTTTCTCTCAACAAGGTATTTCATTCATTAGAAAACCTATCATTTCATTCACACAAATTCCTTCTAAAAGTGAGGGCACTGTGCTGCCTAGAACTATTGGTGGAGGAGTTTTGATCAGACCTTTTTAAAAAAATAATAGACTTTCATTTTTTAAAGATATGATAGAAACTATTTCAGTAGTTTGCTAAAAGGATAGATCTTAAATGTTCTCACTACAAAAAAATTAAAATTGCAAATAGTAAAATAAAGAAATAACAGGCTTACAGAAAATTTGAAATAAGCTCAAGAAATGTTTCAAACCTTATAAAACTACCACATTCCAAGCTAACATACCTGAAGTTTCCCTGTACAAATCCCAATAGTTACTACATCCCAACATCAATCTTTAATCTAGCTCTGGCTTCTGGTCTCCATCACTCATGATCTTGATAAACAAACCATACCTTCAGGCTGAACCAAAGTGAAAACTCAAAAGGTAAGAAACACTTGACATTCAGACTCAACAGACTACTCTGATTTTCCTTTGAGAATAATTTTCTGTTTTGGGGACATTTTGAGTTTTGCCCATTCATTGGCTATTTCTCTTTTTTAAAGTATTGTTTAAGCAGTGAAAGAGGCTTAATAGGATTCCTGCCATGTTTTCAGTGTCATAATTAGAAATTACATTTATTTTAACCCTCAGGCTTAGTTTTCCTTTCCATACAAATTTTTATTTTCTATCTTATGTTTTCCTCCTTCCTTCTCTAAGTTTCTTTAGTTTTAAGACTTTAGATTTTCTGGAATATGAAAACTGGACTCTTTAATAGACTGGAGGCATTTCAACAATTATTTTTATGAGGTAACTGAAAGGCAAAGCTAACAGCAACGAAAGAGCCAGAACCTTTTCTGTTCTTGTCTAGATGACACATCGGTTTGTTGTGACTTTACTTCTAGTCCAGAAATGCTGCAGAAATATTGCTTACGAGGAAAGGCTAAGAATCCAAATTGTAAACTCAGTGAATCAAATATATGCCTGTATTTCATATTTAAAACATATAGGCAAATATTACATTTTAAGACTTCTGATATGAGGACAGGACAGTCATAAGCTCAGATTAAACTGGAGTTTGGGATGCTACCCAGGGAAAGGCTTAGCTGAGATACTTAATTAAAACCATCTGTCAAGGCAAGAGGAACCAAATACAGAGAAGATAGATGAATGGTCCCATAGGCAGCTAGGAAGGAAAAGCAGAATCCCCTGCATGTGAGCTGTAGAGCTGGGTCTAACAAGTGAACTTGCGGATTTCTAAGCTTCTAGAACACCCTCCTGGGCTTGGGGAGAAGCACCCTCACCACTGGGCAGGGCAGCTCCACTTGGATCCTGCATCTCAGTTGATGGGTGGGTGAGAGGATAGATGGGAAAGATTGCGGGCAGGAGGAGAAGGGGGCAACAGAGGATGAGGTGGTTGGATGGCATCACTGACTCAATGGACATTTGTTGCTATTGTTCAGTCACTCAGTCACGTTTGACTCTTTGCAACCTCATGGCCTGCAGCACACCAGGCTTCCCTGTCCTTCACCATCTCCCGGAGTTTGCTCAAACTCATGTCCATGGAGTCAGTGATGCCATCCAACCATCTTGCCCTCTGTCGTCCCCTTCTCCTCCTGCCTTCAATCGTTCCCAGCATCAGGGTCTTTTCTAATGAGTTGGCTCTTTGCATCAGGTGGCCAAAGTACTGGAGCTGCAGCCTAAACATCAGTCCTTCCAATGAATATTCAGGGTTGATTTTCTTTAGGATGGACTGGTTTGATCTCTGCATCCAAGGGACTCTCAAGAGTCTTCTCGAACACCACAGTTCAAAAGCATCAATTCTTTGGTGCTCAGCTTTCTTTATAGTCCAGCTCTCACATCCATACATGACAATGGACATGAGTTTGAGCAAACGCAGGAAAATAGTGAAGGACAGGGAAGCCTGGTATGCTTCAGTCCGTGGGGTCACAAAGAGTCAGACATGACTGAGCAACTGAACAGCAACAATAAAGATGGTAGATGAAGGGGAGAGGGAACCCCTGTCCGTATACCAACCAACGCCCCCCCACACACACACACAAAAATACACTTCTCTGCCCTTTCCCTTCTCTGGCTCCTATCCTCAGCCTTTACTGTTTATTGTTCTCTGGGTAAATGGAGGATGAGGATAAACAGTCTTTTAAAAGAAGCTCTTTTCTCTTAGTCCCCAAACACCCTTCAGGCAAAATTTTCTGCTACAATGATCCTTTATTGGAGTTTTTGAAATTCAAGACACAGTATGACTTGCATATTCTAAAAAAACCAAGGCGGGTGGGGAGGTAATAGGGAGCACACTTTCAGTAAAGGGCGCAGGAGAGTAAATGTTTTAGGTTTGATGGCCATATGGTCTCTGTCTTGACCACTCAACACTGACATCTTAGCCCAAAAGCCGTCATAGATAATACTTAAACAAATGAGCGTAACTGTGTTCCCATAAAACTTTATTTATGGATGCTGAAATCTTCTTTTATTTCTTTTTCCACTTACCTTTAAAAATGTAAAAACCATTCCTAGCTTGGGGTCATACCAAAACAGGCCAGATTTGGCAATGAGCTATACATACTTTTCTAACTCTTGATTTAAAAGGTAAGATCTTTTTGCTTTAAAATTGAGGTTATTTTTAAGAAAGCATAACCTCATTAATGGTCAAAAAATGCACATCAAAAACACAACAAGATAACATTTTCTAATCACATAAAAATAATTAAGAATTAATGAAGGTAGATTGACCCACCTGGAGCTTTCCAGGTGGCGCTAGTGGTAAAGAACACGCCTGCCAATTCAGGAGATGTGAGACAGAGACCTGGGTCTGGAAGCTCACTTGAAGGAGGACATGGCACCCTACTCCAGTATTCTTGCCTGGAGAATCGCATGGACAGAGGAGCCTGGTGGGCTACAGTCCATAGGGTCTCAAAGAGTCGGACACAACTGAAGTGACTTAGCATAGCACAGCATAGATTGACCCATATTACCTGTACTTTCGGGTTTAAGTTTAGGTGTAGGTGTTAAAATCATTGGGGCAATCTGTGGGTATCTGATATTTACTTACTTGCAATGTTTGATGTGATAGAGAATTTTTAGTTAGGGAAATTCCAATTAAAATGTAAAATTGACTATAGATGATTTCTGATTTTAAGTTAAAATTTGGAAAAGAGTTTACACTCAAATGATAGCAAAATGCTTGGGAGAACTTTAGTCTCTATATTTATAAGCTTAATAGTTTATATTAAAATTTACAAGTTTAATTTATGTTGTTCAAGTATGTAAAAAGGACTTATCTGTTTAAGTAGTAAACTTGCCTGCTCAGACATTGAAGTAAAATTCATTGAATACATTTATAAATGCAATGTAAAGTATTTAAACACATTGGATAAACAACTATTTAAGGATGTTTATCCTGAAGATCCCTCAGAGAAGGAAATGGCAACCCACTCCAGTATTCTTCCCTGGAGAATCCCATGGACAGAGCAACCCGAAAGGCTATAGTCATAGGGTCACCAAGAGTCAGACATGACTGGGCGTACACATGCACACATCTTATGCAGCTTAACTAAACATTAATGAAAGAACAAAGGGGAAATCCCTGGCTATCCAGTGGTTAGGACTCAGGGCTTTCACTTTCAAGGGCATGAATTCAATCCCTGATGGATGAACTAGGATCTGGCAAGCTGAGGGGCCAAAAAAAAAAAAAAAGAGTAAGGAAGATCTCTTTGAATTGATATGAAGTGATCTGCAGGACACATAGTTAAAGTGAAAAAAATTAAGCAAAAAAAAAAAAATCTATTAAAAAGAAAACAAAAACAAGAGAAGGTAAATTTGTTATTTTAGATACAGATTTGCAAATGGAATAATAAAATTTGTATTAATAAGTTAAGCTTAAAAATTAATGAAAAGGATGCTTTTAATATGTAACATTGCTAAGTTGATGTTCTTGAAAAATGTAAGCAACTGAGACTAATCCTTTCTGTGCAAAAGCCTCTTGAACTTCAAGACTCATGATGATAAGAGGGACCCATAAAGAGCACAATGACAGGAAGAGGACACCAGGTACAGATAGCAAGACTGGCCAGTCCAAGTTGACAATCGAGGGTGCCAATGATACTGTACCAACTGGGTCTGTGCCCATGATGCTAATTGCTACTGTGTTTCTGAAAGATATGCTCTTGACCCAAAGCAATAGCCAAGCCAAGCCACGGGTGGCCAATCAGGAAGGTGTCAGTGTTGTTCTTGAGCACTCTGAGGAAGGAGACCCACAGATGTTTTAGAGCTTCAGCATGATGCCACCAAGTAGCTGGAGCACAGTATTGCCTGTAACTTGAGAAATACCCTTTGCATAGAAATGTAGAACAGGAAAGTGGTGTCCATCTAAACCTGCCATCAGTCGAATCCCAAAGCTCTCCTGAGAAAGTTTTAAGAACAGAGATCAGCAAACTATAGCCTGGGGCGAAATCTGGCCTGCCACCTGTTTTTGTACAGCCCTCAAAATAAAAAAATAAATGGTTTTTATATCTTTAAAAGTTAAAATCAAAGCAAAAATAATATTTTGTGACACATAAAAATCATATGCAATTCGGATTTCAGCGTCCATCATACGTTTAATTGAAACACAGCCATGCTCGTTCTTTGGCTTTGTGTGTCGGTTTCACAATGGCAGAGTTGAGCAGACGTGACAGCGGCCATATGGCCTGAAAACCTAACACGTTTACTGCTTGATCCTTCCTAAAGTCTGCGAGACCCTGCTCTAAGTGGGACAGCTTCATCATCCCCAGAGAGTTGATGTGCTGCGTGGACAATTCATGGCTACCACGTATTTCTTATCCAGGTGGCCTGAGATGATTCACTGGCCAGAGGTTTGAGGTGGGAACAAACCCCTGGGGCTGCACACAGGCAGGTGGTTCTGCCTGACACCAGGCGACTCCTCATTCATGTTATTAATATGTAAGCAGGATTGGCCTCTCCCAGGATTAAGTTACTCTCTTGTGAGAGTTAGCAGCAGATTAAAGCTAATCTCTTCCCCTTTGCCCTCAAGAAATGTTAGTATCCCATTTAACTCAAAAAACATTTTAATCTTTACTCTTTGGATTTCCACTACCTCTTATTCAAGTCATCTTCAAAGAGGATAAAGAAAATTCTTGTTCTTCAATTAGTATTAATATTAGAGTAGCCCATCTTCCCAAATAGGAACCTCCAAGTTATATGCGATCAAGCCTAACGAATTCAGATGCAAATATGAATTGACTGTTAAGTTAATAAAGTGTGAACTTTAGCACACTCACAAGATAGCCTATTTCTTTTTTTTTTTAATTTTTATACAATTTTTAAGGTTACTTTCCATTTACAGTTGAAACAAAATATTGACTTTATTTCGTGTGGTGCACAATACCTCCTAGGCCTGTTTTACACCCAATAGTTTGTACCCCACTCTCCGTATAATGTCTCCTTGTGACTGGTAATCACTAGTTTGTTCTCTATGTCTGAGTCTGCATCGTTTTTGTTATATTCATTTGTTTGTCATATTTTTTAGGTTCCACATATAAGTGACATCATACAGTCTTTGTCTTTCTCCGACTGATTTCACTGAGCACAATGCCCTCCAAGTCCATCCATGTTGCTGCAGATGGGAAAATCTCATTCTTCCTTTATGGCTCAGTAGTATTCCATTGCTCATACATGTCGCATCTTCTCTATCCTCTCATCTATCAGTGGACACTTAGGTTGCGTCCACATATTGGTAATTGTTATTATTTATGCTGCTCTGAACATTGGGATATGTGCATCTTTTTGAAGTGGTATTCTTGTCTTTTTCACATATATACCCAGGAGTGGGAATTGCTGGGTCATATGGTAGTTCAGAAAACTAAGATCATGGCATCTGGTCCCATCACTTCATGGGAAATAAATGGGGAAACAGTGGAAACAGTGTCAGACTTTATTTTGGGGAGCTCCATAATCACTGCAGATGTTGATTGCAGCCATGAAATTAAAAGATGCTTACTCCTTGGAAGGAAAGTTATGACCAACCTAGATAGCATATTCAAAAGCAGAGACGTTACTTTGCCGACTAAGGTCCGTCTAGTCAAGGCTATGGTTTTTCCTGTGGTCATGTATGGATGTGAGAGTTGGACTGTGAAGAAAGCTGAGTGCCAAAGAACTGATGCTTTTGAACTGTGGTGTTGGAGAAGACTCTTGAGAGTCCCTTGGACTGCAAGGAGATCCAACCAGTCCATTCTAAAGGAGATCAGTCCTGGGTGTTCTTTGGAAGGACTGATGCTAAAGCTGAAACTCCAATACTTTGGCCACCTCATGTAAAAAGTTGACTCATTGGAAAAGACTCTGCTGCTGGGAGGGATTGAGGGCAGGAGGAGAAGGGGACGACAGAGGCTGAGATGGCTGGATGGCATCACTGACTCGATGGACATGAGTTTGGGTGAAATCTGGGAGTTGGTGATGGACAGGGAAGCCTGGCGTGCTGCAATTCATGAGGTCGCAAAGAGTCGGACAAGACTGAGCAACTGAACTGAACTGATGGTAGTTCTATTTTTAGTTTTCTGAGAAACCTCCATGCTGTTTTCCATAGTGAAGGACAGCCTATTTCTGATGCATTCCATGCTCATCTGTATTGGAAAAGTAAGATTTTTAACTGTAATCTTTTGAGACCAATGCTTCAATCCACTTAAATATTCCTTCTGTCATTCCTACCTCTTTGTGTTTGGAAGGGCCATGGTACTTGAAGGATCCATCTGAAGGGAGGAAGAACTGGGGTCATGTTTAGTTCAGTGGGATTATATTTATATGACTTGAGTTACCTGATCTACACTTGTTAACTGTCTTTTTCTACCCATTCTGCCAACATAGTGACTCTGTGACAGGGGAAGTAAAGTGATACAAACTCATCCTATAATGCCCAGGACTGGAAGTAGGATTCAAGGGATATAAGGTGTATGAAGCCAGAATCTGCTCTGTAGAATAGTCTTCGTGCCATCAGACATGCCTAGTTGTAAGCATAAGATTTGCTCTTCTTTACCATCTGTCAAGTCAGAGAAGGCAATGGCACCCCACTCCAGTACTCTTGCCTGGAAAATCCCATGGACGGAGGAGCCTGGTAGGCTACAGTCCATGGGGTCGGGAAGAGTCGGACACGACGGAGCGACTTCACTTTCACTTTTCACCTTCATGCATTGGAGAAGGAAATGGCAACCCACTCCATTGTTCTTGCCTGGAGACTCCCAGGGATGGGGGAGCCTGGTGGGCTGCCGTCTATGGGGTTGCACAGAGTCGGACATGACTGAAGTGACTTAGCAGCAGCAGTCAAGACAGGCATCCTCTTCTGTTAGAAATGTGCTTGACATATATTTTTTATGGAAATCATGTAAAGTAACAGAGAAGGCAATGGCAACCCACTCCAGTACTCTTGCCTGGAAAGTCCCATGGACGGAGGAGCTGCAGTCCATGGGGTCGCTAAGAGTCGGACATGACTGAGCGACTTCACTTTCACTCTTCACTTTCATGCATTGGAGAAGGAAATGGCAACCTACTCCAGTGTTCTTGCCTGGAGAATCTCAGGGATGGGGGAGCCTGGTGGGCTGCCATTTATGGGGTCACACAGAGTCAGACACGACTGAAGCAACTTAGCAACAGTAGCATGTAAAGTAAAATTTCTGTGTTTTCAGAATTTGTGGTTTTTTAATTTATTTTTAATTGAAGGATAATTGCTTTACAATATTGTTTTGATTTCTGCCATATATCAACATGAATTAGCCATATATCTCCTCCCTCTTGTACCTCCCTCCCACCCCGACCCTTTCCTACCCCTCTAGGTTGTTACAAAGCCCCAGTTTGAGTTCCCCAAGTTATACAGCAAGTTTCCTTTGGCTATTTATTTCACATGTGGTAGTGTATATGCTTCCATTTTACTTTCTCCTTTCATTTCACCCTCTCCTCCCTTCCCCCGCAACCCTTATCCACAAGTTTGTTCTCTATGTCTGCATCTTCATTGCTGCCCTGCATATAGGTTCATCAGTACCATATTTCTAGATTCCATATACATGTGTTAATATATGATCAGAATTAGTGTTTTTAAAGCATGAATCTGTAGCACTTCTGCCAGCAGTGAGTACATTCATGTGATAGGTCACATGTCTTATGCCTTCCACTGTATCATAGCAAATCCTAGTGCATACTTAGCATATCGTGGCCTGATTAAGGCTCCTGGTTCCAGACAACACGCTTTGCAAAACTACCACTAACTCAGTTAAGTAGCCTGAAGAAACCATTGTTTTTGTAGCAAAACTATATATTCTTCACTAAATTAATAGTTGCCACAAAAGAGTGATTTGCCTTGAAAACAGAGATCATTCTGTCATTTTTGATATTGCATCCAAGTACTGCATTTCGTACTCTTTTGTTGACTATGATGGCTAATCTGTTTCTTCTAAGGGATTCTTGCTGATAATACTGATATAATGGTCATCTGACTTAAATTCACCCATTCCAGTCCATTTTAGTTCACTGATTCCTAAAATGTCGATATTCACTCTTGCCATCTTCTGTTTGACCACTTCCAATTTGCCTTGATTCTTGGACCTAACATTCTAGGTTCCTAAGCAATATTGCTCTTTACAGCATGGGTCTTTATTTCCATCACCAGTCACATCCACAACTGGGTGTAGTTTTTGCTTTGGTTCCGACTCTTCATTCTTTCTGAAGTTACTCTTCCACTGATCTCAGTTAGCATATTGGGCACCTACTGACCTGGGGAGTTCATCTTTCAGTGTCCTATCTTTTTGCCTTTTCATACTGTTCATGGGGTTCTCAAGACAAGAACACTGAAGTGGTTTGTCTTTCCCTTCTCCAGTAAACCACATTTTGTCAGAACTCTCCACCATGACCCGTCTGTCTTGGGTGGCCCTACATGGGCATGGCTCATAGTTTCATTGAGTTAGACAAGGCTGTGGTCCATGTGATCAGATAGGTTAGTTTCCTGTGATTGTGGTTTTCAGTCTGTCTGCCCTCTGATGAAGAAGGGTATGAGGCTTATGGAAGTTTCCTGATGGGAGAGACTGACTGAGGGGGAAATTGAGTCCTGTTCTGACGGGCAGGGCCATGTTCAGTAAATCTTTAACCCAATTTTCTGTTGTGGGGATGTGTTCCCTCCCTGTTATTTACCTGGGGCCAATTATAAACTTGCATCTGAGTCAGTCTCTTGTGGGGTCACTGCTCCTTTCTCCTGGGTCCTGGTGCACACAAGGTTCTGTTTGTGCCCACCAAGAATTTGTTTCCCAGTCCTGCCTAAGTTCTGGTGGCTCTATGGTGGGGTTAATGGCAACCTCCTCCAAGAGGGCTTATGCCATACACAGGTTTGCTGCACCCAGATCCCCTGCCCATGTGGCAGTCCACTGCTGACCCATACCTCCACAGGAGTGCAAACAGAGTTCTGTCTCAGTCTCTGTGGGGTCTCTGGGTCCTGGTGCACACAAGGTTTGTTTGAGCCCTCTGAGCATTGTTCAGATGGATTTAGAAAAGGCAGAGGAACCAGAGATCAAACTGCCATCCATAGGATCGTTGAAAAAGCAAGAGAGTTCCAGAAAAACATCTATTTCTGCTTCATTGACTAGGTCAAAGCCTTTGACTGCATGGACCACAACAAACTGTTGAAAATTCTTCAAGAGATGGGAATACCAGACCACCTGACCTGCCTCTTGAGAAACCTATATGCAGGTCAGGAAGCAACAGTTAGAACTGGACATGGAACAACAGACTGGTTCCAAATTGGAAAAGGAGTGTGTCAAGGCTGTATATTGTCACCCTGCTTATTTAACTTATATGCAGAGTACATCATGTGAAACACTGGGCTGGATGAATCACAAGCTGGAATGAAGATTGCAGGGAGAAATATCAATAACCTCAGATATGCAGATGACACCACACTTATGGCAGAAAGTGAAGAAGAACTAAAGAGCCTCTTGATGAATGTGAAGGAGGAGAGTGAAAAACTTGGCTGAAAACTCAACATTCAAAAAACTAAGATCATGGCATCTGGTCCCATCACTTAATGGCAAATAGATGGGGAAACAATGGAAACAGGGACAGACTTTTTTTTTGGTTGGCGGGTGCTCCAAAATCACTGCAGATGGTGACTGCAGCCATGAAATTAAAAGACGCTTACTCCTTGGAAGAAAAACTGTGTCCAACCTAGACAGCATATTAAAAAGCAGAGACATTACTTTGCCAACAAAGGCTCATCGAGTCAAAGCTATGGTTTTTCCAGTAGTCATGTATGGATGTGAGAGTTGGACTATAAAGAAAGCTGAGCACCGAAGAAATGATGCTTTTGAACTGTGGTGTTGGAGAAGACTCTTGAGAGTCCCTTGGACTGCAAGGAGATCAAACCAGTCCATCCTAAAGGACATCAGTCCTGAATATCCATTGGAAGGACTGATGCTGAAGCTGAAACTCCAATACTTTGGCAACCTGATGCAAAGAGCTGACTCATTGGAAAAGACCCTGATATTGGGAAAGAGTGAAGGCAGGAGGAGAAGGGGACGACAGAGGATAAGATGGTTAGATGACATCGCCGAATCAATGGACATGAGTTTGAGTAAACTCCGGGAGTTAGTGATGGACAGGGAGGCCTGGCACACTGCAGTCCATGGGGTCACAAAGACTAAGCGACTGAACTGAACTGAAGAGTGATTTGACTGTAGCTCAATACAAAGGAAGAGTGATTTTAAGACATTCTTGGATCGCCTTTGTTCAGTTTAGTTGCTCAGTCATGTCCGACTCTTTTTGACCTCATGAATCGCAGCACGCCAGGCCTCCCTGTCCATCACCATCTCCCGGAGTTCACTCAAACTCACGTCCATCAAGTCAGTGATGCCATCCAGCCATCTCATCCTCTGTCGTCCCCTTCTCCTCCTGCCCCCAATCCCTCCCAGCATCAGGGTCTTTTCCAATGAGTCAGCTCTTCACATGAGGTTGCCAAAGTACTGGAGTTTCAGCTTTAGCATCAGTCCTTCCAAAGAAATCCCAGGGCTGATCTCCTTCAGAATGGACTGGTTGGATCTCCTTGCAGTCCAAGGGACTCTCAAGAGTCTTCTCCAACGCCACAGTTCAAAAGCATCAATTCTTCAGTGCTCAGCTTTCTTCACAGTCCAACTCTCACATCCATACATGACCACAGGAAAAACCATAGCCTTGACTAGACGGACCTTGGTTGGCAAAGTAGTGTCTCTGCTTTTCAATATACTGTCTAGGTTGGTCATAACTTTCCTTCTAAGGAGTAAGCGTCTTAATTTCATGGCTGCAGTCACCATCTGCAGTGATGTTGGAGCCCCCCAAAATAAAGTCTGACGCTGTTTCCACTGTTTCCCCATTTATTTCCCATGAAGTGATGGGACCAGATGCCATGATCTTCGTTTTCTGAATGTTGAGCTTTAAGCCAACTTTTTCACCCTCCTCCTTCACTTTCATCAAGAGGCTTTTTAGTTCCTCTTCACTTTCGGCCACAAGAGTGGTGACATCTGCATATCTGAGGTTATTGATATTTCTCCCTGCAATCTTCATTCCAGCTTGTGCTTCTTCCAGCCCAGCATTTCTCATGATGTACTCTGCATATAAGTTAAATATGCAGGGTGACAATATACAGCCTTGACACACTCCTTTTCCTATTTGGAACCAGTCTGTTGTTCCATGTCCAGTTCTAACTGTTGCTTCCTGACCTGCATATAGGTTTCTCAAGAGGCAGGTCAGGTGGTCTGGTATTCCCATCTCTTTCAGAATTTTCCACAATTTATTGTGATCCACGCAGTCAAAGGCTTTGGCATAGTCAATGAAGCAGAAATAGATGTTTTTCTGGAACTCTCTTCCTTTTTCCATGATCCAGCGGATGTTGGCAAATTGATCTCTGGTCCCTCTGCCTTTTCTAAAACCAGATTGAACATCTGGAAGTTCACAATTCACATATTGCTGAAGCCTGGCTTGGAGAATTTTGAGCATTACTTTACTAGCATGTGAGATGAGTGCAATTGTGCGGTAGTTTGAGCATTCTTTGGCATTGCCTTTCTTTGGGATTGGAATGAAAACTGACCTTTTCCAGTCCTGTGGCCACTGCTGAGTTTTCCACATTTGCTGGCATATTGAGTGCAGCACCTTCACAGCATCATCTTTTAGGATCTGTAATAGCTCCACTGGAATTCCATCACCTCCACTAGCTTTGTTCGTAGTGATGCTTTCTTAGGTCCACTTGACTTCACATTCCAGGATGTCTGGCTTTAGGTGACTGATCACACCATCGTGATTATCTTGGTCATGAAGATCTTTTTTGTACAGTTCTTCTGTGTATTCTTGTCACCTCTTCTTAATATCTTCTGCTTCTGTTAGGTTCATAACATTTCTGTCCTTTATTGAGCCGATCTTTGCATGAAATATTCCCTTGGTATCTCTAATTTTCTTGAAGAGATCTCTAGTCTTTCCCATTCTGTTGTTTCCTCTATTTCTTTGCATTGATCGCCGAAGAAGGCTTTCTTATCTCTTCTTGCTATTCTTTGGAACTCTGCATTCAGATGCTTGTATCTTTCCTTTTCTCGTTTGCTTTTCACTTCTGTTCTTTTCACAGAAGGCCTCCTCAGACAGCCATTTTGCTTTTTTGCATTTCTTCTCCATGGGAATGGTCTTGATCCCTGTCTCCTGTACAGTGTCACAAACCTCATTCCATAGTTCATCAGGCACTCTTATCAGATCTAGTCCCTTAAATCTATTTCTCACTTCCACTGTATAATCATAAGGGATTTGATTTAGGCCATACCTGCATGGTCTAGTGGTTTTCCCTACTTTCTTCAATTTAAGTCTGAATTTGGCAATAAGGAGTTCATGATCTGAGCCACAGTCAGCTCCTGGTCTTGTCTTTGTTGACTGTATAGAGCTTCTCCATCTTTGGCTGCAAAGAATATAATCAGTCTGATTTCGGTGTTGACTATCTGGTGATGTCCATGTGGAGAGTCTTCTCTTGTGTTGTTGGAAGAAGGTGTTTGCTATGACCAGTGCATTTTCTTGGCAAAACTTTATTAGTCTTTGCCCTGCTTCATTTCACATTCCAAGGCCAAATTTGCCTGTTACTCCAGGTGTTTCTTGACTTCCTATTTTTGCATTCCAGTCCCCTATAATGAAAAGGATATCTTTTGGGGATGTTAGTTCTAAAAGGTCTTGTAGGTCTTCATAGAGCCATTCAACTTCAGCTTCTTCAGCATTACTGGTTGGGGCATAGACTAGGATTACTGTGATATTGAATGGTTTGCCTTGGAAATGAACAGAGATCATTCCGTCGTTTTTGAAAGTGCATCCAAGTACTGCATTTCGGACTCTTTTGTTGACCATGATGGCTACTCCATTTCTTCTAAGGGATTCCTGCCCGCAGTAGTAGATATAATGGTCATCTGAGTTAAATTCACCCATTTCAGTCCATTTTAGTTCGCTGATTCCTAGAATGTCAATGTTCACTCTTGCCATCTTTTGTTTGACCGCTTCCCATTTGCCTTGATTCATGGACCTGACATTTCAGTTTCCTATGCAATATTGCTCTTTACAGCATCAGACCTTGCTTCTATCACCAGTCACATCCACAACTGGGTATTGATTTTGCTTTGGCTCCATCCCTTCATTCTTTCTGTAGTTATTTCTCCACTGATCTCCAGTAGCATATTGGGCATCTACTAACGTGAGGAGTTCCTCTTTCAGTATCCTATCATTTTGCCTTTTCATACTGTTCATGGGGGTTCTCAAGGCAAGAATACTGAAGTGGCTTGCCATTCCCTTCTCCAGTGGACCACATTTTGTCAGACCTCTCCACCATGACCCGCCCATCCTGGGTGGCCCCACGGGCATGGCTTAGTTTCATTGAGTTAGACAAGGCTGTGGTCCTAGTGTGATTAGATTGACTAGTTTTCCGTGAGTATGGTTTCAGTGTGTCTGTCCTCTGATGCCCTCTAGCAACGCCTACCGTCTTACTTGGGCTTCTCTTACCTTGGACGTGGGGTATCTCTTCATGGCTGCTCCAGCAAAGCGCAGCCGCTGCTCCTTACCTTGGATGAGGGGTATCTCCTCACCACCGCCCCTCCTGACTTCAAACGTGGAATAGCTCCTCTAGGCCCTCCTGCACCCGTGGGAACCATGTTAATTTTGTGAACCATGTTAAATTTGTAATTGCCTTTGTGAATCATGTTAATTTTGCATTTTTTAAGAGAATACCTCAAACTGCGTAAGCATCCACAAGACCTGCACCAGCCCTGGCCAGGTCCACTCATCTGATTCCCAGTATGAGAAAGGAGTTGCCCTGGTTTGTCTATTCTGTTGTCTAAATAATAAATAATACACATTTGTGAGAAAGATGATGTAGGGGAAAGACTATTGTTATTACTATGACTCTTCCTATCTACAGATCTGCTCCTCTTTCAGTCTCTTCACATGCCAGCTGATGACTTACTTCCATTCTTAAATTTCAAATTGCCCATGAAGAAGTCTAACTCAACTTTTCTTCCTAGGCTACAGTATAGGTTATTGAGGAGCCCATGGAGTAACCACCCTTTTTGCTCCAAACAGTGGCCATGCCTTTGTAAAGAACAACTTTAAGCCTCACCTGTATTCCTGGGCATCTCCTTTAATCATCTCTGCAGTCAGTACATGAATATGAAAGAGACTTGATGAGCAGCACTGAGTATAGCAGCTACCTTATACTGTAGCCTAGGAAGAAAAGGTGAGTTAGACTTCTTCATGGGTAACTTGAAATTTAAGAATGGAAGTAAGTCATCAGCTGGCATGTGAAGAGACTGAAAGAGGAGCATATCTGTAGATAGTAAGAGTCATAGTACCCTACTGAGGCTGGAGAACCTGCAGCAGAGCCAATCCACACACTCCCTGCCCTTCTCCAGCAGCCCTGGCTCTCTGGGTGTAGGGATAGAGAAGGTGAACTGCAGCTTTGGTCCAGGGCTGGGGTTGGCTGGTGAGGGTGCAGTGGCATGAGGTCACATAGTGAGGTGATTGTAAGTGCTGTCAACCACAATGTAGTTTGGTAAAGATAGAGTGAAGGCTGCAAGGAAACTGGAAATCAGGAGAAGCCAATAGAATCTAGGGATTCAATATGTAAATGAGATTAAAACTCAGAAAGGTGAAAGCATGGCTTGGAATCTGTTGTAGTCCATGAGCGGTTAAGATTTTGGAAGTGTCATAAGATGTCCTCAAAGTGCATGTCTGGAGTGGAGTGGAGGTCTGGGTCATTGTAGTCAAGATGTTGAAGGTTCACGTGTCAATTATGGATGTTTCTAGAATGTTGTCTTGCTTCTAGAATGTTGTCTGCAGGTGGGGTGCTGACTGCACACCATGAGGAAGTGCCCCATCCAGTGCATCAGGGAAAGTGACCACAAGGTCAGCAGAGGGTAGCACCAAGTCAGGACAGATGGCAGTGCATCCACGTAGCATTATCTTTGGAGGAAGATACTCCTCTTCTAGAGGAAAACTGAAGAGTGGAGGCATTGAAGCCATAAGGGGGACCTGGAAAAAATGCCAAGCAGGAGAAGAAATGGAAGACTGGCTATTATTTCCCATGAGATTTGAGCTATTTATCCAGACATGAGGATTTAGTTTTGCTCTAGAAGACTTTTCAGAAGCCATTTGGGTGTCTGGCAAAGAAATGAAAATCATGAATCAGTTGCAACCATTTACGAATGAAATTCTCTATGAAAGTTTAATTTGGTCTTGGCAACAGCAAAGGAAGGGTCCACTTATCATGGTGATTCTTGCTGTCCAAGTGTTTGCAGGAGGCCTTCTTCAGAGTGGCACACAAGGAGCCCGGTACTCTTGAAAATTCTGGCAAAGTAGAGATGGCATCTTAGAGACAGAATTCATCTGCCTGAGAGTCCAGGTGCCTGAGAAAAATCTGCTTCACAAGTCAACCATGTTTTCAGTAGATTCCCATAGTTGATTGATACATACAAATGATTTGTTCATTCTGTTTCCCCAGGGGGGGAAACAAATCTAAGCAATGTGGCAAATAATTGCCATTGAATTTGCTGTCCCAAAGGTCTTTTTCAGAGCAGTTTATCCTTTAGGAGCAAAAAAAAAAAAAAAAGTGCTTTTGTACTTTGGGGCTTCCCTGGTGGCTCAGATGGTAAAGGATCTGCCTGCAGTGCAGGAGACCCAGGTTCGATCCCTGGGCAGGGGAGATCCTCTGGAGAAGGGCATGGCAACCCACTCCAGTATTCTTGCCTGGAGAATTCCATGGACGGAGGAGCCTGGCGGGCTGCAGAGAGTCAGACAGGACTGAGCGACTAAGGCTTTGGCTCCATGTCCATTAGCCCCTCCGCTGCTCTGTTTCTAGGGTGTTTCATGGTAGCCCTGCACCTTGTGTGCAGTGCAAGGAGCTCCCTTTGATCCATCATGTCAGCAGTCAGGGAAGCCCCTTAGCCCAGCAGAGGTCTGCCTCAAAGGACAGACTTCAAAGTGATTGTCATTCTCAGAAATAAGCACACTAACGGGTCTGTGTGGGTTTTTTAAATCACATGCTGCTGACAGAAACTTCATCATTGGTTTTGTTTTTCTATGTCCCATTATCCTTCCAGCCTTCCCCCTTTGAAGTGTTTACACACCATCTCTACATCTGGGTTTTCAGGGGCATTCTGCAGCAGTTTACAGCATACCTAACAGCAGAGCAAGGTACTCTGGGGAAAAGAGAAAGAAAGAAAGACACACCATGATCACGGATCTAATTGTCTCCCACCTGCTCTCCATTACCCAGCATATTTGTTTTGGGGTCGTGCTGATTTAAATTTGTCTCTAGCTTTAATTCAAATAGCGTGACCGATCTGACCAAACGTCACATACTAAATGATTTAGAGACCACACTGTGATTCTCAATTCATTTCTCAGTAGTAATCATTTTTTGACACTGAGTCAAAATACTTCTTATAAGATTCCTTTAGAGGACAGCACCATTACCCTTTGTGGTTTCCAATGATTGTTCTCATCATTGTTTATTTAGGATGAGCTTGTTGCCACTTTATGGATCATTTTACATCTGAAGAAACTCACAAAATCATATTGGCAGTTTTAGTTGCTAATTAACATACACTGACTTCATTCGCTTTGTTGTCATTTAGTCACTGTCGTGTCCAGCTCTTTGTAGCCCCATGGACTGTATGTAGCACGCCAGGCCTCCCTGTCCTTCACTGTCTCCTGGAGTTTGCTCAAACTCATGTCCATTGAGTCAGTGATGGCATCCAACTATCTCATCCTCAGTCACTCCCTTCTCTTCCTGCCCTCAATATTTCCCAGCATCAGCATCTTTTCCAATGAGTCTACTTTTCGCATCAGGTAGCCAAAGTTTTGGACACTGACTTCATACTTAGTGTATATAATGAGCTCAATTCAGCCTTTTTAAATGAGAAAATTCACTTTATACAGGGATAATGGTTGGAAACAGACACAGATCCCTTCTAATGGATACTGATTGGTATAACCATTTTACTGATGTGATGGTTACAAGAACATTCTGTGTGTTTGATACAGCTCTATGCGCTATTGTCAGAACTCACTCATGTAAGAGAAGAATACAGTTTTGCAAAAAGGGTGAATACTTGCAAAAGCAGGAAGTCTGAATTAAATAAACTAACACCATAGGTACTGTCCTATATCTCTAAAATATTATCTTTAGTAGCCACTGCTCAGTTTGTATCCCAGTCAAAGTACAGGCTGCCAAAAAACAGGGTGGAGGGGAGAACTAGGCAGAGAATAGAGAGAGAAATGTGGGTTTTACCACCATAGACTTCAGTGAGCTTTACTCCTAGAAGCAAGATCAATTGCATGGTTCTGTTTCTTATACATACATTTTGTCCTGCCAACAAGAGGATAACTTCCTCTGGGACAGTCATATCATTCCTTCAATTTTAAGTACTGGAAATAAAGCTTTATGCAAAGTCCCAGGACCCCTAACTTACGGTCAGTAGAAGTAACCTGAACCAATAAGGAACTCTCCCATACTGAGAGAACAGCAGAGGTAGGTTACCAATGCGCTCCCCAACACTCAAAAATGGAAGCGTCTTCCAGCCCAAGAAGGATAACTGAGTCCAGGAAGGGGAAGTAAATAAATCATTTAAACTGTGGCTCAGAGAATGCAGTGGGGATCAGTTCAAGTTAGCACTGAGTGCAGCCTTGAAGGACACAGGCTGAACATGCAGAATTTCCACAATAGAGAGAGGCACGGACACATGATGACATGCAGTGGCCTTACTGTGGGAGAGGAATGAGATTTTAAGGCTGTTAGTGTCAGGTCATATGGTATCATCCCTGATGGCTCAGTGGGGTAATGAATCTGCCTGCCAATGCAAGAGATGCAGGTTTGATCCCTAGTTCAGGAAGATCCCCTGGAGAAGGGAATGGCTACCCACTCCAGTGTTCTTGACTGGAGAATCCCAGTCCATGGGATCACAAAGAGTCGGACACAATTGAGTACACATACTCATGCGCTCAGTCCTGAACTCCCCAACCCACCCTGTGTAACTGTAGTCTGGGAAAGGAACTGGATATGAGATGGCTTCTCCCTTCTCAGAACTACATGGGTTATTCCAATAGCTGGCTTCCCAGCTGACTCCTCTTAGAGAAGCCTGACCTCCTTGAGAGAATTTCAGAGCAATATATTTTCATTTTCTATTCAAAAACTTTAGGAAAAAAATTAATCATAATAGTTAACCGTCCTCAAGTTGTTAATTATTAGTCAAAGGCATAATGTTCTTTACCTATATCATCTCATTTAATGCAAAAGCCCTAGGCAGCAAACATCACTAATAATTTCCAAATTCTGAAGCTAGGAAGCAGCAGAGCAGTGATGGAAATGTAACCTGGGAGCTGCCCCCAGGCCTGTGTTCTCAAACATGCTTCATTTTCCAAGGGACAGTTGCTTTGTGTTTTTGCTAACACTGAAGCATTTATTTCTGTAGCTCTTGTTTTAATTAAATAAGGAAACTGTGATTTCACAACTCGCTTAGAATTGCTTTTTTCTTCCTTGTCATCATTCTAGCTTTTGATTCAGTTCAGACTTTCAGTTCTACAGACATTCATTGAGCAACTACTCTGTGCAACTATTCAGTGATCCTATGGAAACACAGCCTCTGCCCAGGAAGAGCATGTGAATGAGACAAAATGAATACAGAGGAAACAGAGAGCCATACAATTGCAATATATTGTATCAGCAAATGCAAGAAGGTGTCATGCCAGCTGCACGTAGAACTGCAGAGCAAGGAGTACGTTGCTGATTGAAAGCACCCACAGACTAAGTCTTCCTAACAGTCATCAGGACAGGGAAGCCAGGCATGCTGCAGTCCAAGGGTCACAAAGAGTCAGACATGACTAAGAGGCTGAACCAAACAGTCAAAAGGAAGTTTCATGCTCCCAACCATCAACACTTGTTATGGCGCTTGAATCAGACACTCTCTTAGAGCCAGAAAAGGCACAAAATCTTGGCCAAGACCTAAACTAAATATAGGGCTTTGAGTGCCTGGGTGAAATATTCAGGGAGAAAGGGACAGAAACGTGGGGAAAGGCAAGATGCAGCAGCAGAAGAAAAGACATAATAAGCTGAAAAGTGTATGTCTGTATGTTTTCACTTAGGCTGGAAGGGGCTGGTTGTGGAGAACTGGACTTGGAGCTCTCCTTTAAGGAAACCCAGTAACTTCTGGCTCCACTAATCACTAAGGGCACTGCTCCTCCCTCTCCGCCAGAGACTGGATCTCAGAACAGTCTTGACGCTTCTAGGCATCACCTGGAGATCTAATTCATTGTTTTAAACCTGAAGAATTTACCCTAACAAACTCTTATCTGCCCAAGTCCTTCCATTCCAATAGCCATTACTCTACTCTCATCTGGACAATCGCTATTAGCTTCCTAACAGCTCTTTCTTTCAAGGTCCCTCTGCACCAACTTCCATCCCCTCTACACAGCACAGATTACCTTCTGTAAAGCATAGATCAGATCATCGTTATTATATCATATCTGCATCTTCATCAATAATGAATGTGGCAGGAAGTATGCTGAGCCCTTGACACACAATTAAATCTCACTAATTCTCACACACAAACATCAGCATTATCTCCACTTGACAGTTGATGAAGTGTTAGTGCTCTGCTAAGTCCCTTCAGTCGTGTCCGACTCTTTGCGACCCCGTGGACTGCAGCCCGCCAGGCTCCTCTGTCCATGGGATTCTCCAGGCAAGAATGCTGGAGTGGGTTGCCATTTCCTTCTCCAACAGATGATGAAACTGAGATTTAAACAGTCAGAAGCCACACAGCTTGTTAAAAAGACCAAGTCAGCATTTGAATCTGGGTCTAACTCCAATGTTCATCTTAGCCATTTTCCTATTCTGCCTCCTCCCATTTCTCTGAGAATTTGTAAGGCAACAGGGAAGCACTCAGTGTGTTTGAACACACCACTTTACATGAAAAGTTTTCCTCCTAGACATCACTACCTATTTAAATTCTCCCTCAATTCCATCTCTTCCATGAAGAAAAGCAAAATAGCGCACAGGAGAATATACCTTTCTAATCATTTTTATTTTGAGACAATCTTAACTTACAGAAAACATGGAAGTATAGTCAATACAAAGGGCTTTTTTCTAAACCATCTGAAACCAAGTTTCCCCATTATGCTGAACACTTCCAAGTATATTTCCTCCAAACAAGGGCAGTTTCCTAATAACCAAAATAGGACCCTCAAACTCAGAAATTAACACTGATATCTTACTACCGTTCAGTCTTCAGACCCCACTCAGATTTTGCCAATTCTCCCAAAAATGTCTTTTGGTAAAGCATCTGGTGCAGTCACATGATTGGATTAAATTGTCATCTCTCTTTGTTTCCCTCAGTCTGAAACAAGTCTTTCCTTAACTTTCATGATGTTGAGACTTCTGAAGTTTTCAAGTTTCAATATTTTGTAGAATATTTTTTGTTTTGTTTTGTTTCATGTTTCCTCAGGTCTAGAATCTGGTTATCCTTCTTCAGCAGAAACATCAGAGAACATCTCTGTGTTCTTGTTGCATCCTGTCTAGTAGCAGAAATTTCTGTGTGTCCCATGGCTGATGATGTTCACGGCAACTATGAACTGAAAAAGAGTCTGCCAGGCTTCTCCACTGTTTCTTCTCCTAAGTGCTTTGTAGAGAGGTGTTTTGAAATTGTGTAATTCCCATTTCTCATAAAACTTTAATCTATGTATAATATATATTAATGTGGGCTCATGTTTTCCTATCTTATTCAAGAGATCTAATCTATTATTACCATGATCTATAGCGATGCTAAATCTGTTCTGTATTAGACCAGTGGGAACTCTTTTAAGTTGGCCTCTGTGTCTTTTCCCATCCTTCTAATCATCCTTTGGTTATTTTCTTTCTGGCACAAGAGGGAGTTCCCAATTCATCTTGTACTTCCCTTGCCCCAGTCCTGGAATTAGCCATTTCTCCAGAGAGTCCTGGTTCCTTTTAGTGCAAAATGGTATTTTAGAAGTCAAGGTCTAGACCATTGGGTATGCTCATTGATGCTGGTAGACAGAGCTAATGAACATAGGCATGTATTGTGTGTGTGTGTGTGTGTGAACACACAGACACATACATACACACATTCCAACTTTTATTTGAATATTTATTTTTGTATCTGCTTTTATATTGAAAAGCATCAGTTTACATTAAAGCCTATTTTAGTTTTTTGTCCTATTTGTAATTCCTTTCTTTGGTACTGAGAAACCAGCCTCCCATTATTTGAAATGCATTTACTTATTTGACCAATCCCCTTGAGTATAACCTACTCATATCATTTCCTCAACTTTACACACACACACCATCCTCCTCACCCTATTTGGGCTCTAAAACCCTGTACCAGGCCACCAACTACCCAATATGGAATCCCTTCTTAATCTACGCAAGTGCCGATGCTCAGAGTGTGCACCTATGCACATGGGCACCCTCCTCACCCTCCATGGGCTCCAACACCCATCTCCTAGCCACACCCTCTGTGTGGACCACCCTCATGACCCTGCCCAGGCTCTGACACCTCACTCCCTCCCACCTCCAGCAGGACACCCTCCTCACCCTCCTTCCTACACAGACAGCCTGCCCAGGTTCTGGGTTTCCAGCCCCGACCCCCAAACAGGGCTGCTCGGCCCCACCTCAGGGTTTTAGGGCTGAACTGTTCAGGAAGGGAAGGGAAGAGGAGGAGAAAGAGGAAAAGGAAGCAAGCATGTACTTGGAAGTAAAATAAATATGTCTTTCCATTCCTGTCACCACTTAAGAGCTTGATTAACTCTGGCAAAGCAGCTGACCTTCTCTGAGCTTTTTCCCTAAGAAGGCAGAGGGCATAGTCTAAGGAAGAAAGACTTAGGAGTTAGAGACTTGTTTTGAAACCGGCTTCTGCCACTGTCTCAGACTGTCCAGGCTTCTATAACAAAATAACACAGACTGGGTGATTAAGAAACAACAGAAATGTATTTCTCACAGTCCTGGAGGCTGGAAGTCCAAGACCAGGTTGCCAGCATGGTCCGGTTCTGGTGAAGTCTTTTGGTTCGCAGGCTGCCAACTTCTGTCTTCTCATGTGGTGGGAAGGGGCTCGGGAGCATTCACTTCCTTATTAAGTCACTAATCCCCTTCAGAAAACCCTGTCTTCATGACCTAATCATCTCTCAAAGTCCCGACCTGCCAATACCATCCCACTGGGCATTAGAATTCCAACATGTGTGTATGGGAGGTAGCCACACATACTCAGACATAGTGGCCACGGACTAGTTCCGTGACCTCAGGCAAATCACCTACATTCATTGTAAAATGGGAGGGGTTAAGTGTGATGCTATATACAAAGTGCCTGGTGCGGGCAGGAACTGGGCAGTTGCTGTTGCTATCAGTTCAGTCCAGTTCAGTCCCTCAGTCGTGTCCGACTCTTTGTGACCCCATGAATCACAGCACACCAGGCCTCCCTGTCCATCACCATCTCCGGGAGTTTCCTCAAAGTCACGTCTATCGAGTCGGTGATACCATCCAGCCATCTCATCCTCTGTTGTCCCCTTTTCCTCCTGCCACCAACCCCTCCCAGCATCAGAGTCTTTTCCAATGAGTCAACTCTTTGCATGAGGTGGCCAAAGTACTGGAGTTTCAGCTTTAGCATCATGTTGCTCCAGTTATCTGTAAATGGAGATATCAACATTCAGATTCTAGGGTTGTTATGAGGATTCATGATAACAGATGTGAACCACGGGCACACCACACAAATGAATGCTTAGTGTATAATCGCTGCTCTTCTGGATGCCTCCTGTGTGGCACATATATTCTGCCCTTACATTCTCTCAATTAAGTTGTAAATTCATTGAAAGCAGGAATCTTCTTAGGCTCATTTTGTATCTTCAGCAATACCTAGGGAAGTTCTTGGCATGTATTTTTTTCACTAAATTAATGGAGAGCTTTAAATTACCAAGATTAAAATCTGAGAGTTTTGTTCTATAGGCAATTTGTAGTCATTATAAATTTGAGGGTATGGCAGAGACATCGGAAGTGTTGTTAAAGAGTGATTAATTGGTTTGTTCTATACAAGATGAATTAGAAGAGGAATGGAAGGTGGAGATTTAGAAATTGTCTATTTATTTGGTGTACTATATAGAATCTTCCACATTTGCATGTTTATAATGTGGTTTCAAATAATCAGGCTTTGGTGAGCCAAACTACATTTACTCTCTAAACAATAATTGTTTTCAACAAGAGTGGAGAGATGGTTTTTTTGCAGTGTTAGGGTGAATGAGGAATAAGGGATGGGGCTGAGCAGAGATTCCCATAAAGATTCTGACTCACAAAACTGGTGGGAAAGGGGATCTAGAAGGAAAATGGGAGAGGACCTAGTTGACAGTTTCCATTTGGCTTAAAGTCCTGGTGTCAGCTGGTCACTGAAGATGCCTGTGTGTGTGTGTCTGCAAATGTGCTCAGTCGTGTTTGCCTCTTTGCCAGCCCTGTGGGCTATAGCTGGCCAGGCTCCTCTGTCCATGGTAATTCTCCAAGCAAGAATACTGAAGTGAGTTGCCATGCGCTCCTCCAGGGGATCCTCCCGACCCAAGGATCAAACCCATGTCTCCTGCATCTCCTGCACTGACAGGTGGGTTCTTTACTGCTGTGCCACCTGGGGATGTCAATACCTAAGTTAAAATGTCAGGAACACTTGAAAAGTTGGCAAACCTCCACTTCCTTCAAGTCAACCCTTACCCCACCCCCATGTGAACCTCTTCTGGTAGGAGAAGAAAGAATGAATGAATGAATCAGCGATTCTAGGGCCCTTCCCCCTGGAGCCTCATCCCCCACCCACCTCTTATCAATGCGGTTTACTGCTCTCCACAAAGGCTTTTCCTATCCACGGGGACCGTGGCTGTGTATCTCTGGGAAGATAAGCTCTTGCAGGACACTGTTAACTGTCTGCTGCTTTTGAAAGCTTTGTCTTTCTTTCTGGCACATACCTGGACAAAAGCTTGGAAGTCCAAGCTTGAGAAAGGTAGCCTCGTCCCACTGAGGGAGACTGTAAATCAGGAATGTCCCCAATGTCATAAATGGTGGCATCTAGCAAGCACAGAGACGCATCATTGCTTTCGTAACAACTGTGTTCTCTCCATTTCACTATGCAGTGGTTTAGAATCAGAGTCCTGCCAAACGTCCATCTGGGAAATAGAACTCTTTGGTCCAAACCATCAGCAGTAGAAAGCCCTAGTGTTAAATCCTCTGTTTATGAAATTACAGACAAGTTTCTCATTTTACTGCTTTCCCTCAGTGACTCAGAGCGTGATGTCTATGGTTGTGAGAGACTGTGATTTAGGAGAGGTTTATACTAACCTTCGTCAAGACCTTAAAAAGATAAACAGTAGAATCAGGAAGAAAACTTGCCTGTATCTGCATATTTGTAAAATTTGAATAGACTTGGGATGTTGACAGTGGAGTAAGTCAGTTCTACTCTTTCGGTAGGGTCATAATGACCAAACATGAGCAGAGATCTGAAGACTGTATCCTTATACAGCTAAATTCTCCACCTCGACAGGGAGTAACTGTAAGATAGCATGGCTATGGAGTAGTGAGCGGGGTTGTGGGCAGGCTAGCATCATTTTTCCTGAGACCGAATTCATAGATGAGATTCATCTTGCTGACTTTGTCCACCCAGTTTCTCTGTATATTGTATGTGTATTTGCAAGGAGGAGTAATAAATACTTTCAGTGGGAGAAGTATAAAACTTGAATAATCTATCAATTGGGGAATCATTCTATGAGTAGTCTAGATAAAGTTTAATATGGACTTCATTAGCTTACATGTATATAAATGCTATATCATGGATAGTATAGTTATGGTATTATAAGAGTGTGCAAAGACATGGGGACAAACAGAAATTTCCTAATGAAATACAGTTCTCTAGAAGTGTAATGTCTTTAGTCAGACCCCAGACTTTGGTGCATGACATGTTATGGTCAACCGTTTGATTCAAGGGGGCCTCAAATGTGTTTGGAAAAGGAAGATGAGTCAATATCAGACAGTCTGATAAGCCCCTCGGACTAATATAACTTGACAGGGCTTCATGAAAGAAAATGTCATCAGTTTTACTGATTCTTGCACTCTGACTTAAATTTTTGCCTATGTGACAAGATTATACCTTTTTTCTTTTGAGTCAGTGTTCAGGGCATGTTTGCAGACACCTTCAGGCTCATGATGAAGTGTGACCAGATGGGATGAACAGTCTAAGCCCACAAGATTTGTGATATTCATTTGCTGAGAGCAAATGCATTGGGGAATGGTTTGCAACTGCTCTTCCTCACTCTGTTTTGCATTGACAGAGTCTTGCATCAAAACCATGCTTAACCTCCTTCCTGCTGATCTCTTTTTCCAAGAGGACTTAGTGTAGCACATGAATGGTCCAACCTGTGAAAACAGCTGTCCACTTGTTCTGGGTAGACCTAAGAGAATAAAAATTTTATAGTTAGGTTTACTTTGAATTTCTATGTTCCTCTGAAGGATAACACTCATAATTTGCATTTATTTGCATATTTTAGACAGTGCCAAAAGCTAAATTTATTTTTTAATCCAATAGCTATTTAAAGAGGTAATCAACAAGGTAGACAAAATAGATGCTCCTACAAGCTTATATTCTAGTCATGGAGAAGAAAATAGGCAAATGGAGAAGAAAACAAGGTAGTTAAGGATTATGGTAAATGCTATGAGAGAAATAAAGGAGATTATATTGAGAAAATGGAATTCTTTGAAACCTCAGTAAAAGCCTCTTTTAAAAGGTGATAAAAAGACGGTAACCTGTCATGCGAAGGTCTCAAAAGAAAACATTCCAGACAAATACCATTGTAAGCACCAAGGCAGATTTGGCTAGCAGAGCTTAGTTGCTTTATGGAAAAAAAAAAAAGTTAGTGTAGCTGGACTACAATAAATAGAAAGAAGAGGAGTAAGTCACAGGGTCTGAGATACACCCCAGGACAAGGTCATTCAAGGCCTGGGAGGAAACCATATAAAACTGGGGTTTGTTCTGAGGAAAGTGGAAAGCTGACTTTTTAAGCAGAGGTATGATGTGGTCTGGGCTTCCCAGGTGGTTCAGTAAAAAAAAGAATCTGCCTACTAATGTGGGAAACGCAGGTTCAATCCCTGGGTTGGGAAGATCTCCTGGAGAAGGAAATGACAACCCACTCCAGTATCCTTGCCTGAAGATTTCCATGGACAGAGGAGCCTGGCAGGCTGTAGTTCACGGAGTCACTAAAAGTCAGAAACAGAGCGTACACGCACAATGTGAGCTAAAGCAGAAGACTCTTTCTTCCAGGAATGGACAATCTTAGGCATAATACAAACCCAGTGCTGAAAATGGTCCACCCCCAAGGCTCAACAGCTGTGATCAGAAGTCTACTTTCTCTTGAACATTCAGTACAACGAGGGCTTAGTGTCTGATCCATGGACACATGAACAGACAGAATAGGTAAGGATTATTAGACTTGAGGGCTTCCTTGGTGGCTCAGACAGTAAGGAATCCACCTGCAATGCAAGAGACCAGGATTCGATCCCTGGGTTGGGAAGATCTCCTGGAGAAGGGAATGGCAACCCACTCCTCTATTCTTGCCTAGAGAATTCCATGGACAGAGGAGCCTGGTAGGCTACAGTCCAGTGGGTCGCAAAGAGTTGGACATGACTGAGCAACTAAACACAGCACATTAGACTTGAGACTTGCACAAAGCCTCCCTCGGAGCCAGAATGCAGAAGTCTGAGGATTCAGACCACTGCTTGGCTGATGCTGATGCCCCAGGAGCTTTGGTCAGACACTCTGCAGAGCTGAGATCCAACCTCTGAGGATGGAGGGGTTTGCTGACCGGACAGTACTGATCTCTCTGATATACAGCAACACACATGCTGAAAAGACAGAAGAAACTGCAAACTGAATCCAGCTGCTATTGCTGAAAACAACTGCTACAGGAACAGATACATAGGGTGGCAGGAGTTGGGGGGTGGCGGTGCGCAGCAGGCACTTCATCATTAAGGAGTGAAATGGAAGGTGCATGCCTCACTTCCACTCCTAGTCTCTTGGTATGATAGGCAACAACAGGGTTCAGAAGAAATATGACTAATTACTGGTGAGTGTGCAATTCAAATAGCAGGGTACACAGATATTCCATAGAGAGTAACCTACAGACTTCAGCTGTCCAGTAAGTCTTGGGCCTTAGTCAGTTTCCTTTCCAGAGAGCATGGAGACCACCCATTAATCTGGCAACTGTTTAACATCAGTTCAATTAAGTCTGTTCTGGGCACTAACTGCTGGTCCTGCTCAAGCCTCACCATTTGTTCTATTAACGGTCAAAGATGCAGTGAAGCCTTCCAACTTACATGGGACAAGTAAAGAGCTATAAATGAGACCTGGGAGTAAAAATTCCTTTTAGTTGTCCAATCTCCCTCCCTACCCTTGAAAGGTTTGGTGCGTGTGCGTGCTCAGTTGCATCTGACTCAGTTGCCCACCAGACTCCTCTGTCCATAGGATTCTCCAGGCAAGAATACTGGAGTGGGTTGCCATTTCCTCCTCCAGGGGATCTTCCCCACCCAGTGACTGAACCCATGACTCCTATGCCTCCCGCATTGGCAGGCAGATTCTTTACCACTGACCCCCCTGGAAAGTCCTTGCAAGGTTTGGTAGGACCATGGTAAAGCGACGTGTAGAGAGGTAGCTTAGAATATCTCTCCTTCACGCCTCAGCACAAAGAGGTCTCATTCTTCTCTCACATCCAAGTGCTAATCTCAAGGGCCGGGATCAGATATGGTCCATATGTTGAGTACACATAGCGAGTAACACATTCTGCTAAAAGGCATGGTCGTGGTGACGGGTGGGAGAGGGTGCAGTTATACTTCTATCCCCATGTCTCCTCGTCACCTGAGGCCCTTATGCCACAGGCAAAGCCTCTATAAGCAATTCACAGTTGTCTAAGTGAAACAATGATCACTACATTGTGACATCCACACACTCCCAGGCTTTAATAATAGTAACCTGCTGCCCTTCTATTCTCTTTGTGAATTTCTTTGTGAGTGTACTTATATGCATGTACTGCCTTGTTTCTCTAATTCTCCATTTGTTAAGTCTGGTTGTTTCAATAGCTAGGGGGAAGAAAGATTTCATTATAAACTGCATGACCACATTTGTTTAATTTGGAAAGATTTGGAAGAAAGGAAACAGGCTTTTTTTTTTAAAGTATGTTTATGTTGTGAATGAAAAATGAAAGAAAGAAAAAAATTGATTCTTAAAGCAACAGTCTGCTTCTTATAGCAGATGATCAGAAATGCCCACTGAAATTCTTTCCTGGACCATTTTGTCAGCTGCAAGCATGTCATGAGTTCACATAATCCAAACCTCTGTTGCATATTAAAATTGAAATTAAATTTTTAATAATTTTTTTAAACTTAAGTTCTAGATTGTGGCTTTCTAGAGTAAATTAGGGCCTAAGTAAATTAGGGGCTAAGAGTCGGACACAACTGAGTGACTAACACACACACATGGTCTTTAACAACTTTACCTATAAGTTTCCAATTTTGATGTTAAAAAAATGCTAAGATCTCTTAAAGGGGGAGCCAGCACACTGGGCAAGAGTGCCCAGTTCACCCCACATCCAGGGCATCTCCACACATGGACATACACCCCATGGGGAATGGTGAGCAGTCCTGGTCCTTAATCCCTAATAACCTCAAGCCTTCAGGTAAACAAAGAGCTTTTATTCCTGGTAGAAAGTTTGGTGATTTCTTTCTGAAATGATTCTATGAGTAAGAGTGCCTGGGCTTCATAATTTTTGCATGTGTGTTCTGGGTCTTCATTTCTGTGCACAGCTTCTCTAGTTGTAGTGTGTGGGTTTCTCTAGTTGTGGAGCGCAGGCTTTGTGGGATCTTAGCTCCCAAGGCAGATTCTTTACCACTGCAACAGCAAGGAACTCCCTGGGCTTTATAACCTTGCAAAGCCTCTTTTCATTTCTTTCTTTCTTCCTTTTCATGTGTGTGTGTGTGTGCATGTGTGTGTGTGTCTTTCCTCTTTTCTTCCTTTTGGTCCTCAGAAACTCATCTAAATTTTTAGATAAACAAAACAAATCACCAGTATTACTACTCTAAAATTTTTAAAGTCTTTCCTTGTTGAATAATTTTTTTTCACAAAATTTTCTTAACATTATGCTCTACTTTGCCTCTCCTCTGTCATCTTCCTTTGCTTTTTCAAAACTGTATGTCTCTGTATTATTGTATACATCTTAAGTACCATGGAATGAAATGTTTTTCTCATACATAATGGTTTTCATATTAAAAACTCACATCCTTATGGGTATGATTTTAATCAAGTACCACCTTTTTAATATTAGCATTTTACCAGTAAAAACTCATGTCATTATGTATATGATTTTAATAACCTCATGATATTCTACCTTTCTTTAGTCTTTGGTTGTTATCTTTGTAATAAGAAAAACAATACACCCTAATCTAGAATAAAGATTTGGTAACGGCTGTTAAATATTTCCCCAAGTACCACAGTAGTTTTTGTAGTGTTGGTCGCTCAGTCATGTCCAACTCTTTGCGCCCCCATGGACTATAGCCCACCAGGCTCCTCTGTCTATGGGATTCTCCAGGCAAGAATACTCAAATAGGTTGTCATGCCCTTCTCCAGGGGATCTTCTGGACTCAGGAATTGAACCCAGATTCTTTACCATCTGAGGTACCAGGAAACCCCCAAGTACTATAGCAAATATATAAGGAACAGTCTGAACCTTTAAAATTCTTTTTATTTTCTTTCCCTTTAAAACATGATCTAAGAGTGGAACAACAAAGGATTATTAATTTGCAAAGTAATATATAGTTACTCAATAAATATTGTTAGTTATATTAATTATTAATAGACAATTCAATTTTTAAAGAATACGTGTAAGACTCCATAATTTTTTACTTGCTGAAAGTATAGAAAGATAAAATTTTATAAGATGCTTAATTCTTTTTCAGTTTAATATATATTCAAGCACCTAGCATGAGCTCAGAATGTGCTTAGAGTGAATGGGGTGTAATTCCTGTAGAATTTGGCCACTAGCACCACCCAGGAACTTGTCAAAAATGTAAATCCCCAGCTCCATCCAGCTCAACTGAATCAGGAACTCTGAGAGTGAGAGTCACAAGTTATTCAAGCTGTTTCAGGTGTACTATAAGGTTTAGGGATTTATTGGTATATTATAAGGTCCTCGATCCACAAGAAACAAAAACACACTATTGCTACTTACTGTTCAAAGTGCCATATTAAATATGTCTACAAAGCACCCTGATTTAACTGTTTGAGAAAATTCTGGAAGACAGACCCAAACTTGGATGGGAGTAGATTTTTATTCTTTAATTCAATAAATCTCTATTGAGCACACTCTATCCTCATCACTCTACCAGACTGAGAAAGTTTAACAAACAATAGTCAAAAAGAGTCATTGAGGAATAGCTCAGAGGCAGATTTACCAAGAAGCTAACCAAGCTTAAACTCAGGCTTCCTCAATTATCTGGGACCCTCCCAATGCCTTCCCCTATTTTCATAATTATATGAAAAGTATTCTCAAAAGTATGAGAATGCAAGGCTTCCCAGGAGGCACTAGTGGTAAAGAACCAGCCTGCCAGTGCAGGAGACGCAAGAGATACAGGTTCGATCCCTGAGCTGGGAAGATCCCCTGAAGGATGGCATGTCGGCCCACTCCAGTGTTCTTGCCTGGAGAATCCCATGGACAGAAGAGCCTCAGGGGCTACAGTCCGTGGGGTCACAAAAGAGTCGAACATAACTGAGTGAGTGAGTGCGCGCACACACACACACACAAGGCATAGTTGTGTACTCTTTCTCTTTTTTCATTTAAAAAAATTTTAGTTTATATATATGCCTGTAGCTTTTGTTTTTTTCAAATAGATAGTCGCATCTGTAACCAATAGGATTTTTGTTTTAGCCCCAACTCCCAATTCCTTACAACTTTATATTCTCACATAATGACCAGAACTGCCATTGTTGTTATTGTTTAGTAGTTAAGTCATGTCCAGCTCTTCTCGACCCCATGGACTGTAGCCCACCAGGCTTCTCTAAGAGATTTCCCAGGCAAGAATACTGGAGTGAGTTGCCATTTTCTTCTTCATTAAAAAAAAAAATTTATTACAGTATAGTTGCTTTAGTGTATTCTTTTTCTTACACTGGACTCCCCAGATTGTATAAGCCTCAGGTCCCCACAAAGCCTGGATCAGTCTCACACTTGCCATGTTTGGGAGTAGAAGAGAAATAGTGAGGAAGCAGGTAGGACTTTCCAGCAAAGGAAACTGTATATACCAGGGGATGGAGGCCAAGAATGACAAGCCTGCCTGGTGACCGGGGGAAGGTGATGCTGAACAGGTGCATGACCAGGGGCCTTGGATGTGCTGCCAAGGGACTTGGACCTGATCTTCTATGCAGTAGACGACATTAGGGATTTGTCTGTAGGTGCCTGCATTTAATAAAGGCAACTGTGGAAGGAAACGGATAGGTGAAGGGAAAGACTAGACCAGAGTTATCGGTCAGCAGCATAATGAAGCCAACCAGGAGGGAAATGTTGAAGGTACAGATACAGACAGTAGGAGTGAATTTGAAGGACATTTCAAAGAGACAATCCACCTGGGGACTGATAGTCCGGGAAGAGGTGTTAAAGGTGACATTTTAGATTTAAAGTTTGAGACATTTGGGTACCTTATAATGTGGACAATAAACCTCTTAACTCAAATAAAAATATGAGAGGAGCAGTGAGTTTCATGGAAAAAACAATGAGCCCTGTTTTCAATCATCTGATTTTTTTCTACATGATGCTTCTATCATCCTGAAATACATATATCATTCCACCCAACTGCTTTTTGAAAAGAGCTACTACACATTTAAAAGAAAAATCACTTACACATGGCCCAGTGTTTATAATTACACAGTATCACTATTCTGAAAATTATATTCTGTGGTCATTAAACAACTAGTTATTTCCAAAAAAATATGGGATTTAAGTACATAGGCAGCAGTCTATCGTGATGATTACATATCAATTGAGTAGCCTTTAAAATAATTTAGCACCATCTTTGATGGCTAGGGCTTTCCTGGTAGCTCAGGCAGAAAAGAATTTGCCTGCAATGCAGGAAACGTGGCTTCAATCCCTAGGTCGGGAAGGTCTCCTGGAGAAGGGAATGGCTACCCACTCCAGTAGGATGGCTAGAAAAATGGTTCTAAAGTATCTGCAAATAGCTTCTAGGATGAAGAGGTCCATTTATATCATTAAATGGATAGTGAAGGGGAGAAGTTAACAGTAGGCTCTGCTTGGGCCCAGTGGAGGTTGGAGGTTGGTGGAGGAAAGTTTAAAGTTCCATATCAGAGATACGCATGACAGAGCAGTGAATTATATTTGCACTCCACATCAAAGAACACAAGACAGATTTGGCGTCTCGATGTAATTATACGGATTAGACATTTAGCAAAGCATAAAGCAGCATGATGTCTCAAGAAGAAGGTCGTCTAAATACCCCTCAAGGATTTCTCACTGAGATTATTCTGAAAGAGTAAACTCCTTGAGGATAAAGGACATCTGTTTTGGGTGCATGATCTTCGAAGAGCCTGTTAGACTTCATGATTTATTCATGGCCATTTAGGGGGCAAGCTGCTGCCAAGGCTCCCCACTCCTAGTCTGTACTCTGCAGAGCCACGGGGCTGCCAAACAGACAGAAAGCAGCCATGGAGGCTTCTGAGTTGCCATGAAAGTCCTCAGGCCAGCTTAATATGGATCAAAGCGTTCCTTGCTATGAATTAACAATTGATACATCCTGACCGCATTTCTACTCTTGGGATTAGAAGATATTTCTCTTTTTTCCTGGATTTATCTCAAACCTGGTTGAAGTTAACTCCCTTGGTTCTTTGAATTTTTTATGACTCAGCAAGCGAAAGGCGACTTTAGATAACCATACAGTTACCACCTGCTCAATTGGCAAATGGTCAGGAATTTTAAAAAATAATGGTGGAGCGAGGGGAAAGGGAAGTTATAGTTTAATAAGTAGAGATGACGTTCTGCAGACCTGTTCCCTGCGTGACTGTAGTTAACCCTACTAAACTGCATGCACTTAAAAATGGTGAAGACAGTCTAAAAAACAGTAGAGTAAAATTTGTCATTCTTATCACACATTATGCCACAAGAAGGAATTCTCCAGGCAAGAATACTGAAGTGGGTTGCCATTCCCTTCTCTAGGGGATCTTCCTGACCCAGGGATAGAACCTGGGTCTCCCACATTGCTGGCAGATTCTTTATTGTCTTAGCCACCAGGGAAGCCCTACATCATATATTATGCCACAAGAAGCCCCAGGCCCTTAATGGGTTATTCAGTTTCAAAATTCCCCCAAAGAAACCCACCTCTTTCTTTCCATACTTGTTTGTGTATAGAGTACCTGGTTTGGTTCTTGGATCTTTAACTATGTATTTGTGAAACAGAAATTGGGCAGCATGTTCAGCTGACAGGCATACACTCTGAACGTGGGTTAAAGAAGACTTGTGTATCTGCCACTGTAAGAAGTTGAGATCCATAAGCCAAACCCCATGGCATGGTACAGAAAAGCAATGTTTAGTGATTCCAAACTCAGAGCCAAAACCTGCCCATTCTTCAATATTCTTCTTCAGAGAGATGATTAAAGACATAAATGATTTCAAACAGCACATAGACATATGACCATTTCTATTTTGTTTAAGAATATACGTGCTTTTGGAGAAGGAAATGGCAACCCTCTGCAGTATCCTTGTCTGGAGAATCCCACGGATGGAGAATCCCACGGATGGAGGAGCCTGGCGGGCTACAGTCTATGCGATCGCAAACAGTCAGACACGGCTAGGTCACTAACACACACACATACGCACACATTGGTGCTTTTGCTAGAATACAATATTTACATTCCAGAAAACCTTGCATTATACAAAATTATACACTAAAAATAACAGGGCTTCTAAGAAAATTAGATTATTGACAGACCACTCAAACCCATGCAACTTTATACATAGAATAATAACAAAAACAACAACAAAACAATAAAATACTAGTGTGATTTTAAAGGTATGTTAAATTCCTAATGAAGAAACACTACAGTTGACACAGGGACAGTAAATATAGGTATTTATTGCAGGAAATAAGAGTGGCTGGATGGAAAGGGGTGACAGGAGTCCACTGAGCTTCAGAGTGACAAGGACAACATTCAGAAGGATCAGAAAAAAAAACAAGCAAAGGGGACTTTCCAGGCGAAGCAGTGATCGAGTTGAGCCAAGAGTGAGAACACGGGGTGAATGGGATTTTGAAATGTCCTGAATTCCTCTGAGCCTTGCTGTGTTCCTCTGCAGAGTACCCTTTATGTTCAGCTCCTATTACTTGTCAGTGTAAAACTTTAACACACTGGAAAAATCATATAGGAACCAGTGCAAATTCAGTTTTATTTTTACATTACCCTGGATTACTGCTATTGAATAAATGTTTTTGTCCCCTCCAGATTCATATGTTGAAACTGATCACCAATGTGATGGTATTAGAAGATAGGGCTTTGGGGAAGTGATTGGGTGATGAAGGTAAAGCCCTCATGCATGGTACTCATGACCTTGCCCAGAACACTTACCTGCCCCTTCCATCAAATGAGAACATACCAATAAGATTTATGAACCAGGAAGCAGGGTCTCTCCAGACATCTAATCTGCTGGCATCTTGATCTTGGACTTCCCAGCTTCCAGAATTATAAGAAATAAATGTTTACCATTTATAAGCCATCCCTTCCCTGGTGGCTCAGACAGTAAAGAATCTGTCTGCAACGGGGGAGACTCGGGTTCAATCCCAGGGTTGGGGGATTTCCTAGAGAAGGAAATGGCAACCCACCCCAGTATTCTTGCCTGGAGAAGTCCGTGGGCAGAGAAGCCTGGTGGGCTACAGTCCATGGGGTCGCAAAGAGCTGGACATGACCGAGCAACTAACAAATTCACAATTTTCAGTCCATTATAGAAATTTCCAGTCATGTTGAAGCTATTTTGAATTATGGAAATGCACATCGTACAAAAACGACTATACCTGAATTTGAATGTTTTCTGAAAATGCATAGAATGTGTAGATTTGACTCAGGAAAAATTGAGAATGGACTTGGTTCCTATCCCTGCCTCCACATCTCTGTGCATATCCTTTTCTGCTGCCAAACAAATGACTTTTCCTCTAAAAACTGGTGCCAGACACAAGCTTTCTCCAAGAGTCACTGAAAAAGAGTAGCTGATTAAGGACTACTAAGGGTTTCTTGATGTACAAAGTAAACAGAGAAAATTTCAGAGTCTTCAAAACTATAGTTAAATCTGGTGTTGTCATTAACACCCACTTGAAAGAGCAGTCCTCACATGGGACTTTCATAAAGCATGGTCCTCAGAACAACTATTTCAGAATTGCCTAGTGCACTTGTTAAAAAGTCAGATTCTCTTGGAACCCTTGAAATTAGGATTTCTGGTGGTCGGTCCCAAGAGTCTTCATTTTCAAGTCTTTCATTTCTTCATTTCCAGTCTTTCATTGTCAGGCTATCCATGAGGCTAATAAGTCTGATACTCTCTAAAGTCTCAAAGGCAGTAATATAATGGTCTCTTGCCAGACAGTGCAAAGGGACAAAGTAGGCAATAGTTGTTTAACAATGTATTTTTCAAAGTATGTACTACTTAAGAATCTGATACATCTTTTTGACAAGCTCTGGATAAGGTGAAGGCATTACAAGAAAAGATGTAGGCTAATGAGGAGAGTGAAAAAGTTGGCTTAAAGCTCAACATTCAGAAAATGATATCATGGCATCTGGTCCCATCACTTCATGGCAAATAGATGGGGAAACAGTGGAAACAGTGTCAGACTTTATTTTGGGGGGCTCCAAAATCACTGCAGATGGTGATTGCAGCCATGAAATTAAAAGATGCTTACTCCTTGGAAGGAAAGTTATGACCAACCTAGGTAGCATATTCAAAAGCAGAGACATTACTTCCCCAAGAAAGGTCCTTCTAGTCAAGGCTATGGTTTTTCCAGTGGTCATGTATGGATGTGAGAGTTTGACTGGGAAGAAAGCTGAGTGCCAAAGAATTGATGCTTTTGAACTGTGATGTTGAAGAAGACTCTTCAGAGTCCCTTGGACTGCAAGGAGATTCAACTAGTCCATCCTAAAGGAGATCAGTCCTGGGTGTTCTTTGGAAGGACTGATGCTAAAGCTGAAACTCCAGTACTTTGGCCACCTCATGCGAAGAGTTGACTCATTGGAAAAGACTCTGATGCTGGGAGGGATTGAGGGCAGGAGGAGAAGGGGACGACAGAGGATGAGATGGCTGGATGGCATCACTGACTCAATGGACACGAGTTTGGGTAAACTCCGGGAGTTGGTGATGGACCGGGAGGCCTGGTGTGCTGCAATTCAAGGGGTTGCAAAGAGTTGGGCACGACTGAGCGACTGAACTGAACTGAACTGAATGCTGCCTGATACTGTTAGGGAATATTAGGAATGTTAGGGAAGACATGATCTTCAATGATCTATTCCCTGACAGGGCATTCAGGTCTTATGTTCAAGTCTTTAATCCATTTTGAGTTGACTTTCATGTATAAGATAGTGGTCAAGTTCATTCTTTTGCATGTGGTTGTCCAGTTTTCCAGTACCATTTGTTTGAAGAGACTGTCCTTTTCCCATGGCATATTTTTGGCTACTCTGTAGTAAATTAATTGACCATATATGCATAGGTTTATTGCAAGGCTCTCTTCTGTTTCATTAATCTATGTCTGTTTTATGATTATCTCTTTATAATATAGTTTGAAATCAGAAAGTGTGATACTTTCAGCTTTGTTCTTTCTCAGGATTGCTTTGGCTATTTGAAGTGTTTTGTGGTTCCATACAAATTTTAGAGCCAGTGGCATGTACAAATTCAACTCTAGGAGCCAGCTGCAGGTGCCTCTGTAGTGTGCATGCATGCATGCATGCATGCCTATAATCAATAATGTCTGACTCCTGGTGATCCCATGAACTGTAGCCTTCCAGGATCCTCTGTCTATGGGACTTCCCAGGAGAGGGTACTGGAGTGGGTTGCCACTTCCTTCTCCAGGGAATCTTCCCAACCCAGGGTTGGAATCCATGTCTCCTGCACTGGCCGGCAAATTGTTTACCATCTAAGCCACAAGGGAAGGCAAAGGCCCAACCTGTGTGGTGGCGGGAGCTCAATGCAGATATACTTGTAGTAACAGGGGCCAAAGCAGGGTTAACAGTGAACTTTCTGGCAACGATAAGAGCCCTGGGGGTTGGTGTGACCTCCCGTCACTACACCATCTCCCCCAGGTGTGTATACTACAGTTAGGCTGGTGGCAGGGCTGGGCCAGGCAGGTGTGCAGCTGGAGAGGTTAACTCCAGATGAGCATCGTGGTACAGGCCAGTGACAGAAGACAGGGCCTGACCTGCGCCCACAAGCAGCCATAGGGGTTTGCTTGTTGCTGTCAGCATGCTCTCCTGTGGCTGTCCCATCTCCTTCAAGGTGTGCACTCTGCAGTCTGGTAGTGGGCCTCAGTTCAGTCACATGCACGTGCCCAGCTGGACGTGCAGCCCCAAGTACCTGCACAGTGGTGGGGGTCAGCCACAGGAGTTAAAGCAGGTCAAATGCATGGACTTGCACCGCCACAGGGGCCCGAGCTGGCTGCTGGTGCAGCTGGAGGTGTACTAGGCTCTGCCGATGTTGGAGGGGGGAGTGGGGGAAGGGGAGCAGGTGGGACTCGGCTGGCATTAGTATGTATGAATACCTATGGGGCAAAAGCCAGTGACATCTGCAGGAGGCCTGTGGCAGCTGTGTTGGCCATTGGTTCCTTCTTCAGTGGTAAATGCAGCTCAGTTTCTCTTTAAAGGGTCTCAGATGGTAAAGAAGAGGAGAACTCTGTCTTGCTGGGATGCTCCCTCTTGATACTGAGCAGTGCTGGTGTTTGGCTGGGATGATGCAGGCAAATCGAAGCTGACTTTCTTGTCTTCTTGTGCAGTTATTCCCATTTTGTTGTTGTTCCACAGTGTTGCTGAAACTTCTTAAGTAGACTCCAGAGCTCACTCAGAGCTGTTTTTATTTATGGATATCTGGCTAATTGTTGATTTTTGTTGGAAGATGGAGTCTGGGGTCTCCTATGTCACCATTTTGGTGACATCACCTAAACCTACTTTTCTAATAACTCGCTTTTTCACTCAATGCTATTTTATGGAGATATTTCAAGGCCCATCAAATACACATTTTTTAATTTGTTATTGGAATATATTGGAGAAGGAAATGGCAACCCACTCCAGTACTCTTGCCTGGAGAATCCCATGGAGGGAGGAGCCTGGTAGGCTACAGTCCATGGGGTCGCAAAGAGTCAGATACGACTGAGCGACTTCACTTTCACTTTCATTGCAGTATATAGCTTTACAATGTTGTTAGTTTTTGCTGTAAAACAAAGTGAATCAGTTATCCATATACATATACTCCTCCCTTTTTTAGATTTCTTTCTCATTTAGGTTACCATAGAGCTTTGAGTAGAGTTCCCTGTGCTCTACAGTAGGGTCTCATAGTTTATCTATACTAGTGCACATATGTCAATCCCAACTCCCAGTTCATCCCACCCCTACTTCCATCCTTGGTATCCATATGTTTGTTCCCTACATGTGTCTCTATTTCTGCTTTGCAGATAAGTTCATCTGTACTATTTTTCTAGATTCCACATATATGTGATATTATATATTTGTTTTTCTCTTTCTGACATACTTCACTCTATGACAGTCTCTAGGTCCATCCATGTTTCTGCAAATGGCACTATTTTATTCCTTTTTATGGCTGAGTAATATTCCATTATGTGTGTGTACATATATATGTACATACACCATATCTTCTTTATCCATTCTTCTGCTGATGGACATTTAGGTTGCTTCCATGTCCTGGCTTTCGTACATAGTGCTGCAGTGAACATCGGGGTGCATGTATCTATTTGAATTACGTTTTTCTCTGAGAATGTGCCCAGGAGTGGGATTGCTGAGTCATGTGGTAGTTCTGTGGTTAGTTTTCTTGAGGAACCTCCATACTGTTCTCCACAATGACTGTACGAATTTACATTCCCACCAACAATGTGGGGAAGGGTTCCCTTTTCTCCACATCCTCTCCAGCATTTATTGTTTGGAGATTTTTTGATGATGGTCATTCTGACTGGTGTGAGGTGATACCTCATTGTAATTCTGATTTGTATTTCTGTGATAATTAGACACATTGAGCATCTTTTCATGTATTTGTTGGCACGGGTATGTCTTCTTTGGAGAAGTGTCTGTTTAGGTCTTCCATCCATTTTTTTCATTGGTTTGTTTGGTTTTTTTGTTATTGAGCTGCATGAGCTATTTATATATTTTGGAGATTAATCCCTTAGTCAGTTGCTTTGTTTTCAAGTATTTTCTCCCATTCCGAGGGTTGTCTTTTGGTCTTGTTTATGGTTTCCTTTGCTGTGCAAAAGCTTTTAAGTTTAATTAGGTCCCATTTGTTTGTTTTTATTTTCATTTCTCTAGGAGGTGGGTCAAAAAAGATCTTGCTGGGATTTACGTCAGAGTGTTCTATGTTTTCCTCTAAGAGTTTTATAGTGTCTGGCCTTAGATTAATGTACGTGTATATATTTACTTTGATATTGTATCCCTAAATGCTGCTGATCACTGAATTTTCATGGTTTACCTGTGTTGACTCCCTTGCCTTCTCTGTACACAGCGATTTGTAAATAATGACAGTCTTATTTCTTCCCTTCTAGCTCTTAGCCTTTTTTTTTCTTTATTCTTCTGCTGTCCGTGACCATCAGTATGAGAATCTGTGGAACTGGCATTAATGTACACTTACTTTGTTTCTGAGTTTAAAATGAATGCTTCTAATGCTACTCCTGTATGCAAATACCTGCTGAATATTTTTGGTAGATAGTATTTAATAGGCTAAGGAAGTATACTTTTTAGTATTAATTTCTATATATATTTTATAATTAATAGACATAGAACTTTGAAAAGTTATCTTTCTGAGTGTATTGATATGATCATATAGTTTCTTTAATATGTTACTATTGATATAATGAAATACACTAAAGATAAACTAATTGCATTCAGTCATGACATTAATACCTTTTCTACAGTTTGCTCACATACATTTCTAGGGTTGGTACCTATGTTTATAAGTAAAATTGGCTTATCATTCTTTTTCTCAGGCTATGACTGTCTCATCACTATTAACAACACTTGAACCTTCATTCTCTTGCTGTTAAGCAATTGTGCTAACAAGTTTTCTATTTTAAATATGTTTCAAAGACCAACTTTGGTTTTGGTGAGCCTCACCATTAGTTTGTTTTTTTTTTTTCCCCTCTCACTAATGTATCCTCTTTTTTTCTAATGCCCTGTATTCTATTCTTTTGTAGTTTATACTATTGTTCTTTTTTTAAGTTTTGATTTAGACATAAGACTCATCAATTTCTCATCTTTATTCTTCTGCAACAGGATCATTTAAGGTTATAAATTTCTTAGAAATGTCCTATTTAGTTTTGATTTGGTTGCAACTTTACTACAGTGTCTTTCTTAACCCACAAGTTATTTAAAGTCTGTTTTCTCAATTTCTAAATGTAGATATATTTTGTCACTGATTTCTAAATTTAATTACACTGTAATCAGAGAACATTTGTTTGACATGAATTCTCTGACATTTGTTGAAACTTATTTTGTAGCCTCGTATTGAGTTAATTTTCATAAAAATTCTAAGTGTGCTTGGGAAGCAAGTCTGATCTTTTGGTTACTGAGATATAAGATTTTTAATTTAAAATCCCTACGATATCCATTTTTGCGATACATATTTTGATGCTGTTTAATTGAATGCATTCAGATTAGTAGCATTTATGTCTTCCCAGTAAACTGAGAATTTTATTAGTATGTATGGATGTACATATGTACATACATATGTATAAAGATATTTTTATATTTCTGCATTATATATAGTGATAGGTATATATATTAATACATTATCCCCTAAAAATGGTTTTGCCCTAAATGTTTTGCTATTAATATAGTTATACTAGCTTTTTTCCTTTAGTATTTGTATGGTATATATCTTTTCCATTCTTTCATTTTCATTGTTTCTATTTTATGTCTTTTGTAACCAGTACTTAGGAGAATACTTATTATTCAATATTCAGGCTCTTTTAAGCTGGAGAATGTAATCCTTTTTAATTAACTATGTTTACTGACATGTTATCTTATTTTTTTCTTGAAACTATTTTTTCCTGTGTTTTTCTGCCTTGCAGACATTGTACTTCCCTCAGAACTCCTTTACCTATCTCCTGTTTGTCTGAAATATTTCATCTATATGGAATTGATAACCCCATCAAAGTATCTTTCATTTCCTTTCCTTCTCAGGAACTTCTTCTAGCCAGTCTTTTAGACCCTATGAAGATCTCGAGTTGAGCATTCTAGCTATGAGTTGGATATGTTGGCTTTTACTTATAGTAGATACCTTGATCATGTGTTCTATATTTTTCTCATGAACTCTTCTTCAGCAGAGTTTCAGATGAAAGAATTCTGCATGGCCTGGCTTGAGGATACATCTTTATCTGGAGAGGTCTTGCATTTATTACTACAAAGTGCCTCCTTATCAAATCTTACTGGTGTGTAGTGGTTAATTCCTACTCTTTAACTGAGGCTATTGCCCTTTGAAGGGCTAGTTTTACACTAGAAGCTTGGTTCCAACTCTGAACTTTGGACCCCAGATCTCAGCCTGATTCCCCATGTGATTGTGACAGATTCCCGCAATTCTGATACCATCACAGCTCACATGCACACAGCTCTAAATGGCATTTTCTTCTTTATTTTAGGCTCCTGGGAATTTCGCTTTACATTTGGGGGAGCTCCACTCTACTTTAGAAGGAATGGTAGCTATATTTTATTCAGCTTTTTTCTAGCTATCTTGCAGCAGAAGAGTGTTAAGGTTTTCTAGATCTCTGTATTGCTGGAAAAGTAAATCCCATGGCTAGTTGGTCATTAGTGTGAAAGTGTTAGTTGCCCAGTTGTGTCAACTCTTTGCAACCCCATGGACTGTAGTCTGCCAGGCTCCTCTGTCCATGGAATTCTCCAGGCAAGAATACTTTCAGTTCAGTTGCTCAGTCATATCCAACTCTTTGCAACCCATGGACTGCAGCACGCCAGGCTTCCCTGTCCATCACCAACTTCTGGAGCTTGCTCAAACTCATGTCCATCGAGTTGGTGATGCCATCCAACCATCTCATCTTCTGTCATCCCCTTCTCCTCCTGCCTTCAATCTTTCCCAGCATTAGGGTCTTTTCAAATGAGTTAGTTCTTTTCATTGGTGGCCAAAGTATTGGAGTTTCAGCTTTAGCATCAGTCCTTCCAATGAATATTCAGGACTGATCTCCTTTAGGATGAACTGGTTGGATCTCCTTGCTATCCAAGGGACTCTCAAGAGTCTTCTCCAACATCACAGTTCAAAAGCATCAATTCTTCGGTGCTCAGCTTTCTTTAGGATCCAACTCTCACATCTATACATGACTACTGGAAAACCCATAACTTTGACTAGATGGACCTTTGTTAGCAAAGTAATGTCTCTGCTTTTTAATATTCTGTCTAGGTTGGTCATAACTTTTCTTCCAATACTTTAGTGGGTAGCCACTTCCTTCTCCAGAGGGCTTTCCCATCCCAAGGTTGAACCTAGGTCTCCTAGCATTGGGGATAGGGTCATTAGCATACACTGTCTAGAAACTTTTAGGATCTTGTCTTTATTCCTGGTATTCTAAAAATCCTTATGTATTGATCTGAGTTCTCCTTTCTTCTCTAATCTGTCTTTATGCTCTTAATTCACCAGATGTTGGGCATATGATTTATTTTCCTGTATTTTCTCTATTTTCCATCTTTTTACCATTTTGCTCTACATTCTGGGAAATTTTCTCAACTTTTTTCTAAGATTCTATTAGATTATAAGTTTCTGTTCTTTTTAATTCTCTAGTTGTTCCTTTTTTAAAGCATTTGCTCTCAGGGCTATGGCCCTGCCTCAGCTCACTGGGCTGCTTACATGGTGAGCACTCTGCACTGATAAGCTAGAGAGAAGACTATAAGATGAAGTCTGCTAGCAGCCGTGTCCTCATGGCACCATGGGGTCCTCCAAAGGCCTGCCGCCAGTATCTGCGTCCCCAGGGAGAATCCCCATTACACTGGCCTTCAAAGCCAGACATTCTGGGAGCTCAGTTTCCTTTGCAGGAGCCCAAAGTGAGGCTCAGATCCCTTGCTCCTTGGGAAGAACTCCTGCAGTTGTGATTATCCTCCTGCTTGTGGGTCACCTACCCAGGGGTGTGGTCTTGACTATACTGCATCTCCATCCATCCTACTGTCTCACTGTGGCTCCTTCTTGTACCTTTCATTGTAGAAGCTCTTTCCTGCATCTCCTGTAGTTTTCATTGATAGCTGCCCTATAAATTGTTGTAATTTTGCTGTGTCCTTGTGTAAAGCAGGGTCTCTACTCCACCATGTTGGCCACCCAGGTACTTTTCAGGTAACAATAACAACAACAAATAGTTAAGGGTTTTCAAGCTGTCACTATGACAGGCTCTCTGCTATATATTTTGCTTCTATTATTCCAGTTAATGTTACCAAAAATAAAAACCTGTGAGTAGGTTTTAAAATTACCTTCACAGTCTAGATGAGGAAACTAAGACTCAGAAATGTTAAGTGAAAGTGAAAGCCACTCAATTGTGTCCAACTCTTTGCAACCCCATGGACTATACAGTCTATGGAATTCTCCAGGCCAGAATACTGGAGTGGGTAGCCTTTCCCTTCTCCAGGGAATCTTTCCAACCCAGGGATTGAACCCAGATCTCTTCCACTGCAAGTGGATTCTTTACCAGCTGAGCCACAAGGGAATCCTGGAGTGGGTAGAGTTTCCCTTCTCCAGTGGATCTTGCCAACCTAGGAATCGAACTGGGGTCTCCTACATTGCAGGCAGATTCTTTACCAACTGAGCTATGAGGGAAGCCCCCAGAAATGTTAAAACCTCATCCAAAGTCACACAGCCCATGCTGCCAGAGCTAGCATTGCAGCCTAGAGTCGTTGGATTCCCAAGTCCATGCTGTGAACTTTTACATTAAACTTCCTCCACCTCTTAAACAGATCTGGCTGTGACTGGTGGTCATAGAAGGAAAGGAATGCATGGGAACACCCACCCAGTTCCAAGGTGAGAGACTCTGCAGAGGAGCATCCTTTCCTGGAATATCAGTTGGCCTTGGCAGTAAAGACCTGAGGCAGCTGGTCTGCAGACAGCCTTAGGCCATCCTGACCAGGCTGCTGATTCTATGTTGTGGTCACTATCCAGGGTCACCCAGCTTTTCTGTTCAGAGCCGGTTCATCACTTCATCCAGATGGGATCAGGCCCTAAGGAAATAACTGATGGTAACCTGCCCACGGTGAACTGATTTGAGCTTTAAAATACCTGCATATAGAATTCATAGGGCAAAAAGCCCCTAATGGGAAAGACCAGGATGTGAAAGCCACCAAGCAGACCCTCTTGAACACTAAGGCAGGAAACTGGAAGTTGTTTCTAGTTCTGGGATATTTGCAGGAAATCCTGGAGTTACTTACCCAGTCAATAAATGCTGGGTACTGGAGTTAAGCACATTCTATAATGCCATTTGGTAGCCCTGCATCTTTGGGAAAAGACTTTGCCTCTCTGAACCTGAGTCTTCTTGTTCATGAAAGGTACAATTAACTCATTTCCCAAGGTCTTATAGAAAAGATTAGAACTATCTATAGAGTGGGTGGCACTTTACAAATCTCGTGTGAGTATTAACAGGAGTGTTACTATAACTTAGACATAGGAGTTTCCTGTATCTTAGTGTAGGCGTCAGCCTACCACCCAAGACTGAAATATCCATGTTACTTACCCAAGTACCCTTTCCCTAAAACATTACCAGAGAAAAATCTGGTAATTGATTTTAGTTTACTAATACCAAAACAAAATACACTTTCTGATTTTTGCAGATTCTTTTTTTGTTGGTTTGTTTTAGACCAACTGCTTTCTGGTGACATTTCCTAGGAAGGCTTCTCCAGGTCAGGCAGTAGGGGACGTTTCTTCCATGGAATTTTCCTATGGAGAAGCTACACTCTTCTGTGGAATGAGGATTCTTATTTTAGCATATGCCCCAGAAAACAGCACTCACAGACTCATCACCAGAGTGGTTATTCAGATATTTCAGGTTCCTGTGGCTCTCCACCCTCCAAATGCAGCACTATTTCCTCATCTCCACAGGTATTAGGTGATACACCTTAATAGCAAGATCTGTCTCTGTAATGGGTTTAGAGGCAAAGATGATTAAAGGATTAGAAAGTCTTAACATAAAGAAAAGTGGAAGACAGAAAGGTACTTTGTCTCACAAAAGCAAGAAACCAGTCATTCCCCACTGAAGAATAGAACAAGAAAAAAAAAAAAGTGTGCTTCAGTGTAAGGGATTAAGAAAATGTCTGAAAACCTGGTTAAATGTGGATAGGAGTTAAATTAGGATAGCGTCGACTCTCATCTTTGGGAAACATAAAAGATGCGGTTTAGATGCATCAATTGGGGACAATCTGGTCCAGGCCTGGACATATCCTTGCCCAAGGGCTGGCAGATGGATCAAATGACCTCTTAGCATCCCTCCCAGCTCCATACTTCTGTCGTCCTATGCTTGTTGGACTAGCACGTTAGCTGTGTTAGACTTGCCCTTGCAAGTTAGTGGAGGAGTCAGCTCCCTGAAAGAAAACAGGTAAACTCTTTTTGTCCCCAACATAAATGCCTCTGTTTCAGGGGGCTTCCCTGGTAGCTCAGATGGTAAAAAAAAATCTGCCTGCAATGCAGGAGACCTGGGTTCAATCCCTGGGTCGGGAAGATCCCCTAGAGAAGGAAATAGCAACCGGCTTTAGTATTCTTGCCTGGAGAATTTCATGGATGGAGGAGCCTGGCGGGCTACAGTCCATGGGGTCACAAAGACACAACTGAGGGTTGCATGATCCTGCAACAGATCAAGACCAGAAACACAGGAAGAAGGAGTCCTGAACAGAAGACATGGCCATGACCTGTAAGCACAAACTGTGCCTTACTGAAAGTGCAGCTCTTGGTTTGTATAGAATTGAGGCTGTCCTCCATCCCAGCTGAGTTCAATTCATTCTTTCAGTGAATGTGCAGCTCCTACTCGGAGAAGGCAATGGCACCCCACTCCAGTACTCTTGCCTGGAAAATCCCATAGACGGAGGAGTCTGGTGGGCTGCAGTCCATGAGGTTGCTAAGAGTCGGACACGACTGAGCGACTTCACTTTCACTTTTCACTTTCATGCATTGGAGAAGGAAATGGCAACCCACTCCAGTGTTCTTGCCTGGAGAATCCCAGGGATGGGGGAGCCTGTGGGCTGCCGTCTATGGGGTCACACAGAGTCGGACACAACTGAAGTGACTTAGCAGCAGCAGCAGCAGCTCCTACTAGGCATGGAGCACTAGACAGTGTACCACAGACTCTACTGTAAGCCAAGCAGTGACCTTTTGCTTTCCTGCAAAACACTGAATGAATGATGAACATGTAGTCAATTACCCTGCAGGGTCTGCACTTATGCAGCAAATAATGACTGAGTTGCTAAGATGCACAAGGCACCATGCCAGGCACTTGGAATGGGTTGGTAACTAAGTGGACAAATCCGTTGCCCTCATGGAGCTTACATTCTGGGAAGAGGCACACATGATGAAAGACACCTGACATTCTCTAAGAACTGTGACAAGGAGCCCTGCCCTGGCTGACAAGCACCCCCCCACCACTCCTGAGAAAGGGATGTTTCTATTGGCATGTGAAAGCTGAGTATGAATCGGTGAACAAGCTTGCATCATGGGAGGAGGCAACATTAGGAGAGCGCTCCATTTAAAGATACCAAATGTTGTCAAGGGACCGCAATCTGCTTTATAGTAGGATGAAGGGTCATCTATGTATTCCTTTTTCTTGCTATTATACAAATATTAGTGCAGTAAATAATTTTAAACAATATCAAAGTCATACTTAAAACTAGTTTTATCTTATGACTAATAGATTGGTATTTATTACTTGTAAATTATGATCAGACTCCATATGGATGTGATATCATTTGGACACTAAATTCAGAATCAACTGAGAGTTTGACCCTGATGAGGAAAGCCTTGAGTCTAATTCTAAAATGGCTTTGGTATTGCTGTAAGCCAACAAGATGATGTGTTTGACACTGTGACATGGATCTTTCCCCACCGACATTGACTGTGAATTATAGGTTGGTTCCTGCACTACAGGTGGACCTGTGGCAGCCCGGCGGTGTCTCCCAGATATCACAGGGAACAGTCACCGACATCCACGTTCCCCACAATGGCTCCCGAGCCCTGTTGACCTTCCTGCAGGAAGCCAACATCCAGTACAAGTAAGCGTGCCATTTCATTGCTTAATTCATTTATACCCAATTGAACTGAATGGCAGCTGTATTTAGGTTATGTCGTAAGTGCCAACAATAGTGCTTCAGGTTCTGTTTTTCATGGTGGGGAAGGCAACACGGATATGGCACAGTTCTATTTGCTAGTCATGAGCTTCTTTCTTAGCGTTATGGTGCAGGGGGAGCAACCACACTTCTCTATCATTCACCTAAGTAATCAGTGTACACATGGGAGGGCTTTACTGTGTGAGGAGAGGAGAGTAGTTTACCCATGCCTAGAAGGTGGATGTGGAGATGGGCAGACAAAAGCCAGACTCTGCAGGTGCTGCTTCGGTTGGAAAAAGGATGAGACTTGGGACCTTGAAGGCAGAGGGGAAAATGCAAGCAAAGGCGAGAAGCAACACAGTATCTGTGCAGGGAACTGGTGCAGGTCAGGGAGTAGGAAGAAAAGGTGCCTGGGAAGTAGGGCGAGGGGGCAGGTTGTGGGAAGCTGCGGTTCAGAGTTAGGAACTCAGACCTCATCTTATGGGTGATGCTGCACAGTCGTAGGATGTAAGCAAGGGAGCCACATGTAACTGGGTGGTGGGGTAGGAGGAGACTACAGCAGCAATCCAGGTGAGAGAATGAGGACCCTGAGTCAGGACCAGAGTGGTGGGATCAAGAGAATTCCAAGAAATATTTCAGAAGCAAAACCACCTGGACTCTGCATTTGTTGGGATGTAGATGAAAGAGGAAGAACTCTTGGGTGATTCCAAGTCTTCTGTCTTTGGTGACCAAGTGGATAGAGTTGAATACTTTCAGTTTTTTTTACAGTATTAGTTAAGCAGTGAATGTGAAACAGCTGGAAGATAGTCCCAATCGTCAAATAAGAAACAAAATTTTTTGAGATAAGGGATGTCAGTGGTACCCAGTGCCACAGTGATCTCCTGCAAGAAAAGGACTGATCAGTTACCTTCGAATTTGGCAATGGAAGTTGCACTGGTAACCCTAATGGAAGGATTCGAGTGTCAGGGGCAGAAGACAGAGAGGTGAACAGGAGGTGAGAACACAGCAGCAGAGCAGACTATTCTGTGACTCTTAGAAGTTACAATAGGGAGAGGGCAGAGGTGAGGAAGATGCTAGTTCAGTGACTGCCTGAGATTTGGAGTGTGGGTAGAGGGGGCAACTGTGGCCTGAAAGTGCTGTGACCAGCAGGGAAGGAGGCAATTGATGATGAAAGACAATGCACAGGTGAGGGAGTAGTTTTAAATGGTAGGAAAAGTACTTTATCCTATAAGACCAAAGAGGTACATGCGGGTCTAGTTAAGATTGTGGAGAAGAGAGCCAACAGGTGAAAGAGATAGTAGTAGTCGTAGCAGAAGCGCTAATGGCTCAGTCACGTCTGACTGTGGTGACCCCATGGACTGTGCTAACCTGGCTCCTCTGTCCATGGAATTCTCCAGGCAAGAATACTGCAGGGGTAGCCATTTCCTTCTGCAAAGGATCTTCCTCTCTCAAGGATCGAACCCAGGACTCTTGCATTGCAGGTGGATTCTTTCCATTTGAGTCACCAGGGAAACAGGGCAAGAGATCATAACTCATAGCCCAGTTTTCTGGATGAACTGAGAAGCAAAATGTATCTACTTAGAATAAAGAAATAGGGGTAGGAACCAATAAAAGTGGTTGTTGCAGAGAAGAAAGGTTGTATGTAGCATTGATACAGAGCTGACGTTTTGTTGGTTAGAACCACAGAAAGCTCAAGATGACAAGGAAGTTAAGGTTTCTAGTGAGATGCTAGCTCAAGTATTCACCTGTGGGGTCTAATCTGGATAGTCTAGATTAGAGGAGGATCTAGGAAGAATGATGGGACATTGGGGTGCATGTTATTTTTTTGAATTTCTTCAGATATATGACCAGGAATGGGATTACTGGACATATGGTAATTATTAGTTTTTTAAGGATACTCCATACTGTTCTCCATAGCGAAATTACATATACACAGAACACAGTACTATAAATAAACTAGATGACTAATTAACTAAATAAACTAGGGGGCTGCCCTGATGACTCAGTGGTAAAGAATCCACATACCAGTACAGGGGATGCAGGTTCAATCCCTGGGTCAGGAAGATCCCATGGAAAAGGAAATGGCAGTCCACTCCAGTATTCTTGCCTGGGAAATCTCATGGACAGAGAAGCCTGGAGGGCTACAGTCCATGGGGTCAAAAAAGTGTTGGCCATGACTTAGCGATTAAACAACAACAACAAAGGACCTAGCTGTATAGCACAGGGCACTGTACTCAGTACTCTGTAATGACCTATACGGGAAAAGAATCTAAAAAGTGGATATATATTTAACTGATTCACTTTGCTGTACAGCAGAAACCAACAACTTTGTAAAGCAACTATATTCCAACAAAAATCAGGGCATTAAGATATTTACAGCGAAAACAGGTTTAATGTGACTGAGGGCAACAAGTTGGAAGGAAACACGTTTTGATAAAGTGTAGGCTGCTGGACATTAAGAGTTCTGGAGTAGAATACTTGCGGCTGGTGATGGGATTATAGGGGTAGTAATGAAGGAGATGGCTGAAGTGGAATGGAGATTGTTGAGGCTGATGCAGTCAAGAGAGAGTGAGGTTAATCACCATAAAGCCATCTCAGAAATCTTGAATTTCCTTGGCTGATGGCAAGATTAGAGGTGGGGAAAAAGAATGTGTTCCTAAGACAAGAAGTAGCAGGGAGGAGCCAGGACTTAGAGGTAAGCAACCAGGAATGGCACAATGCTGAAGGGAGGATGAGCTTTTCCTGGAAGTTAGAAGGTTAAAGGAGCAGTACCAATGGTACCCAGGAGGATGCTGACAAAGTAGGAGGAGAGAAAGTCACCAAAGAGTCTGTGTCCTTGAAAGAGTCCAGTTTCTGCCGGTGCAAGAATATGAGAAGAAGGAGTTCTCTAAAGAGACTGGAGCATGTAGGAATTTTATTTACGATGAAAGAGAATTCCAGAGGGCACAAAAGCAAAGGATGGGGGGAAGAGATGGAGAGAAAGTGCAAAACCTGGGGGGAGAAATGCAGGCTAGTGAATGAGAGATGGGAAGGAGTGACTTACTCTTGGTTTGGAACCCTATGATCTTGGCCATAATTGTAAATGACTAACCAGGTGCTGCTAGTGGTAAAGAACCTGCCTGCAGTGCAGGAGACACAAAAGATGCAGGTTCGATCCCTGGGTCAGGAAGATCACCTGGAGAAGGAAATGGCAACCCACTCCAGTATTCTTGCCTGGAAAATCCCATGGACAGAGGAGCCCGGCCAGCTACAGTCCACAAGGCCGCAGAGACCCAGACGCAACTGGGCACACACAACCTCTCAAATACTCCAACTTTTAAGCTAGTGATTTTACAGCCAGAACTGGCACAAAGATCCCTGGTGAGGCCCAGGAAGGGTTCATGGGTCTCTCAGTCAAGGGAGAGAGCTCTAGTCTCTGTGAAAGGCTGGGACAGAGGGTTCAGTGGGGCAGTAACATCATTCCCTGGCCCCAGAGATATTTGGCTCTCAAAGCGACAAGCACAGCTTTATGAAACTACTGATGGGCTTTTTGCAGGAAGGTATTTCATCTGTACCTCCATAACAGGGCAGAGTCACAGCTGTGCGTAAAACCATTGTTCATATTGAACATATTTTAGTCATTGCTGTAGCTCCAAAGGCAGGCTTTGATGCTCTGAATGCCTAGCAGGGAAGAGCTTATTTCTATAGGTCCTCAATAAAAAACTCAAATGCTTCATTAATTATTATTTGGAAGAAAAGAATATACCAGTTATTTTAACGAGTTTCTATTCGCATTCAACATAGGTCATGTGGAACTGCTACAGAATAAAATATCACCCTTTATACCACAGAGAATAGAGTTTTTTAAAAATGAGAGTTTTAAACCAGTGGTCTCCTCCTGGAGAGCAATCATTTAGAATTATTCATTTTGTTGGCATGAAGATAATAATATGTAAGTCAATTAAATTCCCCAGGGCTGGTAGGTAGAGATCATTCTAATTGAGTTATATTATTATAGCCTGGGATATTTTCCAAAGATTATAATTTACTCTGTACAACTATACATAATGTATAGATATACTTATCTTTATAGCAGAGATAATGTGGCCTCATGTGTCTGGCCCCTAGGTGATCAACCCTTCTTAACAACATGACCTAGAAAATGATTCCTTTTGCCACAAAAAATTTCAATAATTTTGTAAATTGAATACCTGTTAAAAAAAATGGTAATGGAATTTCAAAGTTTGACACACACTCCCTTTTCCACCCTAGAAGCTCTGGGAAGGTGATTTTGTACTAAGTGATAATATCACTTGTATAAAGTTCTTAATAGATCTAGAAAAAAATCTTTGACTATTTCAAAAGGAAAACAACTCAGTGAAAATATAATCACATTAAAAAGGCTTGATACAGTACACTTTGGCATGTTCACTGACTTTTTAAGGAAGTATATGCTACACACTGGGGCTTCCCAGGTGGCACAGTGGTAAAGAATCTGCCTGCCAACGCAAGGATGCAAGAGACGTGGGTTTGATCCCTAGGTCAGGAAGATCCCCTGGAGAAGGAAATGGCAACCCACTCCAGTATTCTTGCCTGGAGAATTCCATGGACAGAGGAACCTGGAGGGCTACAGTCCATGGAGCCAGAAAGAGTCGGACACAACTGAGCGCACACATGGTTAGAATAGAAACGGTAATCAGCCATAAGGACACTAAGAAACTACAGCTGTTTTTTAAAAAAGCCATTTGGACCCCATTTCATGGGCCCAGACCTGGTGTAACAGCATGGTGGTCAGGAAGCTGTTCCCAGCCCCCACCCTTGTGACCATAATTGCCTCTCAAGTCAATAAGCTGGTGACTGGACCCCAGAGTTCTGAGTCCAGACACCTGACAACCTCTGAACAGTCATGTTTCTGCCACCTCAACATGGTCACACCAGCAGGAGATGGCCTCTGCCCTATTCTTAACTTCCTCTCTTGACAGGGTTCACAAACTCGTACCCAGAACCATAGCTACATGACAGTCGAGGAAAAGTACTTTTCAGCCTCCCAGCCCTTTCAATACAGGAGGTCCAAAGAGAGAGGAGGGATAGATGCTGTTGACCACTCCCAGCACGGACACTCAGAAGGAAAGAGGACGCTCGGACCTGTCATATTCTTTCTTCCATTTTTATTTAATGTGGAAACTGAGAAGACTGAGAGCAGTCAGTTTCTAGATTAATTAGCCTAAATTACTGGTTTCCAGATTGTTAGCCTAAGTTTGAGCTCGACTATGTATTAAAATCACCTTGTGAGCTTTTCAGAAAGGCCTGATACCTTTGCACAGAGGTTCTTGTGCAAGTAGGGCTCAGTGTGGCATATTTTTTAAAGCTCGTGGGTGATTTTTTAAAGCAGCCTGTCTTGAGAATCACTGGCCTAAATGAATGGATAGATAGCAGAGCTCCGAAGACCAGCTCAATTCAGGGCACCTGGAAATTTTAAAACAAGACTGAGAAGCTTAAGCATTGATTCATCAAAGAAACTAATACTCAACTAGATTGATTCCACAACCTCAAAATGAAAAACTTCGTAATTTTCTTACTTTGGTTACAACACTAGTTAGAAAATATTACAGTAAATCTTGTATAGGAGCAATTATCAATTAGAACTATTCTGACTATTCTCTGAATGGGGACATTATTATATTATTAGTAATATGTTAAGTCATTTATCAACTGATAATGATAAATAATTCATTCAGAAGCATAATTTTTCATACTGAAACTCCTGGGGAAATATTAGCTTTTGAAGGAGTACAGTGCCAAACAAACAGATGGACCAGCATCAGAACTCCAGAAATTTCCTGGTGATGAATATGAAGAATGACCTTGTGCCTGCTCAGTCGCTGCAGTCGTGTCTGATCTTTGTGATCCCATCAACTGTAGCCCACCAGGGTCCTCTGTCCATGGGATTCTCCAGGCAAGAATACTGGAGTGGGTTGCCATTTCCTTCTCCAGGGGGCCTTCCAGATCCAGGGACTGAACTGGCATCTCTTGCATATTCTGTATGGGTAGGTAGGTTCTTTACCACTGAGCCACCTGGGAAGCCCACTCTTGCCTTACAGGGAAACAAATTATCTGTGCTTGTTTATATTTAAAAAGTCTGCCCACTTTGGAAATAATACAAAAACAATACACTAGAGCTTCATTTTGTAAACATTCTGTAAAGGTCTTTATACCTTTGAAAACTTGTGTGTGTTTGTGTGTCTTATGTTTTCAAATTGAAACTTCACAAAGAGATTCTTCTGTAATTGGCTGGATTTGGCAAGTCTATTTACTACCCACCCCCCACCCCCCGCCTTAGTTTCCTGAAAGAGATAAAAGTATCCAGGAGAAATGGATAGATGGTACTGGTGAAGGAATCATAGCTGAAGATTGCCTGCAGTAACTGGAATTTGTTGACAGTTTATAACCATCTCAGCTCTAATCAAACTCGCATCTTTCTTGACCTCCCCAGATTTGCTCACAACACAAGAAGACTGGACATTGACAAAGATGTTCATTTGGTTCTTTACAGCCACACTGGCAATACTGTAAAAGTCTTTACCCATACAAAGCTACTTTCATCTATAACTTATTTCCTTGAGGGAAGAAAGAAAGAACTAATACAGATCATGTTCAGACTGACAATTTAAAACTCCACTCATATTTTGAGCCCCAACAAGCAGCTACCAAACAAGTTTACCAACTCTGTGCCATGTCACCTTACCTTGATTTTTGATGTTTCTAAAGTCAAACACTGAAACCACAAGGACAGTAAGCTGATGATAAATTCCCGATTAAATGCTTTGTCCACAGTGAGTCCTCAGGAAATAACGAAAGAATAAGGCAAAAGGAATGTCCTACACCCAGCATGACCCTAAGTAAATCTACTTCTTTTGTGGACCAAAAAATTGTCTTGAATTTCTTCAATAAAGTGGCTTACATGGGTCAACTTTGAAAGTCATTTAAAGATGCCATTACATGTTGTTTTAATAGCACTGAAACCACCAAGCAACAAGTTCTTTGGAATATAAAATAAGAAAGCAAAGTTTTTGGTTTTCTTTCTTTTTTAGCTACCTGTCCCGCCCAGGAAAATCACTGAGAGGCTCTTTAACATCTTTAAGTAAATGAATGAGCACCTTGCTACTTCATGGTGCTCTAGTTGGTGGAGGTGAGTGAGCACTGGCGGACCTAGCTATAATCTAGCTCGGACATCTCATCAAGGATACCAATGACTGCAGCTGGAGCTATTCCACACATTTCAGTGACCCTGGAATCCCCAACCCCGGCCACAGCCTTCAGTTCCCAAGTGCATTCGCTTTGCTTACCTGAACTTGTCTTCTCTTGGCATCCTTGATACTGTCAGGCAGTAAAAGTAGCTTTTTCTGACTCTGGTTGTTTCTTCGGTTTCCCCTTGAAGCTGGCAGCTTCTTTCCCTTTTCTGAGCTCTGGGTCAAGTGTGCTAGGTAATGACATAAGGAAAGTCTTTCAGTGTGACAAAAGGCACAGGAACAGATAGAAACAGCTGAAAAGGAGGCTGTGGCGAGGGAGTGCAGGAGCTTGTCTTGCTTCATTTTTCGAAATGTCGCACCAGACTTGAGTCTGTTTTGGGTTCACATTCCAAGTTCAAATTCTGGCTTTGCATCACTAGTGGAATGATGATCGGCAAGTTCTTAACCCTTCTGAGGCTTGGTCTCCCCATTTGCAAAGTGGAAATAACCACATGAGGTAGGTTTTACTAACTCAGTTGATGTATGTATTAGGATGGCCAAAAAGTTCATTCAAGTTTTTCTGTACGATGTTATGGAAAAACACAAACAAACCTTTTGACCAACCCAATAAAATACACAGCACAGTGCCTCCCACCTTACTGGGCACCTTGCTATAAATATAAGCGTTCCCATCATTCCATTCTTGTAGCTACTTCATCAATGGTGGTTACTATTAGTATCGTTATTACTTGGGAACATCTGTTCTGTAATTTTACATTTAATATTCATTATACCATTTAGCAGCAGCAGCATACCATTTATTTAAGAATTGTTATTTTCTGAAAAAGAACATCTTCCCCACATTTGGTATTTTTAGAAATGTCAGTCCTGATTTTCTTTTGACTCATTTTTATATTATCTCCATTTAATTGTAATGATGTCTATCATTTCAAATCCAGGATCCTCATAGAAGATCTTCAGAAAGTACTGGAAAAGGGAAGCAGTTTGCCAGCCTGGAGAAGTCGAAGATCCCTCTCTGGATATAATTATGAAGTTTATCACTCCTTAGAAGAAGTATGTAATCAAATGACTTTTTGCGGCTTTTTTTCAAGTGCCTCTTTATCATTCAGGTCTCAGGACTGGGGAGAAGCATAGGAACACAGGCAGAAGTTATGCGAAGAATACTTAAGCTCTTACAATGTCCTGGCACCTCAGTTCTCTTCCATTAAGCATTTTATATGAGAACTATATACGAGAAGTAGCAAAATAATTTTAATTTAGTGTGCTTTACCCAACCCACCCCTACGATGGACAGGAGAAGTGCAATGGAAGAGTGTGGTAATGCTGCTATATAGTCAGCCCTTGGTATCCAAAGGACATTGGGTGCAGGACCCCCTGTGGATTCCAGAATCGTGGATACTCAAGTCCCTCGTGTACAACAGCATGGTACAGTCAGCCCTCGGTATCCACCAGTTCAGCATCCAAAGATATGGAGGGCCAACTGTAATAATGGTAATAAACACCCTAACTGGAAATCCATGGAGTGTAGAGCTAGCCAGAGTTTGTGGGCAATGGTTTGGCTGAGCATTGGAGTGAATTTTGATGTTGGCCCCATACCCTCTGCAAATTTGAGCCCCCCCAAAGCCAAACGGCATGTGTGGCTCCTCGGGGCCTGTTAGCTTGCTGTTACTTATTTTACCTGGAAAACATAGGGACCCATCCCACTGCTGCTACTGTACATCTGGGCAACAACTAGTTACTCTTCAAATCTCAGTTTATGCAAGAAGAGAGCTGGTTCTACTCTCCCAAATGAGTCAGAACTCCCTGTCCCAGCCCCAGCATATTACCTGCACCCATAGGACATGGATGTGATACCTAACATAATTTTTAATTATGACTAAGTACTTGATTAATGCCTTCCTCTCCTAATAAGCTGCAAGGGCCATGGGGGCTGGCCATTGCTTTCTGTTCACCGCTGTATCTCCAGTGTCAAGCAGAGACTTCCAAATAGAGGGTCGTTGACTAGAATGAATAAGTGAATGAGTACATACATTTTTTCATTCTTCCCCTGAATTCTGAACTGAGCAAAGGAATGCCAGTCATAGAAGTAATGAGATCCTGTTATATTCTTAAGAGAATGTTTGGTTCTCTTGATAATGACTTTCAAAAGTACGTCCACATATTTTATGTTTTTAACATACTTTTTAGAAGCTTGGAGTTAGCAGCAATGGAAAGGATTTAGATAACTTGACACATTAAAGTGCTATTAACATGCACTAGAAAAAGGTCAAAATTTTAAAATATATTAATATAGATAAGTACATATACATGTGTGTGAGTTGCTCAGTCATATATACATATATGTAAATATATGTGTGTCCATGTGCTCATTAGACTAAACAACAATAGAAAAAAAAGGAAAATATGAGTACTTCCCAAATATTTTTTTTAGACTCTTACACATCTTGGAACAGTGGGACAATTTTTTGTAACCTCCTTCCTCCCCTTTTGGGCTTTTAAGTCAGAAATGTTACCCATCTTTCTAAATACCTTATTTATCCACCTCAAATATACCTTTCCCTGATGACAGATAAATGTGTGTGAATGGATCAGTGTCAGTATATTGCCATTACTGGGGAAATTATTCATGGTATGCCCTCTGATGTGTGGCTGGATAGACTAAATCTTAAATGCAAAAGATAATGCCTTTTTCTTAGCATCTTCTGTTCAGTGGTAAATTACAATATATAGGACTTAAATACTTTCCAATAGTTGGGATGGTTTTTCTGAAGCTTACTTCTTTTCTTCTTAAACACTTGGAGATGAAAGAAATAAATTTTTATTTTTTAAAAAGAATCCAGAATACATTGATTAACTTTCTATAAAATTTTGCCATTAAGACGTTAATGACAAATAGTAGTAGAAAGGTATGCTTTAAAAAGGGAACAATATGAAGACAAAGCAGCTGTATATGAGAGCAGAAAATAAAGTGTAATTTTTAGTAGCCTGAAGAAAATTAAGACTACAAAATTGGTTTTTCATTAAATTTTATACTCCATACATGCTTTTTGAGTTCTAAGACCTATTGTATTTCTGTTACCTTTTGTTTGTTAAAAGCTCCATAATTGTGTGAGTCTAACATGGTTTTAATTTATTTGCTTTTAGATTCAAAATTGGATGCATCATTTGAATAAAACACATTCAGGTCTCATTCACATGTTCTCTATTGGAAAATCATATGAGGGAAGATCTCTTTATGTTTTAAAGGTAAAAAAATAAGAAATTAGCAACTGAATATTTACTATTCATCTTTTTCAGCTTTGACTTATAAGGAAAAGAAGTGAAATGGTATTTCATAGTGTCTCGTATTTAACATCATCTGGTAATTTCAGACTGGTGGCTTAGATAGTAAAGAATCTGCCTACAAACAAGAGACCTAGGTTTGATCCCTGGGTGCAGAAGATACCCTGGAGAAGGGAATGGCAACTTATTCCAGTATCCAGGCTGGATAATCCCACAGACAGAGGAGCCTGGTGGGCTGTCAGTCCATGGTGTCAGACATGATTGAGTGACTAACACGTTCACTATTTTCCCAGTAATTTAAGAAAAAATAGTTTTTCCCTTAAGTTTTTGAGGCATATTTAATTTTTGCCATTGAGTATTCCAAAGAAGACTACTTCTAACTTATTCATAGTGACTAATGAACTTCAAAAATAATGACCTTCACAATTATTTGTGGGTTTGTGCTGCTTACAATGAACAGATGCAAAACTATACAAATGTGTCAGAAGGTATACGTCACTCCCAGCCCTTAAGCCTGCATTCTCTTCCAGCTACTCACCTATAGCTCTCCATTTCTTCTCAGCCAAACATCTTAAAAGATTTTCCTACATCACTGTCTCTACTTCCTCACCAACCATTCAGACCCTGGACTCCCTGACCTTTGCCCCGACGATGACTCTAGAACTTCTGGATGACTTCTACTTGGCTCTCCTCCCATCTCAGAACATCCTCTTCCCTTGTCCTTTCTTTACGTTCTGGTGACCCCAGGATTCTCTCCCCAGCTGTGCTCTCTGTCTGCCTGCTGTCTCAGAAGCACATCCACCCCATGGTTTCAGTGATCATTCCAGACTTATCTGTTCAGTGGACTCTGCTCTCTAGAGCTGGGCATCCTCATCTCGACATTCACCAAAGCACCTCAGACTCACGATGACACCACTGAGCTCCAGATCAGGAAACATGAACCACCTGAATTCCTCTTCCTTATTCTAACCACTTCAAACCTAACACGAAGAACTGACAACTTTTTTTTCTTCTATCTTCTGGATTTATCATAGCCTCTTCTCTTGTCCTCACTGCTGTTGACCTAGGCTTGTTTCTGGATCTATTCTTCCTGGACTATTACAATCATGGCCTCAGGACTAAACTTCCTCATGAGTCCCCATCCTCTCATCCTCTAAGTATACACACACACACAAACCGCTCCCATAGAATCAGGATGAAGCCTTATCTGTATGTCATATCTAGGAATGTCATGTGTCTCCTGCCTCTGGGTCAGCTTCATCTCCCTTCTTTCCTCAGACCTTAGAAGCAGTGGTTCAAAAATGGTGTGCTCAGCTTCTCTTCCAAGCTTAAGATAGATGTCTTCTTTCACTTGTCTGCCAAGGAAGCTTCAAGTCTTACTCTCCTACTCAAAGTCTTTCTCTTCTGAGAAGCCCTCATTTGTTCCACAGGAAAATGACACATAGCACCCAATGTCCCCAAAGTAACTCCTACATATTCACATTATAGTGATGAATTGCTGGTATTTCTGCCCTCTCCACCACCATATAAATTCCTCATCTTCTCATCTCAGAATCTCCAAGGCCAAGCCCCATGTCTGATGTTTAAAAGGTTTTCTTGACGTGTTAATATCAGTTGAGTGAATTAATGAATGAATGAAAACTAGATTTCCCATCAATGTCAAAAGTGAAACTGAAGTCACTCAGTCGAGTCCGACTCTTTGCAACCCCATGGACTGTAGCCTATCAGGCTCCTCCATCCATGGGATTTTCCAGGCAAGAGTGCTGGAGTGGGTTGCCATTTCTTTCTCCAGGGGATCTTCCCGACCCAGGAATCGAACCTGGGTCTCCCACATTGCAGGCAGACGCTTTACCGTTGGAGCTACCAGGAAAGCCTGAAAGCCACCTACTAATTAGTGGTTAAGAAACCATGTTATAGATGAAATTTATATAGCAAGATTATAAAGTAAAGTTTATTGCTTGATTCTACAAATCAAATTGTTTTGTGTTTCCTTTATGTACTGTAATAAAATTTGACTTCGTCTTCCTACAAGACATAGCTATTTCTTTACTAGATATTGCTTGGGAATATTTCTGTTACCTTTCCTGGGGAGAGGGGTTGAGAAAAAGAGGGCAAGGACAGGGAAAAGGAAGGGAAAAATCCAGCTTCTTACTTAACCGCCACATATTATATTAAAATGAAATGTGTGCGTGCTAAGTGGCTTCAGTCATGTCCAACTCTTTGCAACCCTATGGACTGGGGCCCTCCAGGATCCACTGTCCATGGGATTCTCCAGGCAAAAAAACTGGAATGGATTGCCATTCCCTCCTCCAGGGGATCTTCCCGACCCAGGGATCGAACCCGCATCTCTCACATCTCTTGCATTGGCAAGCAGGTTCTTTACCACTGGCGCCATCTGGGAAGCCCTAAAATGGAGCAGCACACCTATTTAACCAACTGCCTTTTCCTTATGTATTTTCCACTTCTTTGATTTGTAATTAAGGCAATAAATTTACAGTTTCTGCATAAACAAGCCTAGACTTCTGAAATCGATAGGAACTCTCTTTGTCGTTTTTATGGGTTACCTGATGAACCCAACTCTAGGGAAGTATTATGCTGAAACCATATTAAATTATGCAGGTCAGTGAATCCAAAAATAAAAGCTTGCTTTGGTTACTATGAATACTCTTCTTTTCAGCTGGGCAGAAGATCACGAGCTTACAAAAGAGCTGTCTGGATGGACTGTGGCATTCATGCAAGAGAATGGATTGGTCCTGCCTTCTGTCAGTGGTTTGTAAAAGAAGTAAGTTAAACCCTTTATGCAGTCTCCATTTGAGCTAGCCAGTGTTTTTATTCTGCTCAAGGAACAAAACTGGGAATGTGAAGCGAGTGATACCTGATAATAACACCATAATTGTGTGGGTTGCTTTTACGTTTAGGAAGACCTCTCAAAACCCTGGCTCAGATTATCTTCACCTCTGCCTTTGGAGACTGGAATTACCAACCCTCATTAAAGAGAAGGAATTTGAGATTCAGAGTATTTAGGAATTTATGACAAATTAGGAACCAACCATGATAGCTGATATATGACAAAAGGCTAAAAATTCAATGTATGGTTTTTCAAAACAGTTTCTAATGTGATATTCATGGAAAATTCTACATGACTTTTGTTCTTCAAAATGATCTCACATATGCTATAGCAATAAAGAGATGCCCTCCTGCTATGGATCTGTGATTTAGACACCCATGACCTTTAGCATTTGTGGATGTAACATTCGCTGTTTCAGTGCTTTTCAGTGACTAATGGTTGATGACTCACAGTGATTTCTCATTTTCTGGAGGCTTCATTTAAGTCATAAGCCCTATGAGGCTACTATATTGAATGTGTTCTTATCCCAGGAGTAGGTCAGCCTCATGGGCTAACATCTTAATACATTCTGATATCTTTCTATTGTCAAGAATGAAATGACTTTCATGGTTTTCTTTTTCAGTTTAACTTCTTAGTGTTTTGTTTTTTTAAAGACTCCTAAAAGAAAACGAACTACTAGTACAGGTAATAAAAGTGAAAAAGTCTAAGGAAAGGAGGTTCTAAGCCAGAAAATAACCCTAAAAGTTACTTATGGAAAACCATTAATGATACAAGATAGTGAAATATTTCAGTTATATTTCACAGTGTTTTATGGGAAAATTATGTGACCTAGTGCAGTTTGTGATTTTGAAGACTCTCCTAGCCTTAGAAAATATGCCTCACAAATGTCAATGATGTACTAAATTTGTAAAATCTGCTTCTCCACCACCACCAAGCCCACACAAGTATCCATTTTATAATGTAATAATAAAATTTTCAAAGTATTCCCACTCAGTGTATTCAGCAATTCATATTCTCTTAAAATACCATTTTACCCAGTAGGACAAATGCAAAAGCTAACAGATTGTTAACCCTAGCATCTTGTATAAATATCCATTATATACATATAATATTGTCTACTGTCTCAAGTTTCAAAAATGAAAAGGGGGAAAATGGTTAAGAATAGAACATCTATTGTTTATAGACTATGGTCCTCCCCAGGTGGTGCTAGTGGTAAAGAACCCAACTGCCAATGCAAGAGATGTAAGAGATGGATTTGATCCCTGGTTCAGGAGGATCCCCTGGAGAAGGGCACAGCAACCCACTCCAGTATTCTTGCCTGGAGAATCCCATGGACAGAGGAGCCTGGTGGTCTACAGCCCATAGGATAGCACAGAGTCAGACACAACTGAAGCAGTTTAGCACACATGCACGCATGGTCCTATGTGTTATTATAGAACATAAAATATATCTTCCAAACATTTAATCTCACCTTCACATGTGCAGCCTTTTTATAGCACCTAAACTTAATTTGTCCATGTGGTAACTGCCTCTCTTCCTATGCCAGTGCTGAGGGCAGAGCCTATGTTGTTCATTGCCAAATTCCTAGCACCTGGAACACCATCTGGCACTTAATGCTTCCATTATCTGTGAATGAATGGGCATAACGAGAATTCAGTGGTTATGGTAAGGAGAAAGTTCTGGGAGATGACTTGCAATTCATCTCCTAAGGATATGAATGGTACTACCTGGACTTTGCAGCGTGCAGTATGTATAGCCATACATGGCAGCCCTAGAACCCAAGCTAAATTGAGTGCCAAAGAGTTGATGCTTTTGAACTGTGGTGTTGGAGAAGACTCTTGAGAGTCCCCTGGACTGCAAGGAGACCCAACCAGTCCATCCTAAAGGAAATCAGTCCTGAATATTCACTGGAAGGAATGATTCTGAAGCTGAATCTCCAGTACTTGGGCCACCTGATGCAAAGAACTGACTCATTGGAAAAGACCCTGATGCTGGGAAAGATTGAAGGCAAGAGGTGAAGGAGATGACAAAGGATGAGATGGTTGGACGGCATCATCAACTCAATGGACATGAGTTTGAGTAAGCTTCGAGGGTTGGTAATGGGCGGGGAAGCCTGGCATGCTGCACTCCATGGGGTTGCAAAGAGTCGGACATGACTGAGTGAGTGAACTAAACTGAATTTTTGCTCTCTCTCTATTGGTACTTTCCCCCAAATTCAGCAGCTTAAAACAGCAAACATTGATTACTTGCTGGTTTCTGTGGGTCACAATCCAGGTGCAGTTTAGCCAAGTGCCTCGGGTAAGTCAAAGTGTCAGCTGGAGATTGGGCCATCTCGGGCTTGTGTGGGGAATCTGTGTCTGAGAGCTCAGTCACGTGAGTGTTGGCAGCTTCCGTCCTCCCTGGCTGTGAGCCAGAGATATCACATGGGCATCACCACAGGACAGCTCACAACCCAGCACCTGGCTACCCTCAGAACAGATGAGGCCGAGAAAGGGCGAGCAGCCCAAGATGGAAGCCACAGTCTCTTTTAACCTAATTTCAGAAGTGATATCCTGTCACTTTTTTCATATTCTGTCCATTGGAATACATCACTAGGTCCAGACTGGATTCAAGGGGAAGGCATTAGACAAGAGCACAAGTGCCAAGAAGTGAGAGTCACTGGGGGCCACCTTGGAGGCTGCCAGCCACACCTGGTGGGACTCTCTCCGTAGCCATCACTGTAATGTTTGCATCCTTACTTCAACATGAACTGGAAGAAAACTTATCAAGCCTTTTAAGTTCCTGCTAGAACAGCAGATGGCACAGAGGTTACATAAACACATGTAGTAGTCAGACAGCCCTGGGGTGGAATGCCAGCTCTGCCATTTACTAGCTATGTGATCTTGGTGGGCAAGTCATAATCATAATCATAGTATGTGACACACTCAGTTATTGGGAGGATTCAATTATATAATGTTTACAAAAGACTTAAGAGTGCTTGGCATATAATAAGCAGTTAATAAAATCAATTCATTTTTAATAGGAGTAGTATCAGCAAGTTGGTATTTTAAAATGACCAGAGAAATCATTAGAAAGAAAATCAGCAGAGATATGAAAGAACTTAACACCACCAACCAACAGGATCTAAATCACATTTATGGATCACCCAACCAACAATAGCAGAATATGCATTCTTTTCAAGTGCCTGAAGAACATACTGGGGCTTTACCCCGGCTCAGCTGATAAAGAGCCTGCCCTCCAATGCAGGAGACACAAGAGATACAGGTTCAATCCCTTGGTCGGGAAGATTCCCTGGAGAAGGAAATGGTAACACGCTCTAGTATTCTTGCCTGGGAAATCTCAAGGATAGAGGAATCTGATGGGTATGTCCATAGGGTCTCAAAGAATTGAACACAACTGAACACACACACACAGAACATATACCAAGATATTCCATATCACACACCAAGAAACAAATCTCAACAAATTTAAAGGAAATGAAATCATACAGACTGTGTTTTCTGACCACAGGGAAATCAAACTAGGTATTGATAACAGAAAGATAACCTCCAAACACTGAGAAATTAAGACGCCTCTGAATTACCTATAAGTTAAGGATAAAATCTCAAGGAAAATTTTAAAAGTAAATTGCACTGAATGAACATGAAAATACATACAGCATATTAAAATTTGTGGTACACATCTAAAACAATGCTAAGAGGGAAATTTATAGCACTTAAATGTATATATTAAAAAAGAGGGAAATTCTTGAAACAATAAGCTCTCAAGACCTATAAAAATAGAAAATAGAGGCAAAGCAAGAAGAAGGAGGTAATAAAGATAAGAGTAAAAATCAATGAAACTGAAAACAGAAAATCGTTAGAGAAATCAGTGAAACAAGGAGCTAGTTCTTGAAAAGATCAGTGAAATCAACAAAGTTCTAGCAAGAGAGACAAAAAACTACAGAACATACAAATTACCAACTTAGGAATGAAAGAGAGATATGATTACAGACACTGCAGATATCAAAAGAACAATAAAAGAATACTATGAATAACTCTACACATTTAAATTTGACAACTTAGGCAAAAATATACCAGTAAATAGAAAAACACAAACTTTCACAACTCATCCATTATGCAACAGGCAAGCTGAATATCCCTACTACTATTAAAGACAGTGAATTCATAACTTTCAAATTCAAAAATAAGAAAGGAATAAATCTCCCTACCCAGATGTTTTCACTAAAGAATTCTACCAAATGTTTAAAGAAGAATAAGACGAATTCTACACACTCACTTTCACAAAATAGGAGCAAACATTTTTAATTCACTTTATAAAGTTAGTATTACCCTAGTACCAAAATCAGCAAAGACAGTAAGAAAAAAAAAACTAGAAAATAGATTTATAAATCCCTAACAAAATATTGCCAAATAGAATTTATCAATCTATAAAAATAATTCTGCATCACAACCAAGTGAGGTTTATTTCAGAGGCCCAAACCTGGTTTAATATTTGAAATTCAATCAATGTAATCTACCATACTAACAAGCTAAAGAAGAGAGTCTATTTAATCTTATCAATTGATACGGAAAAATACCTTGACAAAATTTAATAGACATGCATAATAAAAACTCCCAGAAAAGCAGATATAGAGTAGAACTTCCTCAACTTTATAAAAACTATCTATGAAAATCATATTGCAAACATTACACTTAGTGGTAGAAGAGCAAATGCTTCCTCCTAGGATCAAGAACAAGGTAAGGATGTCCAGTCTCACCACTCCTAATTAACACAGTGCTGAAAGTTCTAGTCAGTAGAAGAGGAAGAAATAAAAGATGCATAGATTTGAAAGGAATGAATACAATTTTTCTATTCATCAATGACATGATTGTCTACATAGAAAACCCCAAGGAATCTACAGGAAAATAGAAATAACAAGTGAGTAAGATCACAGGACACAAGATAAACATACAGAAATCAACTGTATATCTGTATACTAGCAGTGAACATGTGGATGCTGAAATTAAAAATACATTATAATTTATAATTACTCAACAAATGAAATAAACTTAGGCATAAATCTCGCAAAACAAGTATAGGAATTATGTGCTGAAAACTATAAAACACTGATCAAAAAAAATCTAAAGCTATAGAGACATGCCATATTCATGGACTGGAAGATTCAATGTAGAAAAATATCAGTTCTCTCCAATTGATATCAATGTTTAACATAATTCCTATAAAAATTCCAGCAAGACTTTTTGTAGATATAAGTGAAATTATTCTAAAATTTACATGAAAAGGCAAAGGAACCAGAAGAGTTAAAACTATTTTGTAAAAGAATCATTTTACTCAACTACAAGGTATGTAGCTATAATAATCAAAGGTATATAGTGCTGGTGAAGGGACAGACAGAAAAATGGAACAGGAGACTCAGATACAGACCTACAAAATGTGCCCAAGTGATTTTCAACAAAAATGTAAAAGCAATTCTGTGAAGGAAAGACTTACTTTTCAACAAATGGTGCTCGAGCAAGTGGACTTCCATAGGCAAATACATGAATTCCAACCTAAGTCTCATTTCTTACACAAAAATTAACTCAAAGTGGATCATAGACTTAAATGAAAAATGTAAATTCGTAAAAACTTTTTTTAAAAAAATAGGGAAAAAAGTCTTCAGGATCTAAAACTAGGCAAAAAGTTCTTAGACTTGACACCAAATGCAAGCTCCATATAAGGAAAAGTTGATAAATTAAACATTATCAAGCATAATCAAAACTTAAAATTTTACTGTGTGAAAGACCCTGTTAGGAGAAAAAAAACAAGCTACAAACTTTGCCACATATCTGATAAATGACTCCTATTTGGAGAATATAAACTCAAAACTTGACAATAAGAAAGCAAGTAATCAATTAGAAAATGGGCAAGAGACATGAAGAGACTTTTCACCAAAGAGTATACAGATGGCCAAAAAAAAGAAAAGCCCAGAAAAAAAGAGGCCATTTGGGCAATTCAAATTAAACCCACAATAAGCTATCACTAGACACCCATCAGAAAGGCTGAAATTACATACACACACACCCCTGGAGGTACAAGGAGGAGCTGACTCACCAACCAGTGCTGGGGAAGATGGGGAAAAACACACACCGCTAGTGAGATGTAAAATGGTGGAGTTACTCTTGAAAACAGTTAACACTTTCATTTAAAACTAGACTTGCAACTATCATCCGTTCAGTTCAGTTGCTCAGTTGTGTCTAACTCTTTGCAACCCCCATGAATCGCAGCATGCCAGGCCTCCCTGTCCATTACCAACTCCCGCAGTTCACCCAAACCCATGTCCATTGAGTCTGTGATGCCACCCAACCATCTCATCCTCTGTCATCCCCTTCTCCTCCTGCCCTCAATCTTTCCCAGCATCAGGGTCTTTTCAAATGAGTCAGCTCTTCGCATCAGGTGGCCAAAGTATTGGAGTTTCAGCTTCTACTATCGTATAACCCAGTAATTGCACTCTTGGCATTTATCCCAGAGAAATTAAAACTTATGTTCACTCAAAAACTGTATACAAATGTTTCCAGCAGCTTTATCTATAATAGCCAAAAACTGGAAACAATCCAGATACCCTTCAATGGGAAAATGGTTAAACAAACTATTACATGCATACCATGGAAAACTACTCAGCAAAAAAAGGAACAAACTATGGAAACACTCAACATGAATGAATCTCCAGAGAATTATGCCGAATGAAAAACTAGTCCCAAATAGATACATACTGTAGGATCTCATTTATAGAATGTTCTTGAGGTGATAAAATTGTAGTTGACTCAAATAGCATATTAAAGAGCAGAGAAATTACTTTGCTGACAAAAGTCTGTCTGGTCAAAGCTATGGTTTTTCCAGTGGTCATGTATGGATATGAGAGTTGGACTCGCATAAAGAAAGCTGAGCACCAAAGAATTGATGCTTTTGAACTATGGTGTTGGAGAAGACTCTTGAGAGTCCCCTGGACTGCAAGGAGATTCAATCAGTCCATCCTAAAGGAAATCAGTCCTGAATATTCATTGGAAGGACTCATGCTAAAGCTGAAGCTCCAATACTTTGGCCACTTGATGCAAAGAACTGACTCACTGGAAAAGACTTTGATGCAGGGAAAGATTGAAGGCAGGAGGAGAAGAGGAGAAGAGAGGATGAGATGGTTGGATGGCATCACCAACTCAATGGACGTGAGTTTGAGCAAACTCCAGGAGTTGGTAATGGACAGAGAAGCCTGGCATGCTGCAGTTCATGGGGTCGCAGAGTTGGACGTAATTGAGTGATTGAACAACAAATATGGATTTAAACTACAAGGGTCCACTCATACACAGATTGTTTTCAATAAATATGTACCACAGTTGTACATGATCCTTGGTTGGTTGAACCCAGGGATGTGGAACACTAGACATGGAGGACCAATTGTAAAGTTATATGTGGATTTTTTTTTTCTGGCCATACCGTGTGGCATGTGGAATCTTAGTTTCCTGACAGGGATTGAACCTGTGTTCCTTGCACTGGAAGCATGGAGTCTTAACCATTGGACCTCCCGGGAAGTCGCATATATGGATTTTCCACTGCTTTGGAGGGTCAGCACCCCAATCCCCACGTTGTTTAAGGTTCAACTGTAGAGAAATGGATAACAGGTTAGCGTTTTCTGGAGATTAACGAAAGTGAATGTGGCTATAAAAGGGCAACCATGAGGGGTCCTTGTTGTGATGGCAAGGTTCTGTATCTTGACGGTGTCTGTTTCAGTACACTAGTTGGGACATTTTACTATAGTTTTATAAGATATTGCCATTGGGGAAAAGTGGGTCCAGGGTACAAGGGATTTCTCTTATACGTAAATTTATAACCTCTGTCCATGGAATTCTCCAGGAAAGAATACTGGAGAAGGTAGCCGTTCCCTTCTCCAAGGGATCTTCCCGACCCAGGGACCAAACCCAGGTCTCCCGCATTGCAGGCAGATTCTTTACCATCTGAGCCACCAGGGAAGCCCCATGTGAATCTATATCTCTCTCAAAATGTTAAATGTATTGTAAAAAGAGTAACCAGGTCTCCATACTCCTGGGTTCCATTCTCTTCAGAACCAGGTACTGTTTTCCTTCCTGGGCAGTCAGAAGCCGAGTTCATTCTTTCTCTTTCCTCTCTGCTATGTATAAACCTCACCAACTGACCCTGACTCACTCCACCATGGACATCAGGAGTATTGGGCTGTCTGTCCCTCTCCTCTTCAGCCAGCTGGACTCTCCTATGTCAGGCCCTGGGAGCCACTTCCACTGCTGCTGCCTACTCCAGTTTAGTAGATGAGTCCCTGAGTGTCTTGGATACACAAAGCTTAGAAAACAATGACAGAGAAGCAAACTACCTGGCTTAATTCACTGGTGAGATGGCCTTGATTATTTTATTTTAAAAACTGCTCAAGTGAATTCACTATCTCAACACATAACTGATACCTGTATTCATTATCTCAACAAATAACTGCTGGCTGGCAGATGTTTTTAAAATGCAAAATGCATAATAAGTTGGTGGGTTTTATCTTTTAAATTGAAAATCATTTAATTATGTTGAAAAATAGAGAGCTATCACTTTCAATTTCAATACCTGTCACTTTTTTTTACAGTATTCATATTATAAATTTTTATATCTTATTAATATAAGCAAAATAAAGAAAACCAATGGAGGTATGCTTGGGCTGCAAATCTTTCTCTTTTTCAATGCGTCTTTATACCAGGTTAACAGAACCATTATTAATGTTATATTTATAGTATAACAGATAGCTCAGTTGGTAAAGAATCCACCTGCAATGCAGAAGACCCCAGTTGGATTCCTGGGTCAGGAAGATCCACCTGAGAAGGGATAGGCTACCCACTCCAGTATTCTTGGGCTTCCCTTGTGGTTCAGCTGGTAAAAAAATCTTCCTGCAATGCGGGAGACCTGGGTTCGATCCCTGGGTTGGGAAGATCCTCTGGAGAAGGGGACAGCAACCCACTCCAGTATTCTGGCCTGGAGAATGCCATGGACTACAGTCCATGGGGTAGCACAGAGTCAGACATGACTGAGTGATTTTTACTTCATTGGTATTACTACACTTCACTTCAGGGGTGTACTTTGGCCACCTGATGTGAAGAGCTGACTCATTGGAAAAGACCCTGATTCTAATGTCCAAAAGACATTGGAAAGATGGAGAGCAGGAGGAGAAGGGGACAACAGAGGGTAAGACAGTTGGATGGCATCACTGGATACGAGTTTGAGCAAACTCCAGGAGATAGTGAAGGACAGGGAAGCCTGGTGTGCTGCAGTCCATGGGGTCGCAAAGTCAGACAAAACTTAACAACTGAACACAACTGCCTTTGGATGGAGGAAGCCAAGGGGAAAAAACATGGTAGATGTACTATTGAAATGTGTATCACAGAGGTCACTTCACCATGAATCCAAAAAGGAATTTTAAGAAACAGTATCTTTTGGTGATAAAGTTTTCTTAAATTTGTCATGGGCCAAGAGGGATAATACAGATACTAAATTTATCAAAGAAAGAAAACTAGAACAGATTAAGAAAGGGAAAGAAACAGAGGTAAATATTTAGAACTTGGAAGTCATCTGTCTGCAGAAGTGAAGAGATACTATTTGCAGATGAGTAAGAGCTGGGAGAAGTATCAATAACCTCAGATAGGCAGATGACACCACCCTTAAGGCAGAAAGTAAAGAGGAACTAAAAAGCCTCTTGATGAAAGTGAAAGAAGAGAGTGAAAAAGTTGGCTTGAAGCTCAACATTCAGAAAAAGAAGATCACGGCATCCGGTCCCATCACTTCATAGGAAATAGATGGGGAAACAGTGGAAACAGTGGCAGACTTTATATTTTGGGGCTCCAAAATCACTGCAGATGGTGACTACAGCCATGAAATTAAAAGACACTCCTTGGAAGAAAAGTTATGACCAACCTAGATAGCATATTCAAAAGCAGAGACATTACTTTGCTGACTAAGGTCCGTCTATTCAAGGCTATGGTTTTCCCGTGGTCATGTATGGATGTGAGAGTTGGACTGTGAAGAAGGCTGAGCGCCGAAGAATTGATGCTTTTGAACTGTGGTGTTGGAGAAGACTCTTGAGAGTCCCTTGGACTGTAAGGAGATCCAACCAGTCCATTCTGAAGGAGATCAACCCTGGGATTTCTTTGGAAGGAATGATGCTAAAGCTGAAACTCCAGTACTTTGGCCACCTCATGCAAAGAGTTGACTCATTGGAAAAGACTCTGTTGCTGGGGGGGATTGGGGGCAGGAGGAGAAGGGAATGATAGAGGATGAGATGGCTGGATGGCATCGCTGACTCGACGGACGTGAATCTGAGTGAACTCCAGGAGTTGGTGATGGACAGGGAGGCCTGGCGTGCTACGATTCATGGGGTCGCAAAGAGTTGATCACAACTGAGCGACTGAACTGAACTGAACTGAAGAGACTTAAATGGGCTTCCCTGGTGGCTCAGCCAGTAAAGAATCTGCCTGCAATGCATGAGACCTGGGTTTGATCCCTGGGTTGGGAAGATCCCCTGAAGAAGGCATGGCAACCCACTCCAATATTCTTTCTTGGAGAATTCTGTGGATAGAGGAGGCTGGTGGGCTACAGTCCATGGGTTGCAAAGAGTCAGACATGACTGAACAACTAAGCATGGCACAAGAGACTTAAATATGAGGACACACAGAGGGCAGGGAACAAAGAAAACAGAGAGCTAAGCAAGACTTATAAAAAGGAACACTCACAAAGCTTAAAAGTAATGGAGTTAAAAATAAAACTGCAAAGGAAACTAACAAGTTAAAAATACTTAAACACTGTTTAGCACTTCCTCAAAAAGTAAACATATAGTTACTCATACAACCCCCAAATTCCACTCCTGTATATATAACCAAGTTATGACCAACCTAGATAGCATGTTTAAAAGCAGAGACATTACTTTGCCCACTAAGGTCAGTCTAGTCAAGGCTATGGTTTTTCCAGTAGTCATATATGGATGTGAGAGTTGGACTGTGAAGAAGGCTGAGTGCCAAAGAATTGATGCTTTTGCACTGTGGTGTTGGAGAAGACTCTTGAGAGTCCCTTGGACTGCAAGGAGATCCAACCAGTCCATTCTGAAGGAGATCAGCCCTGGGATTTCTTTGGAAGGAATGATGCTAAAGCTGAAACTCCAGTACTTTGGCCACCTCATGCGAAGAGTTGACTCATTGGAAAAGACTCTGATGCTGGGAGGGATTGGGGGCAGGAGGAGAAGGGGATGATAGAGGATGAGATGGCTGGATGGCATCACCAACTCGATGGACATGAGTTTGAGTGGACTCCGGGAGTCGGTGATGGACAGAGAGGCCTGGTGTGCTGAGATTCATGGGGTCGCAAAGAGTCGGACATGACTGAGTGGCTTTCACTTTCGCTTCATTTTAAAGTCAGTGACCAAAGATAAAGAAAGCAAGGGTTTGTGAGAACATGATCCATGGGAAAATTGGGACAAGAATGCTCTGAAATGGAAAGTTCTTCCAGACTTTGAAGAGGCATAACATATAGGTGGATCTAATTTGGTCCTTTAACAGAATGGTAGCCAAAAGGAGGGCGGGAAAGGGAGAGAGAGAGAAAAACACTTCTTTAATGTCCCAGGTGGATCTGCTGTTATACACTGTGAAACTTCATACTTTCAGGCCCAGCCTGATTACGCTGGAAAACCAACTCCATTTCCACGCTCCTAGCCATCTACAATAGGCACTAAGGATGGCTAATCCTGGTGCCAAAACCTGGCATGTGATTCAGGGTAGTATGTGATTGTTGGTGGTGGTGTTAATGAGTTGCTAAGTCATGTCTGACTCTTTGCAATCCCATGGACTGTAGCATGCCAGGCTCCTCTGTCCATGGGATTCTCCAGGCAAGAATACTGGAGTGGGTAGCCATGGCCTTTTCCAGGGGATCTTCCCAACCCAGGGATCCAATCTGTATCTCTTATATCTCCTGAATTGTCAGGCGGGTTCTTTTCAATTGGGATTCTCTGGTGGCTCAAACGGTAAAGTGTCTGCCTGCAATGCCAGAGACCCAGGTTCAATCCCTGGGTCGGGAAAATTCCCTGGAGAAGGAAATGGCAACCCACTCCAGTATTCTTGCCTGGGAAATCCCATGGACAGAGGAACCTGGTGGGCTACAGTCCATGGGGTCACAAAGAGTCGGACACAATTGAGCAACTTCACTTTCACTTTTCTTTACCATTAGAAGGAAGCCCCTCATTATGTCTTACTGGAAATTAAAGGTAAAAACCAATATAAACCCTCAAATGTAGGTGTGAAACTCAAAGTTTCGGTTAAGAAATGTATCACTAAAAATAGTATAAACCTTTTAAGGAAGAGAATTTAAGTTTTTGTATAAAATAGACCAAAGGTTGGGGAATAAATAAGTAACTGAGAGGGTTACTAACTCCAGACCAAACTTCTAATAAGTTCAGTTGAGTAAGCAAATCAGTCTTTGTTCTTAATGGTATAATAAAAAACAGTTCATAGATCTGCATTTGTAAAAAGTCTCTGATTTTGTCCACTACCATCCCTTTTAATTGCAATATTTTAATTTTTTCTGCCAGCCTTTTAATACCTTTAACTCCTTATATTCTCCTTTCCTTCTCACCCTCCCCAGTCTTCTCTTTAATCCTCTGCATCCTCCAACCAAGCTCTTTCTTCCTTTTAATTCAATTCATAATGTCTTATACATAGCATGCTCTATATTAATGTTTGTTCACTTTAATTAAACTGAAAGCCATTGCATCCATCGTGCTCCACTATTCAACATTTGAGAATGTTTTGGGCACTGTTTATACAGGCAGTGTTTATACAGGCAGTCTTCACTTTTATGGCACGGAAATGTATGACTGTAGAAGTGACCATGCAAACTGAAGCCATAAAAATCTATCTTGATAACTAATGTAGAAAATTAAGTTTTTTCTATGATCTTTATGTATTTTTGTCGAAAGATTAAATACTTTCTTACTCTGTTGTAAGCATGTAAGAGATTGACCAAAAATAGTGAAACTAACACTTATTACACTGTAATTTAAAACATTAAAGATACTGATAATTAAATGTCTTATTTCTTTGTAAAAATCTATCACAGGTTGTTTGGATAGTGCTTCTCATTATAAAACTTACAACATGAGGTGAGCATCATTTTTTAACACTCTGGAAAACTGTAATACTCCTTTCTTAGTTTTGATCAGATTCCAGTATTTTTTTCCTTTCCTTGTGCTTTCGATGTTAAAAAATATCTGCAAGAGTTGCTTTAATGTGAAATGTTGACAGCGTTGTTTTTTCTGGAACAACCTTCCTCCTTTCCATTACAACCATTTCCCTCATTTATGTCAGTGAGTTTGTCTTCACTTAGTTCCTCAGGCTACCTAAGGCAGTGTCCATATTCCTGTAGTCAGCTATTTAATTGCAATATTTTAATTTTTCTGTCAGCCTTTTAGTACCTTTAACTCCTTATATTCTCCTTTCCTTCTCACCCTCCCCAGTCTTCTCTTTAATCCTCTGCATCCTCCAACCAAGCTCTTTTTCCCTTTTAATTCAATTCATAATGTCTTATACATAGCATGCTCTATATTATAGAGCATGGAGTTATACACTAACTCCATAATATACTCCATAATGGAGTTATACTGTAACTATAGTATACTATAACTATAACTCCATTTACATTTGATTCATATTTCCCTTCTGCATTATCTGCATTATTGCTTCACTTTAAGCCTTGTTGGCCAATTTCTCTCTTACCATATCCATTTTTGCAAAATGCCACATGAGTTTTTTCACCGGAAGACAAGGGAGCAACACAGCTACACACTTTGCTGTCTGTATGTGAACTGAGTAAACACACGCACAGTGGCCAGTCACACACCCACAGACTTTAAGACAAGTGGCACAATTTGTCACAGGTCTTGATGCACAGCTATAGTTTACATAGTGGTTTATAGAGTTAAGACATAGCACTAGTAACAAATTTGAACTGTACTTGGAGGACTGCTATTATTTAACTAAACCATGGTTACTGAAATTTGTGTATATCAGAGCCATGCAGAGTGAAGATGCCTATACTTTCTTTTTGTAGGTAAATGATTCTTACATAGTAGATTTTAACAACGCCACCAAGTCAGTCCTGGCCTCTACTCTGTTGCTGCTAAGCCACTTCAGTTGTGTCCGACTCTGTGCGACCCCATAGACGGCAGCCCACCAGGCTCCCCCGTCCCTGGGATCCTCCTGGCAAGAATACTGGAGTAGTTGCCATTTCCTTCAATGCATGAAAGTGAAAAGTGAAAGTGAAGTAGCTCAGTCGTGTCCAACTCCCAGTGACCCCATGGACTGCAGCCTACCAGGCTCCTCTGTCCATGGCATTTTCCAGGCAAGAGTACTGGAGTGGGGCCCTGATTAAATACAACCAACCATTGTTATTAGGTTATCTCAGTACAAAAATTCTAGAACTGTGAAGTGGTTTTATTTAAGGAAAAAAGTAATGCAGCTAACGTAATATAAAATATTTCAAATGTTTATATCTCTTAATAGAAAATATAGATTAATAGATAACATTTTTCAATAGTCACCTGCCCTGTTAGACTGGCCAGTCTGAGAGGTTCTCAGTATAAATTAATTAAGTATAAAAATAACTAGATTTGCATATGATTTTCCAGTTCTCCATCATTCATTCACAGAGCCTTTGTTCACGTTGCTTCCAAGCTATTACTTAGTTACCATATTGTATTTAAGGAGCTTCTCACAGTGTGACACTGAATACATTATACATTAAGCTCCCTTTTTAAAAACTTCCCTGGGAACTCTCTCCTGCTCTAATTCATTCTCCAATTATTGCATCATAAAATAACTCCTTTGTGTCAAGATGCACCCACTTTGGTGCTCCAACTCTTTTCTACCATAAATAGTTTTACTCCACTCCAGTCTTGGTGAGAACCTTCTTCAGCTTGACTGGTGACTGTGCTGTTCCTTTGACCTCAGTTATAACATCTAGTTCTCCCAGCATGCATTTCACTCAATATGTGCTTGTTATTTTTAGGTCTTCTTTTTGTCAATATAAATTTATTTATTTTAATTGGAGGCTAATTACTTTACAATATTGTATTGGTTTTGCCATACATCAACGTGAATCCACCACGGGTATACATGTGTTCCCATCCTGAACCCCCCTCCCACCTCTCTCCCCATACCATCCCTTTGGGTCATCCCAGTGCACCAGCCCCGAGCACCCTGTATCATGCATCGAACCTGGACTGGCGATTTGTTTCACATACGATCATATACATGTTTCAATGCCATTCTCCCAAACCATCCTACCCTCACCCTCTCCCACAGAGTCCAAAAGACTACTCTACACATCTGTGTCTCTTTTGCTGTCTCGCATACAGGGTTATCATTACCATCTTTCTAAATTCCATATGTGTGCGTTAGTATACTGTATTGGTGTTTTTCTTTCTGGCTTACTTCACTCTGTATAACAGGCTCCAGTTTCATCTACCTCTTTAGAACTGATTCAAATGTATTCTTTTTAATATTTTTAGGTCTTCTATAGTGATTCTAGAAGAAAAATAATGGAAAAAAATTTTAAGCTGCCTTTATAAAGGCCAGCACCACTGATCCTAAAAACAGTGTCACATTCCAGGTTGCCATAGAGTTCTAAGAAAGCAACATCCAACCAAATAAATCCAAAAACAATGAAAAGGGGGAATTCTCGGGCCTAACCTTCTCTTACCACACAAAGACTTTCATAATTGCAAAATTTTTCTTTGAATTTAACTAAAGTTTATTTGGTGAATTCTGGCATATGTTCAGTTCAGTCACTCAGTTGTGTCTGACTTTTTGTGACCCCACGGACTGCAGCCAGGCTTTCCTGTCCATCACCAACTCCCAGAGCTTGCTCAAACTCATGTCCATCAAGTCAGTGATGCCATCCAACCATCTCATCCTGTTGTCCCCTTCTTCTCCTGCCTTCCATCTTTCCCAGCATCAGGGTCTTTTCCAGTGAGTCAGTTCTTCGCATTAGGTAGCCAAAGTATTGGAGCTTCAGCTTCAGCATCAGTCCTTCCAATGAATATTCAAGACTGATTTCCTGAATTCTGATTCTGATTCTGGTACATGACATGCATCTCTTTATGTGGAAGCCAAAGCAGTCTTGGTAGGTACCAAATAGATTCATTCTTTGTCTCTCTTCATCAAGTTCAGAAATTCCATAACCTAATACCAACATATCACTTTCCTAGCAGAATGTTATACTCAGAACTGTACCTTTTATCTCAAAATCCATCTCAGCAAAGTATTTTTAAGTGAATTGATGGAGGTGAGTGTAGTACCTAAAGACTGCCACAATGAGGCGTGTGGAACATGGTTTTGTGACTGGCTTTCAGGTCATGACTACTTAAATCTTCCTTGTAAGCAACAATAGTAGTCGAGAAATTAAACTTGGAAAACCAGGAAGGAACTCGATTAGTAGGTATCTCCTTTCCTGTGTGTATGGATGGTGGGAATTGGTTGCTAAAAAGAGTCCCACATGTTAGAAGGAAAGCACGCCCCAATGTTCTTTATCATTTGTTAGAGTATGATAGACAGTCACATGATCATCTTTTAAGAATAATAGTATGATTATGTTAGAGTATGATAGAATGTCACATGATCATTTTTTTCCTAGAAATATCACCTAAACATACAAGAAACCATCTACAGCCATTATTTAAAACACTGAAGAAAGAGGTTTCTTAATTTTCCTATTCAGCTCTGAACAGTCATCACATTGTGATCATTCTCATTTTGTCTGACCAGATGGAGAATGGCTGCAATTCTTAGAGTTATAAAAATCACAGATATAGCATATGCAAAACAATGACACCCTGTTTATTTGTCAGAGGAAGAACATGTTCCAGCACATCTCAAATATTAAATCCACTCCAGAAAAGAATGCTAGGAAACAGCTTCCTTATTTAATACATCATTTGGAAATGAAGAAATTTAAAACAAAGCCATGTTCAGTTCAGTCACTCAGTCGTGTCCGACTCTTTGCGACCCCATGAATCGCAGCACGCCAGGCCTCCCTGCCTATCACCAACTCCCAGAGTTCACCCAGACTCGCGTCCATTGAGTCGGTGATGCCATCTAGCCATCTCATCCTCTGTCATCCCGTTCTCCTCCTTTCCCCAATCCCTCCCAGCATCAGAGTCTTTTCCAATGAGTCAGCTCTTCGCAGGAGGTAGCCAAAGTACTGGAGTTTCAGCTTTAGCTGATCATTCCTTCCAAAGAACACCCAAAATATATAAAAACACTTGACAGTTATAATAAAAAGTGATAAATCGTTTTAAAATGAGGTTTTAGTAGAATATTCCCAAACTCATTCTATGTGGCCACCATCACCTTGATACCAAAACCAGACAAAATTATAAAAAAAGAAAATTACTGACCAATATCACTGATGAACATAGACACAAAAGTATTCAACAAAATACTAGGAAGCCAATTCCAACAATATGTTAAAAAGATCATACACTGAGAACAATTGGGATTTATCCCAGGGATGCAAGGACTCAATATATGTAAATCAATCAATATTATATACCATATTAACAAATTAAAGAATAAAAACAGTTTGATCATCTCAACAGAGCAGAAAAAGGTTTTGACAAAATTCAACAAGCATTTATAATAAAAGCTCTCCAGAAAGTGGGCCTAAAGGGAACCCACATCAGTAAAATAAAGGCCGTATATGACAAACCCACAGCAAACCTTATTCTCAATGGTGAAAAGCTGAAAGCATTTACTCTAAGATCAGCAACAAGCATGGAGCTCCACACTCACCACTTTTACTCAGCATAGTCTTGGAAGTTCTTGACATGACAAGGAAAGAAAAAATAAATAATAGGAATCCAAATTGGAAAGAAGAAGAAGTTATCTTTGCAGATAGCATGATATTATACACAGGAACTCCTAATGATGCCATCAGCAAACTACTAGGGCTAATGAATGAATTTAGTAAAGTCTCATGATACAAAATTAATATACAGAAATATCTTGCATTCCTATACACTAACAATGAAAGATCAGAAAGAGAAATTCAGGAAATAATCCCATTTACCATTGCAACAAAAAGAATAAAATACCTAGGAATAAAGAATAAAATACCTAGGAATAAACCTACCTATGCTAAAGCTGAAACTCCAGTACTTTGGCCACCTCATGCGAAGAGTTGACTCATTGGAAAAGACTGATGCTGGGAGGGATTGGGGAAAGGAGGAGAAGGGGACGACAGAGGATGAGATGGCTGGATGGCATCACTGATTCGATGGACGCGAGTCTGAGTGAACTCCAGGAGTTGGTGATGGACAGGGAGGCCTGGCATGCTGCGATTCATGGGGTCGCAAAGAGTCGGACACGGCTGAGCTACTGAACTGAACTGAACTGAAGGAGGCAAAAGACCTGTACATAGAAAACACATAAGACACTGATGAAAGAAATCAAAGATGACATGAACTGATGGAGAAATATACCATGTTCTTGGAGTGGAAGAATATTATGAAAATGACCACTACCCAAAGCTATCTACAGATTCAATGCAATCCCTATCAAACAACCAATGGCATTTTTCACAGAACTAAAACAAAAAAAATTACAATTTATATGGAAACACGGAAGTCTCCAAATAGCCAAACGAGTCTTAAGACAAATGGAGCTGGAGAAATCAGGCTCCCTGACTTCAGACTATACTACAAAGCTGCAGTAATCAAGAGAGTATAGTACTGGCACAAAAATAGAAATATAGATCAATACAACATGATAGAAAGCCCAGAGATAAACACACACCTGTAGCCACCTAATCTATGACAAAGGAGGCAAGAATATACAAGGGGGAAAACACAATGACTTCATAAGTGGTGCTGGGAAAACTAGAAAGCTACATGTAAAAGAATGAAATCAGAACATTCCCTACCACCATGTCCTTTACTGTTTTGGTCCCTCGGTCCTGTCTGACTCTCTGTGACCCCATGGACTGTAGCGTGCCATGTTCCTCCGTCCATGGGATTTCCCAGGCAAGAATTCTGGAGTGGGTTGCCATTTCCTTCTCCAGGGGATCTTCCCAGCGCAAAGATCAAATGCATGTCTCCTACTTGGCAGGCAAATTCTTTATCACTGAGCCACATGAAATGCCTCCCTAATACCATACACAGAAATAAATTCAAGATGGATTAAAGCCCTGAATGTAAGGCCAGATGCTATAAAACCCATAGAGGAAAACATAGGCAGAACACTTTTTGACATAAATCACAGCAAGATCTTTTTTGACCCACTTCTTAGAGTAATAAAAACAAAAATTAACGAATGGGATCTAATTAAACCTAAAAGCTTTTGCACAGCAAAGGAAAGCATAAACAAGCTGAAAATACAAGCCTCAGAATGGGAGAAAATATTTGCAAACAAAGCAAATGACGAAGGATTAATCTCGTAAATATACAAGCAGTTCATGCAACTAAATATAAAAAAAACAACCCAAATGAAAGATGGGCAGAATATCTAGATACACACTTCTCCAAAGACATAGATATGGTCAACAAACACACGAAAAGATTCTCAACGTCACTAATTATCAGAGAAATGCAAATCAAAACTGCAATGAGATATCACCTCACACTGGTCAGAATGGCCAAAATAAAAAAATCTACAAAGAATAAATGCAGGAGAGGGTGTGGGGAAAAGTGTTGGTGGGAGTATGAATTGATACAGCCATTATGGAAAACAATATGAAGTTTTCCCAAAAAAATAAACATAGAACTACCATTTGACCCAGCAATCCCACTCCTTGGCATATATTCAAAGAAAACCGTAATTCAAGAAGATACACGAGCCCTCACATTCACTGCAACATTACTTACAATTACTAGGACATAACATAAATAGGAAGCAACATAACTGTCCATCAACAGAGGAACGGATAAAGGAGATGTAGTACATATATACTATGGAATATTACTCAGCCATAAAAAGAAACATAATTGGTCATTTGTAGAGACATGGATAGACCTAGAGAGTGTCATGAAGAGAGAAGTCAGAAAGAGAAAAACAAATATTGTATATTAACACATATCTATGGAATCTAGAAAATGGTATAAATGATCAATCCCATTTGCAAAGTAGAAATAAAGACAGATGGAGAGACCAAATGTATGGCTACCAAGGGAAAGGTAGGGGGAGGAATGGGCAGACTGGGATTGACACATATACACTATTGATACTATGTATAGAAAGATAACTAATGAGAACATGTTGTACATCTCAGGGAACTCTAGTTAATGTACTGAAGTGACCTGAATGGGAAGGAAGTCCAATGGGACAGTTCAGTTCAGTCGCTCAGTGGTGTCCGACTCTTTGCAACCCCATGAATTGCAGCAGGCCCGGCCTTCCTGTCCATCACCAACTCCCAAAGGGCCAGGATTTATGTATACGTATGGCTGGTCCATTTTGCTGTACAGTAGAGCCTAATATAGTATTGTATACTCTGATAAAAATTAATCTAAAAAATAATTAGTTTTAAGCACAATTCAGCAATTAAGACAGCAGACAGGCAAAAATTTTAATAAGAATATAGCTGACAAAAACAGTGTAATTAATAAGTGTAATCTAATAAACACATATCGAACACACACCCAGTGACTAGAGAATGCATATTGTTTTCAAGCACCATTGAAACATTTGCAAAAATTGACTCAATACTAGGCTGAAAGCAAGGTCAAGAGATACCAAAGATCACATAGATCATCTCCTCTGGCTACAATGCAGTTGTTAGAAATTATTTATAAAAATATGACTTTAAAAAAGCTCACATAAAAAAGATGGTTAATTTACATGATTTAAAATATACAGACATTTACAAATAACTCATAATTTAAAGGAATCAAGGAAAATATTCAATATTTACAACTGAATGGAAGCAAAACTATTATACACCAAAACATATAAAATGTAGCTAATGTACTGCTGAAGAGGAATTTATAATTTTAAATAAATATGTTAGAAAAAGAATAAAGATGCCCAAGTTAACGAGCTAAGCTTTCAACTCTTAAGAAATTAGAAAAACAGTCAATGAAAGAAAGAATAAAGAGCAGAAACCAATGAAACAAAGATACATCTTCCCTTCTATATCTTTATTTTGTATTTAATTCCTTTCTGCTGTAGGCCTAGATGGTTTACTCCCCAAATAACAGAGTAATAACTCTGATACCAAAACTATGTCTATCTCACTCAAAAATACAGATATAAATATTAGCAACCTAAATCCAGCCAACATAATATCAGTGTATATCATAACCTAGTGGGCTTATCCCAGAAATAGAGGGATTATTTAATGTTAGAAAGTTACTTACTGAAATTGACCATAACAACATGATTATGTTACTATATGAAGAAAGATTATTTGTTAAAATTCAATATCAATTAATGGCAAAAAAGAACAACCTAATATAGAACAGAACATTTGTCATGTACTCAACCTCAGTTTCAAAATTAACATAAATGGAGAAGAGTCAATAATAGCCAAGATAATTTTGAAATGGAACTGAATGTGGGAGACATTCAATGAGACTCAGCAGAGTCTAGGTAAACCATGATGTGGTTTTGGTGAATAGATATAAACCAAAATGCATTAGAACAATTCTTCCCTTGAAAGAAAACCTGATACTCAACAGAGGTGACATACTAACTTACTGGGGGAAAGACAACTCATCCAAGTGAGTACAGGAGAGCCATTGGCCTTCCCTAATAGAAACATTAATGAATAAATCTCAACTGAACATCATGTAAAAAATCATTTCTAGCAGTTTTAAGGTCTTTAAAAAGAAACTTTAAAATAGATATTTGAAGAAAATACAAGGTAATAGCTTTATAATCTTAAAACAGAGATGGGTTCTTAAGTAACACATATGTATTTAAGGGTAATAAAATCGAAAACTTACATACAACAAGGACATGAACATAAGCAATAAGCCGCAAGAAAGGAAGATGATCATGACACACATAACCAAATGAAGATTAATATTCAGAATATAAGAATGAGAGTTTAATAGAAAAAATAGGCAATAATATGAGTGAGCAATTCCTAGAATGGCCTATCATCATATAAATGCTGTTCAATATAAATTGTAATCAGGGAAATATGAAGTAAACAACAAAACATATTTTCATACCCATTAACTTCTTTTCATTGAAAGCTTAACAAAACCAAGGGTTGGCAAGTTGTAGAGAAATGGGAATTCTCATTACTGATAATGAAAATATTTGCTGATTTAGACAGAAAATGGCAACATTTCGTGAAGTGCAAGGCACAGAAATCCATGACCCAGCAAGTTATTCCTAGATTTATAAAGAAACTTTGACACATGTCTAGGAAAATGTTCAGGAATGTTCACTGCCAATCTTGTAACACTGAAATATCAGAAACAACATAACCATCCATCAGCAAAATAAGGGATAGATATAGTGTGCATTTGCCTATAATGGAATTCCATATAATAGTTTAAAATGAATAAATCAACTTAATAAGTGTCAAAATATAATATTGGAGAGAAAAGCAAACTGAAGATTGGCATATCATTATCTCATTTGCATGAAATTTCAAAGCATACACATATTATATATTGTTCATGAATCCACATGTATGTACTAGATTAGAAAATCATACACGGAAATGATAATGGCAAATTGAGGATACTTATTAAAGGAGGGGAGAAAAATGGGACCTAAGAGTGATTAAAAAAAAAGGGGGAGCTCTAGTTTCACCTATAATGTCTTGATTTTCTCTTCAAAAGATTCGATAAATACAAGATGTAATGGATGTAATTTCTTTGTATTTTTTCTATTTGCCTAAAATAAATTGTGATTCTTTTAAAAGGAAGTTAGTAGTATTTTCTCCAATACAAAAGCATGGCAGTCAATTGCATTGGAGGAAGAGAAGGCAGAATAAAATGAGAAGGCCCACATGCAAGTCTCCAGCATAATCTAGTGTTTAATGTGCTGGAGAAGGAAATGGCAACCCACTCCAGTAATCTTAACTGGAAAATCCCATGGACAGGGGAGCCTGGTAGGCTGCGGTCCACGGGGTCGCTAGAGTCAGACACGACTGAGCGACTTCACTTTCACTTTTCCCTTTCATGCATTGGAGAAGGAAATGGCAACCCACTCCAGTGTTCTTGCCTGGAGAATCCCAGGGACGGGGGAGCCTGATGGGCTGCCGTCTAAGGGATCGCACAGAGTTGGACACGACTAAAGTGACTTAGCAGTAGCAGCAGCAATGTGCTGACATGTAGCACATTTTCTGTGCTTGGAAGAGGTGAGACTTCCCTAGTTTGGACTGAGACAAACAAGCCATGGATCCCAGTGTTATGAGAGAAAGGAGAGAAATTACAACTTTTCCTATCCCTTCATTCCTGCCTTGCTGCTCCACATTCTTTTCATCTCTTCTTCCTCTCTAGAGTGGCATGGAAAACCACAACCCTCTAACGTTAAGGGAGAAAAGTTAGCTAATCATATGACTCTGTCTCTGCCATCCCACCAGCAGACTTCCTCCAAGCTTTGGCAGACCTCCTTTTATTAGAGGAAAACAAAATTCCAGGGTATGTACAATTGATCACATACCAGGAACTTTTCTCTAGTTTGAGATATTGGACTGTTAATAGAAATTCAAGCACATATGAAAGTTCTACCGAAGTTATTTGGCCAGCAAATTATTGAGTCTTCAAGGAGAACAAAAGAGAATTGTATTAACAATGTTTATCAACTTGTATTAATTTATAAGTATTTAAATTATATTTAATAAAATACTATTTAACTCATTTCTTATGTTCTTGAATATATTCCTGTATTTTCAGTATTATTTCTAATATAGTGATACTTTCTCATAATAGATTGCATTCTTGAATTGCTACTCTCTATTAACAGAATTCTCACTGTATAAATACAGAATGCTACTTATGATTGGTTCAGAAATTCTACATACCTGGATGTAAAGGAAAATTGAAACTTTTAAGTATTTAAATTTTCCAAAGCAAGAGCTAATTTAAGAATTATTTGATTTTGAATTATTTTAATATGGTAAAATTCTAATAATCCAAATGGATATAAAATGAGAAGTGGTAATCTTTCCCATACATTGTCCCCCAGGCCCCCTCCCCAAAGGCAGCCACTGTTACAAATATTCTAAATGTTTGTCTAAGGTACTTTATAAATAGAAAAACATGCATCAAAAAGGACTTATTTTAAAAGTCCGTTCCATAGGAATGGTACTTCAAAATATTTGTATTCTTAACTTGATTTAGCATATTTAATGCTTTTCTATTTGAGGCCAAATAGTACAGAATCTTCAAGCCTGTCATCAGTCACACAGAAGCAAGATTTCAAAGGAACCATGATAAAGGTGACACAATAAATAATTGTTAAACTCTTTGTAGAAAAGTCAGGAAAGAACAGAGTGTCCATGCAGTAAGTTCCAAAACTTGAGTCTGCTACTCATTACACATAAACAATTAAGTGGCACATATAACTATCCTGTGTTGTGATGTATTATGTAAGAATATAAAAATATTCAGGTAATTGTTTTGTCCACAACTGAAAGGAGTCTTAAAAAGAACTGATCATATATAAATTGCTGCTTTCTTAATCATCCTAAACTTTAGCCAGATCTGAAATATTATAAGAGGCTGCCCAATTAATCTGTTTTGCACCCTTGCTAAAATGTTTTCAGAAATAGTTTGAGACAGAAGTCTCAAGAAAGAACATGTGATGTCAAATTATAGCTCATATTTGCTTGTTACTTTTCAATTCAATATATTTAGTATTTCCCATAGATAGAAAATATTTCTCATATTATTTTTTGAAATCTTTATTTGGGATTGATCTGTAAGAAATATGTCACCTCTGTCTTTTAGGCTCTTCTAACATATAGGAGTGACCCAACCATGAGAAAAACATTGAATCATCTGTATTTCTATATCATGCCTGTGTTTAACGTCGATGGATACCATTTTAGCTGGACCAATGTAAGTCACTTTGCCTATCCAACTGAAAAAAACACGGAAAATTGTCCTAAAGCAGGAAGGATGCTTGGTGGGCAGCCAGCCTAGTACTTCCAGAGCTATGAAAGATTTCCACTCCCTTCCCCAGCACAGCATCAACCTTCTGATTTTGTTTATATATGTTTGTCTTTTGCATATGATTTCATGTTTAAAAAAAGATGTCTCCTTCCAAATAAATTATGAAAAATCACTTGTCTAGTCCAGCTTATTCAATTTTGCCTGTGAAGAAATGAGGCCAAGAGAAACTAAGAGAGAAGTCTGTGGCAGGAATTGGACCATGAACCTGGGTGTCCAATGCTCATCTTGTCCTCTTCTCACTCCATGGATTTGTTTATTCTTGGAGGAAATCCCCCACCCTTCACTGCTGTGATTCATTCACTGAAGAACTACTAAAATGCATGGGGATAACCTCTTAACTGTTTATTCAGCACCTCTTTTCTTTTAATTACATCTAGGATCGATTTTGGAGAAAAACAAGGTCAAGGAACTCAAGGTTTCGCTGCCGTGGAGTGGATGCCAATCGAAACTGGAGGGTAAAATGGTGCGGTATGTTGGGGACTAATTGGGATCCGGATTCAGAGGTATCCATCGCGTCCACTCTCAAAAATGATGAGCCCATTAGGGCTCCGATGTAACACTGATGTCTCTGTGTATGTGGAAACCTCCTATGTTATGCACTGTAGCTGTAATTCACAAAAGAAAATGAAAACATTTTCATAAAGGATTCTAATCTGGCAACCTCATCCTAAAAATTGAAAATTTAAACACAGACATAAAAGCAGAAAACTAAGAAATATTTGTCATTCAGAAACTAAAACAGGAAATGTGGTTTGTGGTATAAATCCAGTCAACGTAATTTGTCCTTTCACTGAGAGTAATGCTGACCCTGTCTTCATCTGTCTATGGTGATCACAGCTGCCAAATCCTTGTCTAGAATCTACCAACCTGCCAATCATACACTGATTAGGCATTCATTTTGTGAATATATTTCCAATACATTCCATGTTTCATGACAGTAACCTTTTAAATAACCAGAGGATGTCATTTTAAGAAAGGAAACTCTTGTGGCAAAATAAAGAAACAGGCAGATAGCAAAAGAGAGAAACAGAAAATTAGCCACAGCTAGCGTAGAAGAGGCAAAACTTGACCTCATCCCATCTTGGGTTTTCAGCTGGGGCTCTTAAACAGAAAAACAGATTAACAAGGAAAAACAGTTTATTAATGGGCTCTGCACAGGATACATGGGAGAAAGTTCATGAAAAGTAACTCCGGGCTCTGCACAGGATACATGGGAGAAAGTTCATGAAAAGTAACTCCAAGTGGCAACTTAGAACACCAACTTATACAGAGTCTTCAAAGAAGAGCAATAAACTTGTAGAGAAACAATAGGACAAAGGAAAACAGTTTTAAGTTTCCAAGGGCTGCCAACTGTGGGAAATAATTATATGAGAAGAAACTCAAGCAGGAAGGCTTGTTTGCAGATTCCTCTGGCGCTGTCTCTGGGCTAAAGGTCTGTCTCCAGTAGGAGAATTTATATCCTGTCTTTAGGCAGAAAAGCGGAAGGTGAACAGAACTTCTCCTGCATTTGCTGCTGCTCAATTGCCTTGGACTCAAATTAATGTTTATGTCAAAGAGGCATATTTGGGGGCAAGCGACATATTCTGGTTTACTTTGCTAGGTATGCTAGTTGGCAACAGCGGGGAGGGAAACAAGTGTAAGCCACATGGAGTTGTAAAGAGCTACCCTTTCAAAGAGTCCTTCCAAATACAGACCAGAGCGTTGTGCAATAGTATGTCTCACGAGAGTCTCTTAGAAATGAAGCTCATCACAGTCCTTCCTTCTGTGAGGCTTTGGTTCGGTACCAGATGCCACTCCTCCCATCCCCACCAGCAGCAGGCAGGATAACTGGGTGTGCTTGAGACTCCTTCCACAGAACATTCTTTAATCCATTAGAACTGGCAAACCAGAATATGGCAAAGCAGAAAGAAAATGGTTTAGGATATCACAGAGAGATGGCTTCCCTGGTGGCTCAGGCGGTAAAGAATCTGCCTGCAATGCAGGAGACCCGAGTTTGACCCCTGGGTCAGGAAGATCCCCTGGAGAAGGGAATGGCTATCCACTCCAGTATTCTTGCCTGGGAAATCCCACAGACAGAGGAGCCTGGCGGCTACAGTCCATGGGGCTGCAAAGAGTCGATAGACTGAGTGACTCAACACTTGCACTTCACTTTCACGGTTTCATTCTACTATCGTTAGCAGACTGATTTGGGTGATTTTCTCCAATCTACCAAATTAGTAATAATAATAATACCCACCTCATTAGGTTCTTAAAGGAATTAAAGGACTTAACATACGTTTAATGATGATTCGGTCCTAGCTTCAAACAGGGGTCTACATCTCAGTGACCCAACCATTCTTCCCCACCTTCCAGAACACTCAGTTCACCTCTGAGCCTCAGGTCAGTTGTTTGTAAAACTACCTCTTTCCTTCAGGGGAGTGTTGTGGTGATGAGCCATGAGATAAGCTGTAAAGTATTTGCACTTATGAGAGAAAGAAAAGTATTACATAAATACTGTACAGTGGGGACTTCTCTGGTAATCCAGTGCTTAAGACTTTGCCTTCCAATATGTGTTCAATCCCTGGTCAGGGAGCTAAGACCCATATGCCTCACAGCCAAAAAACAGACATGAAACAGAAGCAATATTGTAACGAATTCAATAAAGACACCAAAAAAAAATCTTTTAAAAAATACTATAAAGTGATAACTATTGATGGCTATTTAGATTTAAAATTTTTTTTCCTTCAACCAGGACTGAGAAAGCAAACTTGTTCATATTAACTCCCTGAGATCACTAACTTTTAAAAATTCCCTTTTTTCCATCTCTCAGATGGGAACTTTTTGCAAGCTCATAACTACGTGTGCTGTTTCAGTAGCTGCCAGGTGCCCGCATCCATAGGCATGTCCTGAGTGAGCATCCAGGATAGTAACTGAGTCAAGTCACACTAGCAGGCGAGCCAGCTCTGCAGGGTAAAGCTAGACTCTTGTTTATATCCAGTTACAAAGAAGCGGCTCGCTTCCCTGTGCTTCCTCCTTTCTCCAGCCTGCTTCCTTCAGCCATGTACCTTCTCTGATTTCTTTGTTCCAAACTACAGTCCCGGCTGGAATTCCTTTGATTCTCCCCATGTTTGAATCATTCTGATTCTTTCCATGAGTTGGCACTCACGATGTGCAGGGGATTTTGTCAAATGTCAGTGGCAAAATGACCCTGATGGACCTTTGTAGGTGACGCAGGAATGCAGATGTGGCTGGGCCTTCCTCCCCACCAAGGTCTCCTGAGTGGATTCAGCTGATCTGAACCGCAGGCAGATGCAGCTTTCTCCCTCACAGCATCTAATCCATCTCCTTCACTGAGGGAAACACTCGTAGATCAAGGGCATCGTAGTACATGAAATCAAATCCCTAAGTGAACCTCCAAATATGTATCTGTAATATTATTGATATAGAAAAGCCCAGGACCAGTGAAAACACTATCGAGTCAGCACTGAACTGACAAAAACCAGTATTTCTTTCTCTCAAATTACTGAGTCTCAGACTTAAAGAGGAGAACATGAAACTGTGGTTTTATCATGAAAAAAATCTGTAGACATGCATAGAACAGTCTAAATACAATGTGGAAAAGACAGCTTAGAGCATATACATGGAAATAGGTATACCTGTCCAGTACTTGGGCTTCCCTGGTGGCTCAAATGGTAAAAAATCCTGCAATACAGGAGAGCCAGGTTCAATCCCTGGATCAGGAAGATCCCCTGGAGAAGGGAATGGCTACCCATTCCAGTATTCTAGCCTGGAGAATTTCATGCACAGAGGAGTCCATGTGTGGCAAAGAGTCAGACATGACTGAGTGACTAATACTTACACTTCGAATACTTTAGAGCCCCCCCCTCAAGGGGCTCTCAGGCTATAAAATAAATATCACTCTTCTGAAAGTCCAGCAGAGGGACTTAACAAGGCAGAGTAGTGTAGGAACGAAGAATAAATTTCATTCATTCATTTGCCAAAGTTAATTGAGCACATACACTCTCTTAGACATTGTGTTGTTGTTTTTTCCTTCCTCTATGCACTCTTTTCTAGAGAATACTGTGAGTACATAATTTTTCAAATTGCAATAAATCCAGGAGAAAACCAAAGGGTTTGGATGAATCCCATACTAAGCTTTAATCTGTGAATAATTCAAGTGTTGCCTAAATGTAAATTACTATTAGGACAATCTACAGATGGGAGAACATGTTTGCAAATCATATATCTGATTAGGAACTCAGAATATTAAAAGAACTCTTACAAGTCAACAATAAAAAGATGACCCGATTTTAAACACACAAATGATCTGAACAGACAGTTCTCCAAAGAAGATATACAAATTGGAATAAGCACATAAAAAAATGCTCAACATCATTAGCCATGAGGACCCATTAAAATGGCTAAACAACCCTCAAAATGGGAGAAAATATTATAAAATGAAGCAACTGAAAAAGGATTAATCTCCAAAATATACAAGCAGCTCTTACAGCTTAATATCAAAACACCAAAAAAAAAAAAAAAAAACCAATCAAAAAATGGGTAGAAGACCTAAACAGATACTTCTCCAGAAAGACATACAGGTAGCCAACAAACACATGAATATATGCTCAACATCACTAATCAGTAGAGAAATGCAAATTAAAACTACAATGAGGTATCACCTCACACCAATCACAATGGCCATCATCAAAAAATCTACAAATAATAAATGCTGGAGAGGGTGTGGAGAAAAGGGAACCTTCATGTACTGTTGGTGGGAATGTAAATTGATACAGCCACTATGGAGAACAGTGGAGAAGGGAATGGCAACCCACTCCAGTATTCTTGCCTAAAGAATCCCATGGGCAGAGGAGCTTGGCGGGCTACAGTCCATGGGGTCGCAAAGAGTTGGACACAACTGAAGCGACTTAGCACCCATGGAGAACAGTACAGAGGTTCCTTAGAAAGCTAAAAACAGAACTATCATATGACCCAGAAATCCCATTTCTGGGCATTTACCTTGAAAATATCATAGTTCAAAAAGACACATGTACCCAGTCAACAGGTCAATGGATAAAGAAGATTTTTGATATAAATATGCATGTGTGTGTGGAAAATTCTAAAAGAGATGGGAATACCAGACCACCTGACCTGCCTCTTGAAAAACCTATATGGCAGGTTAGGAAGCAACAGTTAGAACTGGACATGGGACAATAGACTGGTTCCAAATAGGAAAAGGAGTATGTCAAGGCTGTATATTGTCACCCTGCTTATTTAACTTCTATGCAGAGTATATCATGAGAAATGCTGGGTTGGAAGAAGCACAAGCTGGAATCAAGATTGCCGGGAGAAATATCAATAACCTTAGATATGCAGATGACACCACCCTTATGGCAGAAAGTGAAGAGGAACTAAAAAGCCTCTTGATGAAAGTGAAAGAGGAGAGTGAAAAAGTTGGCCTAAAGCTCAACATTCAGAAAACAAAGATCATGGCATCTGGTCCCATCACTTCATGGCAAATAGTTGGGGAATCAGTGGAAACAGTGTCAGACTTTATTTTGGGGGGCTCCAAAATCACTGCAGATGGTGATTGCAGCCGTGAAATTAAAAGACGCTTACTCCTTGGAAGGAAAGTTATGACCAACCTAGACAGCATATTCAAAAGCAGAGACGTTACTTTGCCAACCAACTGTCTAGTCAAGGTTATGGTATTTCCAGTAGTCATGTATGGATGTGAGAATTGGACTGTGAAGAAAGCTGAGCGCCAAAGAATTGATGCTTTTGAACTGTGGTGTTGGAGAAAACTCTTGAGAGTCCCTTGGGCTGCAAGGAGATCCAACCAGTCCATCCTAAAGGAGATCAGTCCTGGGTGTTCACTGGAAGGACTGTTGCTGAGGCTGAAACTCCAATACTTTGGCCACCTCATGTGAAGAGTTGACTCATTGGAAAAGACTCTGATGCTGGGAGGGATTGGGGGCAGAAGAAGAAGGGGACGACAGAGGATGAGATGGCTGAATGGCATCACCAACTCGATGGACATGAGTTTGGGTGACCTCCAGGAGTTGGTGATGGACAGGGAGGCCTGGCATGCTGCGATTCATGGGGTCACAAAGAGCTGGACACGGCTGAGTGACTGAACTGAACTGATATATATATGTGTATGTGTATGTGTGTGTGTGTGTGTGTGTGTGTGATAGAATATTACTCAGCCATAAAAAGGAATGAAATTGAGTGATTTGTAGTGATGTGGATGGACCTAGAGTCTGTCATAAGTGTCAGTCACTACTATGTGTGAAACAGATAACTAGTGGGAAGCTGCTATACAGCGCAGGGAGCTCAGCTTGGTGCTCTGTGATAACGTAGAGGGGCGGGATGGGGGTATGGGAGGGAAGGAAGGAATATATGTATACATATGGCTGCCTTGCAGTATATATGTATTCATACATTCACGTTGTTGTATACCAGAAACTAATACAACATTGTTAAGCAAATATACTTCATTTTTTTTAAGATGGCTATAATAAAAAAATAAGCATAGCAAGTATTAGTGAGGGTAAAACTGGAACGCTCAATACTTGATGGTGGGAATGTAAATGATGTGGCCACTTTGGAAAAAACGTTTTAATAGTTTCTCAAAAGTTAAACACAGAGTAGCCATATGACCTAGCAACTCTGCTCCTAGGTATATACCCATGAGAAATGAAAACACACATCCATAAAATAACTCATACATGAATGCTACATGAAATAAACTAGTTACAAAACAACAAATATTGTATGATTCCATTTATATATATATAAATGTCCAGAATAGGCAAACCCACAGACAGAGAGTAGATAATTGGTTGCCAAGAGTGACAGAGAGGGGGTAGTGACTGTAATGGGTAAGGGTTTTTGGGGGGAGATGATGAAAATGTTTTTTAATTAGATAGTGGTAATGATCATGAATATACTAAAATTCATTTAACTGTATACTTAAAAAGAGTGGATTTTATGGGATGTAATTATAGCTCAATAAAACTGTTAAACTGTTAAAGAATTTTAATTATCATTTAGGATGAAATTAGGCACTTACTAAAACATATCTACTCTTTTTAGCAGACTCCATTACCTAATATTGTAAATTACATGTCATATGGAGAAAACCACGTTTTGTAGGAGCCCAATCACATATGCACCTCTCCACATATGCCCTTCTCCTCCCAACAACCCCTCATTCTATCAAAATAAGAGGGGTATGTTTTGACGGAGCAAATATTTTGACAGATCACCTGAGATGAAAAGGGAAACTGCCACTTAGTGGCTGTTCTCAGCCAATGGCTGTGAAAGTTCAAGAGAAGGTCACTGGGTGGCTTTCTGAGAATTTCTGCAGCTGAAGGGCTTTAGTTTTTAGAGAGCTGTTCTAGCTGAGAACCCGGGTTGCACTGCTACCAAGACATAGGAAACTTCAAAGGACTGGGGCAAGGAGAGGGAAAGAAAAGAGAGGCAATGTTGCTAGGATATCTAGAAAGGGGTTTGGAATGCCAAGTTATCTAATGAGAATTTTAATTAAATTTTGCTGTGAAGTATGTAAATTGTCTTCAGTATGTATTCCATAACCACCACCATTGTTCAAATTCAGCACCATCTACTTCACTTACTAAGGCTTTGCGGAACTGGGTCTGCTGTTTGGGGCTTTGAGCAAGTGCTGAGTCTGCCCTCCAGGTAAGCTCAGGGAGAGACTATTCCACATCGAATGTTCCAGAGGCATGGAACACACAATAGGAGTGCAAGTGAATTTACATCATCAGAGATGTACAGACAAGAGTTGGATAATTCTGAGTGAAGAGTGATGGATTAAATGTCAACTAGCTGATCAAACTAGACCCTTGAGATTCCAGCCACTTCTGTTAATGGTGATTCTAATATGTTCTGTGTGCTATGTGCTAAGTCGCTTCATTCATACCTGACTCTTTGCGACCTTAGGGACTATAGCCTGCCAGGCACCGGTGTCCATGGGATTCTCCAGGCAAGAATACTGTATTGGCAGTCAGGTTCTTTACCACTAGCACTGTCTAGGTAAATCCAATTGATTTTTAAAACTGGAGGATAATCACTTAACAATGTTGTGTTGGTTTCTGCTATACAATAATGCTAATCAGTCATACACACACACACACATATATATATCCCCTCCCTCTGGGGATATTAGACCATTCATTCACTAAATCATTCAGAATGACCTAAATCAAATCCCTTGCAATTATACAGTAGAAGTGACAAATAGATTCAAGGGATTACATCTGACCGAGTGCCTGAAGAACTATGGCCAGAGGCTCGTGATATTGTATAGGAGGCAGTGATCAAAACCACACACTCCCCAAAAAAATGCAAAAAGGCAAAATGGTTGTCTGAGGAGGCCTTACAAGTAGCTGAGAAAAGGAGAGAAGCTAAAGGCAAAGGAGAAAAGGAAAGATACACCCATTTGAATGCCAAGTTCCAAAGAACAGCAAGGAGCGATAAAAAAGCCTTCCTCAGTGATCAGTGGAAAGAAATAGAGGAAAACAATAGAATGGAAAAGACTAGCGATCTCTTCAAGTAAATTAGAGATACCAAGGGAACATTTCATGCAAAGATAGGCACAATAAAGGACAGAAATGGTATGGACCTAACAGAAACAGAAGATATTAAGAAGAGGTGGCAAGAATACACAGAAGAACTATACAAAAAAGATCTTCATGACCCAGATAACCATGATGGTGTGATCATTCACCTAGAGCCAGACATCCTGGAATGCAAAGTCAAGGGGACCTTAGGAAACACCACTATGAACAAAGCTAGTGGAGGTGATAGAATTCCAGTTGAGCTATTTCAGATCCTGAAAGATGATGCTGTGAAAGTGCTGCACTCAATATGCCAGCAAATTTGGAAAACTCAGCAGTGGCCACAGGACAGAAGTGGTCAGTTTTCATTCCAATCCCATAGAAAGGCAGTGCCAAAGAATGTCAAACTACCATACAACTACACTCATCTCACACGCTAGCAAAGTAACACTCAATATTCCCCAAGCCAGGCTTCAACAGTGTGTGAGCCATGAACTTCCAGATGTTCAATCTGGATTTAGAAAAGGCAAAGGAACCAGAGATCAAATTGCCAACATTTGTTGGATCATCGAAACAGCAAGAGAGTTCCAGAAAAACATCTATTTCTGCTTTATTGATTATGCCGAAGCCTTTGACTGTGTAGATCACAGCAAATTGTGGGAAATTCTTCAAGAGATGGAAATACCAGACCACCTTACCTGCCTCCTGAGAAATCTGTATGCAGGTCAAGAAGCAACAGTTAGAACCAGTCATGGAACAACAGACTGGTTCCAAATTGGGAAAGTTTAAGTGAAAAAAAGTGAACTCGCTCAGTTGTGTCCGACTCTTTGCGACCCCGTGGACTGTAGCCCGCCAGACTCCTCTGTCCATGGGATTCTCCAGGCAAGAATACTGGAGTGGGTTGCCATTTCCTTCTCCAGTAGATCTTCCCAACCCAGGGATCGAACCTGGGTCTCCCACATGGTGGGCAGATATTTTATCCTCTGAGCCACCACATTGGGAAAGGAGTACATCAAGGCTGTATATTGTCACCCTGCTTATTTAACTTATATACAGAGTACACCATGTGACATGCTGCGTTGGATGAAGCACAAGCTGGAATCAAGATTGCCAGGAGAAGTATCAATAACCTCAGATATGCAGATGACACCACTCTTATGGCAGAAAGTGAAGAGGAACTAAAAAGCCTCTTGATGAAAGTGAAAGAAGAGAGCGAAAAAGGTGGCTTAAAACTCAACATTCAAAACACTAAGGTCATGGCATCCGGTCCCATCACTTCATGGCAAATAGATAGGGAAACAATAGAAACAGTGAGAGACTTTATTTTCTTGGGCTCCAAAATCACTGTAGATGGTGACTGCAGCCATGAAATTGAAGGACACTTGCTCCTTGGAAAAAAAGCTATGACCATCCTAGATATCATACTAAAAAGCAGAGACAGCAGTTTGCCAACAAAGGTCCATCTAGCCAAAGCTATGGTTTTTCCAGTAGTCCTGTATGGATGTGAGAGTTGGAGTAAAAAGAAAGCTGAACACTGAAGAATTGATGCTTTTGAACTGTGGTGTTGGAGAAGACTCTTGAGAGTCCCTTGGACTGCAAGGAGATCCAACCAGTCCATCCTAAAGGAGATCAGTCCTGAATATTCATTGGAAGGACTAATGCTGAAACTGAAGCTCCAATACTTTGGCCACCTGATGATGGGGTCGCAAAGAACTGACTCATTGGAAAAGACCCTGATTCTGGGAAAGATTGAAGGCAGGAGGAGAAGGGGACGACAGAGGATGAGATGGTTGGATGGCATCACCAACTCAAAGGACATAAGTTTGAGCAAGCTCTGGGAGTCGGTGATGGACAGGGAAGCCTGGCATGCTACAGTCCATGGGGTTGCAAAAAGTTGGACACGACTGAGCGGCTGAACTGAAATGAAACTCCCTCTGGAGCCTCCCTCCCACCCACCACCATCGCACCCCTCTACGTTGTCACAGAGCACTGGGTTGGGCTCCCTGGGTCATACAGCAGCTTCCCACTAACTACCTGTTTTACACATGGTGGTGCATGTGTGTCAGTGCTGCTCTCGCAGTTCTGCCACCCCCTCCCTCCCCCGTTGTGTCCACAAGTCTGTTCTTTATGTCTGCATCTCTATTCCTGTCCTAAAAACAGGCTCATCAGTACCATTTTTCTAGATTCCATATGTACATTAATATACATTTGTTTTTCACTTTCTGACTTACTTCACTCTGTATAACAGACTCTGGTTTCATCTACCTCCCTACAACTGACTCACATTCATTACTTTGTATGGTTGAGTAATATTACATTATACACACACACACACACATATATATACCTAGCAATTCCATTACTGGGCATATACCCTGAGAAAACCATAATTTAAAAGGACACATGTATTTCAGTGTTCATTGCAGCTATTTACAATGGCCAGGACATGGAAGCATAGACATCTAGCATGGAACCTAGATGTCCATTGACAGATGAATGGATAAAGAGGTTGTGGTACATATATAAATCCACTTTTAAATCAAAACAAATGTATTGAGCACCTGTTTCTTTCCAGGATAGAAGGTCACAAAGCTAAACTGCAAATCCTGCTGTTTCTAAGACTTTAGGAAAATGTAAAAAAAACTTTCATTTTCTTCTCTCATAATTCAAACACATTTCCCAATAATCTACCACTAAAAAGAGCTATTTTATTTTACCTTTTGGCAAATTACTTGTAAATCCAGTTTTTCCTAATCCAGATACCGATTATATGTAAAACTCACTTCATCTCCCTATTTTATATTTCATGTACTTTGTGCAAGACACATCCAAAAATTAGTTTTTTGTAACAACAAATTAAATAACATTTGATATTGATTGCATAGTGTACACAAAATGATATATTATTTCTCTGATCATTCTTCTGAATAAATATGTAGGAATTAGAAGGTGGATGACAATATCTTAGTTTATTTTTTAACATATTTTCCACATCATGCTCAGATATCTTTGTTGAAGCTTTTGAAAATGACACTACAACGTTTAGAAAGAAACGTTTTATGAACAGCTCATCTTCAAAAATCAGTGAAGAAAGTAGCATGAAGTGAGGCACAATGGACATGTCAGAATTACTCCCTTGGTTCCTGGGACACTGACCTCCTGCTTTTTCATTTGGCACTGATTTTTAAGTCCAGTAATTTTATTGTACTTGTTTCAGCAGGTAAGCCTCCCATGCTGCTAAATCTTTAGACTTCTAGTCTTGTGCTGGGCATGTGTGCTAAGCCACTTCAGTCATTATCCTACTCTTTGCAACCCTAGGGACTATAGCCCACCAGGCTACCTGGGGTTCTCCAAAGAGAATACTGGAGTGGGTTGCCATGCCCTCCTCCAGGGGATCTTCCCGACCCAGAGGTCAAACTCACATGTCCAGCATTGGCAAGCAGGTTCCTTCCCACTAGCATCACCTGGGAAGCCCATGCTGGGCATAAGAGTGAAGATTTTAAGGTTTTTATCAACTTATTTTTGTTCCCTTATGCTGGCTGCTCTTCAGCATTATTGGATTTCTGAGTTCATTAGAAACAAACTACATCTCTCTGATCATTTTCCTCCAGCTGTTACCATTTGCATTTGACAAGTCATGTAATTTTTTATTTTCATAAATTTTATACATATCTAATCGCTTTGAATTTTTGAGTCCTCATTACTGGTTTTAACATTACATAAGCATTACTACATTACTAGCTTCCTTCTGGGTCACTAATGTTGCTATTTGCCTCATTTTCAGATTCCTATTTCCTTTCTGTATGTATGCTTATTTTTAATGAAAACTCCTTTTGAAGTAACTTTTCTATTACTAAAGCAATCTCTTTTGAATGCTATTCTTACATGCAGAAATAGGAAAACAATGATATTCTTTTTATCTACCACTTTTTATAACTGAAAAGCTGTGATGTGCTGAATAATGACACGAAGCACATGGGCAGTCACCGTGCCTTCACACTGTCTTCTAGAACAGCATTCCCCAAACTACACAAAACAGCAGCATTCCCCAGCCATAAAAAGTCCTAGAGAACTGCAAAACCCTAGTGGTCCAGGTGAAGTTATTAAGTGTCTCCCACAAATAACTATCTTAGTCTCTCCAGGCTGCCACAGCCTGATACAGTTGACCCTTGAACAACATGGGGATTAGGGGTGCCAACCCTTCACACAGCTAAATGTCCAGGTACAACATATAGTCTGCCCTGCATATCTGCAGCTCCTCCACATCAAAGGTTCTGCGTCAGAGGATTCAACCAGCCAGGGATCATGCAGTGCTATGGACTTACTACTGAAAAAATCTGTATATGAGTGAACCCATGCAATTCAAAACCTGTGTTGCTCAAGGGTCAACTGTACCAGAGATGAAGTGGCTTACAAAAAAAACAAACATTTATTTCTCATAGTTCTAAAGGCTGGCAAGTGCAGGATCATGTTCCTAGCAGATTCATAGTTTATGAGGGCTTCCTGGTCCATAGGTAACAGCTTCTCTCTGGGTTCTCACTTGCTGGAAGGTTCTAGAGAGTTCTCTGGGTTCTCTTTGATAAGGTCACTATCCATCCATGAGTGCCCTACCCTCATAACCTTATTATGTCCCAAAGGCCTCACCTCCTAACACTATCACATTGGGCATTAGGATTTCAACATATGACCTTGGGAGGGGGGAACCACAAATATTTAAACCAGAGCAATAACTGATACTAATGATGGTAGTATTTTTATTCCTAGTTTTTTTAAGGAACCTCAATACTGTTCTCCATAGTGGCTGTATCAATTTACATTCCCACCAACAGTGCAAGAGGGTTCCCTTTTCTCCACAACCTCTCCAGCACTTACTGTTTGTTCATTTTTTGATGGTGGCCAGTAGTATTTCTAAGCTGTAAGTATTTCACAACCTAAGAAAAAATACCAATTATATATTATATAGTTGTCATTTCAGAGGTTATCAGATGAGTGACCAAATTCATTCATTCATTTATGTAACTATGATTTGCTGAGCTAGTTACTGAGAGAACAGCAATAAACAAAGTCAAGTGTCATACATGCTATGAAGAAACAAATGCCAGGAAAGTAATAGAGTGACAGGGTGAGGGTGGGTTAACTGTCTTAGGTGACAGAGGGAAGATGATCTCATCTGATGAGACTTGAGAGTGACGGAGGTCTGGGGGAAAAGCAGGTAGAGGGAGCAACAGTGTAAAATCTTTGAGTCAGGAGCATCTTTTAAGGAAGAGCAATGAGGGCTGCGTGCCTGGAACTGAGGGAGGAGGAAGAAGAGACGGGTAGGAGATAACATCAGAGAAGCAGACAGAGGGGAGATGATGTAGGTCCAGCATCTTAGGAAGGACTTGGGATGATGTTCTGAATGGGATGGGGAAAAAAAATCACTGGAAAGTTTTGAATTGAGAAGTGACATGACCTAATGAACTTTGGAGATAATTATTCTTGTTTCTCTATATCAAATGGATTGCTGACGGCAGGTATTGATTGCTGAAGGCAGATGTGTGTGCATGCTCAGTCGTGTCTGACTCTTTGTGACCCCATGAACTGACCCCATGAGCCCACCAGGCTCCTTTGTCCATGGAATTTTCCAGGCAAGAATACTGGAGTGGGTTACTATTTCCTACTCCAGGAGTTCCTCCCAACCCAGGGATCGAACCTGCATCTCTTGCCTCTCCTGCATTGGAAGGTGGATTCTTAACCACTGAATCACCTGGGAAGCCCTGTTGAAGACAGATATTTGGATTCAAATTATATTGTGTTGGCCAAAAACTTTGTTCGGGTTTTTCCATATGACGTCACAGAAAAACCCAAACAAATTTTTGGCCAACCCAATACTTTTCCATTTAAAAACACTGCTTTTAAAATATAGAGTATTACTCAGCCATTAAAAAGAATACATTTGAATCAGTTCTAATGAGATGGATGAAACTGGAGCCGATTATACAGAGTGAAGTAAGCCAGAAAGAAAAATACCAATACAGTATACTGACACATATATATGGAATTTAGAAAGATGGCAATGATGACCCTGTATGCAAGACAGCAAAAGAGACACAGATGTATAGAACGGACTTTTGGGCTCTGAGGGAGAGGGAGAGGGTGGGATGATTTGGGAGAATGGCATCGAAACTATCATGTAGAAACGAAGTGCCAGTCTATGTTCGATACAGGATACAGGATGCTTGGGGCTGGTGCACGGGGATGATCCAGAGAGATGATATGGGGTGGGAGGTGGGAGGGGGATTCAGGATTGGGAGCTCGTATACACCCATGGCAGATCCATGTCAATGTGTGGCAAAACCAATACAGTACTGTAAAGTAAAATAAAGTAAAAATAAAATTTAAAAATAAATAATAAAATATATATATATAATTTTTAAAAAGTCTGACCTAAGAATATTATTCCCATAGAAAACCATGGCATACACCACAATGAATTCTAAATGTTAACATATCTTTATTATATAAAGAACTAAGTGTTTGTTTAAGGAACCAAAGATAAGCAACTATGTGAGAAAAAAATATTTGCAGTAAATAAAGCAGAGAAAGTTTTACTATCATTTTTACATAAACACTTCAGAATCAAACATTACATAGTAAAAAGTGATTTTAAGCATCCACATAAAAGGTAAAGAAAAAGACTCTAGAGGCTGAGATTTTAAAAACAGTCATAATTCATGAAGATAAAGCCATATGATAAAATGGGCAACCTCCCAGTAATCAAAGAACAGTATTAAAGTAAAACAAGATACTGTGTGATCCATTAAATTATTCCCCAAATTGTTTGATGTGATAACCTTAACTGGAAACAATGGTAAAATTGGGAAAGCATGTACCTCTGAGGGCTTTAGAAAGCAGTTTGATCGCACATCCAGAATGCCATTCACTCCTCCATTCACTCAAAAAAGAAAAGGTTACCACAGGCATTCTTTTTGCCACACTAGGTTAGGCACCCCGCAAGTAGAGATGAATCCTACAGTTTCCCTGTCCTCATGGTGTATAAAAATCTTTGAGCTTGAACAGAATGACAAAGGAGAAAGAGTGAAGGGTGGAGGGAGGAAGGGACAGAAGAAAAAAGGAGCAAAATGTTATAGATATGCATAGTATGGGGCGGGGGTCCCCAATCTCAACGATCCAACGCCCGATAATCCAAGGTGGGGCTGATGTAATAATAGAGATAAAGTGCACAGTAAATGTAATGTGCTTGAATCATCGCAAAACCACCCCCTGCACCCTGGTCCATAGAAAAATTATCTTCCACAAAACCAGTCCCTGGTGTCAAAGAGGTTGGGGACCACTGGTATAGAGACATACACATATACAGATGATCCTCAACTTATGATGGTTCAACTTACAATTTTTCACCCTTACGATGGTGTGAAAGCAATACACATTTAGTGAAGGATATACTTCAAATTTTGAATGTTGATGTTTTCACGAGCCAGTGATGCATGGTATGATGCTCTATGATGTTGTGCAGTGACAGTGGGTAGGTCAGCCACACAACTGATACACTTGCAACTATTGTATACCCAGAAAACCAGTTTTTCACTTTCAGTACATTATTCAATAAATTACATGAGGTCTTCAAAACTTATTATAAAACAGGCTTTGTGTTAGATGATTTTACCCAACTGTAGGCTAATATAAGTGTTCTGAGCATATTCAAGGTGGACTAGGCTAAGTAAGCTACAATGCCCTGTAGTTCAGGTGTATTAAATGCATTGCAACTTAGAATATTTTCAATCTATGATGGGTTTAATGCCATCTGCATGTAACCTCCTTGAAGTCTGGGAAGATCTGTATAGTAAGGCTATAAAGGAAAAAGGAACCAGTGCTATTTGATGAAGTCAGGAAAGTCTTCACAGAAGAGATAATAGCAGATTTAAATATTAAAAATATATTTGTCACCAGGTAGACTGAACTGTGGGGCAAAAGTAAACACAGCAAAGACAGAGTTATAAGGGAATTCAGATAGGGGAAACAGGTATGTTCTAGAGAAGAATAAATAGGCATATAATGACATGTAAAAATAGATTTAATATCTTAGCACTATTAAAATAAAAATTATGATTTATGATATGAAAAATTATCATCAGTTCTTAGCTGTGGTTTTCATTTCTACCTTTCACAATATTTGAAGTTATTTTACAAGGTCATAAGTATAGTGAATTTGTAAGATTCTTGAGAAAAAATAAATGAGATTTTTCAATTATATATTAATATAAATTATAAAATAGTTTTTCGTCAAAATAGAGTATAGAATGTAATAAATTGCTCCATTTGAAGTTTTTGTTAGATTTCAATAGCAATTCAGTTTCAAAAACAACCATGGCCAATACTGTCTCTCTCAATCCATTAAATCATTTATAAACATTAAATAATTCAAATTCCTTAATGTGAGTAAAGGAAAAAAAAAGTAGCTGTTTTCATGTGAGTCTTAAACTCATGAGAATATAAGTTACAGAGTTTTGTGCAGAAACATGAATAAAGTCTATGTATGAATTTTTTTAAAAAAGAATATGCAAAAAATAATTTAAAAGAATATGCAACACAGTTAAGTATCTGCTTGCAATGCGGGAGACCTAGGTTCGATCCCTGGATTAGGAAGATCCCCTGGAGGAGGGCATGGCAACCCACTCCAGTATTCTTGCTGGGAGAATCCCCATGGACAGAGGAGCTTGGAGGGCTACAGCCCATGGGATAGCAAAGACTTGGACATGACTGAGCAACTAAGCACATCGTGCAACATAAACAGGCTGGGATGTGAGCATCATGTGGCCCTGGGTGGCTAGGGCACAGGATGCCTAGAAGGACAGTTGAGAGATGAGGCAGGAGAAGGTCCCAGTGTACAGGTCATGAAGGACATGCTGAGATTCAAGGCTGTGCTGGGCTCTATAGATTTTATTCTAGAAACCGTGCCTTTCAAACTGAACCGAGGTTGTATCCTTATAGATACACATCCCAGAGAAAGTCACCAAAAAGCCATAGGACCCCTTCAGGGTATATCAATTTTATTTGAAGATTTCAGAAGGGGAATTATTATTTTATGTTAGAACAAACACAAATACATAGTTGAGTCAACCAGACAAGTCACACAAATTTTGAACATAAAACAAAGATTTCAAAGAAGTTATGGACTTATAGGCTATGTTGATTTTGCCTCCTCGGAGCATTGGGATGGAAAAGTTTGGCCAACATTGGATAATTGGGGGCCTTTTAAGTGAAGGATCTCTGGGAGCTTTTAAAGCTGGGAAGGAAATGACTGATCTCTGAGTGTCAGTTAAGCAGGAGTGTCAGACAGAGGACCAGTCACAAAACTACAGCAGGACCATCGCCCTGGGGGGAGTGGCAAGAATGGAGAGGAAACACACACACGAGAAATGAGGAAACAGGCACCCACTGGACCCCAGTGAGATGTAGATGATGAAGTCAGAGGGAAAAGAGAGCAGCCTAGGATGAGTCCATTTCTGGTTAGAGTGTCTGGCTGGTGGATGGGGTATCACCTGCCAAGATTTGGCATCTACCAAGAGGTGAGGATTTGGTGGAAAATCAGAGTCCAGCTTGGGGCAACGGATCTCAAATGCTTGTGGGAATCTAGGGAAAGATGTACAGCAGGTAGCTGGATACAGGCTTGGAGCATTGAAAGGGGTCTAGTCTGAACAAACAGACTTGTGGGTCTTCAGTACGTCGAGAGTAATTGAACCTTCAGGGACAGGTTAGATCAGTACACATGAACAGTAGAAAGAGAAGCAAGTCAAAGCAGAACCTTAAACCTGTGCATACCCTTGGGTCTCAGGATTCCATTTTAAAAACACATTATAAGGAAACAGAAGATGATGCTGATCACAATGTGATCTATAACAACAAAAGATTGAAAACAACCCATTGTTGAACAACAGGGCAATGATTAAATACATTAATATATGCCCATTTGGTGAAGTTTTAAATGGATTAAAAGTTCATTTAAAAATAACAACAACCCAAAAAAAAGAGGCTTCCCTGGTGGCTCAGTGGTAAAGAATCTGCCTGCCAATGCAGGAGACATAGGTTCGATCCCTGGTCTGGGAAGATTCCACGTGCTCCTATACCACAACTGTTGAGCCTGTGCTCTAGAGCTTGGAAACCACAACTGCTGAGCCCACACGTAGCAACAACTGAAGCCTGTGTGCCCTAGAGCCTGCACTGAGGAGCTATCGCAGTGAGAAGCCAGTGCGCTGCAACTGAAAAATAGCCCTGGCTCACTGCAACCAGAGAAAAGCTGGTACAGCAACAAAGACCCAGCACAGCCAAAATGTAAATAAATAAACTTTTTTATTTTTAAATAACAAAAAGGGAATGCCCCAGTGGTCCAACGGTTGAGACTCTGTGCTTCCACTGCCAAGGATGAGGGTTCGATCCATGGTTGGGAAACTAGGATCCCACAGGCCTCATAATGCGGCCAAAAAATAAAATTTTTTAAATAAACAAAATAAAAATAACAAAAAGCTTATGATACAATATTGAGTCTGATTCTAACTTTTTCACTGTGATTACAATTCTATAAACATAGAGTGATGATTCCATGTGTACATATGACAGATATGTGTGTATGATATATACATATTTACATACTAACACAAGGGAAAAAAGACTTGAAGAAAATACACCAAAATGCTGAAATTAGAGGACTAGTGTTTTTCTCTTCTTTTAAATGTTTTCTGAACTTAATTTTAGAATTTCACTTTAAGAAATAAATTTGCCTTTAATAATGTATATTCTGTATTTACTTCTCCCATATAACCAGCAAGTGATAAGCCAAATAACCAATCAAGTGACATGGGTTTTTTTAAAGATGTATATTTTGAAAAAGAATCGCAGAAATAGGCTTCATTTAAATATATGCTCTCATTCAGAAAACGAAGATCATGGCATCCGGTCCCATCGCTTCATGGGAAATAGATGGGGAAACAGTGGAAACAGTGGCAGACTTTATTTTTTTGGGCTTCAGAATCACTGCAGATGGTGATTGCAGCCATGAAATTAAAAGACATTTACTCCTTGGAAGAAAAGTTATGACCAACCTAGATAGCATATTCAAAAGCAGAGACATTACTTTGCCGACTAAGGTCCGTCTCATCAAGGCTATGGTTTTTCCAGTGGTCATGTATGAATGTGAGAGTTGGACTGTGAAGAAGGCTGAGCACCGAAGAATTGATGCTTTTAAACTGTGGTGTTGGAGAAGACTCTTGAGAGTCCCTTGGACTGTAAGGAGATCCAACCAGTCCATTCTGAAGGAGATCAGCCCTGGGATTACTTTGGAGGGAATGATGATAAAGCTGAAACTCCAGTACTTTGGCCACCTCATGTGAAGAGTTGACTCATTGGAAAAGACTCTGATGCTGGGAGGGATTGGGGGCAGGAGGAGAAGGGGACAACCGAGGATGAGATGGCTGGATGGCACCACAGACTCAATGGACTTGAGTCTGGGTGAACTCCGGGAGATGGTGATGGATAGGGAGGCCTGGCGTGCTGCGATTCATGGGGTCACAAAGAGTCGGACACAACTGAGCGACTGAACTGAACTGAACTGAACTTGTTGCCACTAATGAGACCTTAAATAAGCCCATCCTATTATTGAGAACTTAGAAAAACTCAGTAGAGGCACAGAAATTATGCAACAAATTTATTGAACACCTACCACATGCTGATACTCTATTGGATGCTATTTTGGAATAAATGTTTCCTCAGATCAAGGAAATGGTTTCCAATTTTCTTCAAAGTATTTTTCTCTACTTGTCTGTGTTCAAATGACACTTTAAATAAAAATATCTTTGCTGACTATCCAACTTGGACCTATTGATATTCTTATAATTCTATTTACATTTCTATGTGTTAGAAGACAGAAAGAAAATAAAATTTGAAGGATACAGGAAATTAGACAATATTATACATTTCTCTTAAGAATGTGAATGAGTTCAGCTTCTTTGGAAGGGTATTTGGCAATGTCTACCAAAATTGTTTTAAAATACACATCATTTTGACTGAATAAATAATTTTACTCTTAGGAATATGTTCTATGGCTATATTCACATGTGTAGAAAATAACATATATATAAGGATATTCATTGCGGCACACTTTTGTCATGACAAAAGATTAGAAGCATCAAATTCCACCAATGAAGGACCAGTTAAGAAAGTTAGGCTATAACTATACAGAGAAATAGTCAGAAGTAGACAACTATTTTATGGACTGATATGGAAAAATCTCCAGAATTACACGTATCAACACACCCAGTTGAACAGAATAAGGCTTTAGATTAATATATATAAAGAATACTACTATTTGTTTTAAAAAGAGGGTTTTTCCTCAAAAATGGGTATTTTAACTGGCTTTTTGCTTATAAATGCAAAGCCTAATCCTGGAACAGTACAAGAAAGTAGTAGAAGTGATTGCTTCTCAGGAAAAGAAATGGATGGCTAGACAGATGAAATGAGAGTGCTTGACATGGCAAACCATGTATATCCACTGGCCCCTCAAAAATAAAATTAAAGCAGTAAAAATAAGATTCCTTTCTGAAAAACAAAATAAAATTTCAACTAAAATCAAGTTCCAAATGTACTATTATCATTCAAGTCACTGCATCTTGTTTCATGTTAGTTTATTGAGCTTACTGCTGCTGCTGCTGCTAAGTCACATCAGTCGTGTCCGACTCTGTGCGACCCCATAGATGGTAGCCCACAAGGCTCCCCCGTCCCTGGGATTCTCCTGGCAAGAACACTGGAGTGGGTTGCCATTTCCTTCTCCAGTTCATGAAAGTGAAAAGTGAAAGGGAAGTCGCTCAGTCGTGTCCGACCCTCAGCGACCCTATGGACTGCAGCCTACCAGGCTCCTCCATCCATGGGATTTTCCAGGCAAGAGTACTGGAGTGGGCTGCCAGCTAAGTCACTTCAGTCGTGTCCGACTCTGTGTGACCCCATAGACGGCAGCCCACTAGGCTCCCCCGTCCCTGGGATTCTCCAGGCAAGAACGCTGGAGTGGGTTGCCATTTCCTTCTCCAATGCATGAAAGTGAAAAGTGAAAGGGAAGTCGTTCAGTCGTGCCCGACTCTTCTCAACCCCATGGACTGCAGCCTAATAACTAGTTATTATTAGTAAAACACAGGAGAGAGGCCAGAAAGCAGTAATTCATGGGCCTATAAAGAAGTGATATCATACTTTTTCCACCAACACACCTCACTGCCTCACTCACTGCCCCACCACGTGGGGTGGACAGTAGTAAGTCACAGACTATCTAATCTCACACACAGGCTTCGCTGGTGACTCAGTGCTAAAGAATCCACCTGTCAACACAGGAGACTTGGGTTCAATCCCTGCATCAGGAAGATCCCCTGGAGAAGAATATGGCAACCCACTCCAGTATTCTTGCCTGGAAAATCCCATGGACAGAGGAGCCTGATGAGCTACAGTCCATGGGGACACAAAAGAGTCAGACATGACTTAATGACTAAGCAACAACAAGTCTAACACCAAATGCACGGTCCTCTACCCATCTGGCCTTCCCCATCATCCCTCTCAGTGCTACCCTAGAAGTGTTGACTGTGAAAGAGATTGAGAGAAAAAGTTTTACTTGGATTCAAAACATTTTACAAAAATGTATTTGTATATAGAAAATGTGCATCAGCAAAAAATATTTTAATTAATGTGACATATTCCATTAGGATACAATATCTATTTTCTTACACTCACATCTAGTTAAAATCAGGTTCCAGCATACCATTCTAGACTAAGTAATTCTGAAAGAGAAATCCCAGAATGGGCTTCCAACAAGTTCCATAACAACAACAAAAAATAGCACTAATCCATTTCATTTACCACCCCTAGACTGAGAAGGACATGGGCAACAATCAAAGACAAAGCAGTAATATGCAGAACACTCTCAGACATAAATCACAGCAGGATCCTCTATGATCCACCTCCCAGAATTCTGGAAATAAAAGCAAAAATAAACAAATGGGATCTAATTAAAATTAAAAGCTTCTGCACAACAAAGGAAAATATAAGCAAGACGAAAAGACAGCCTTCTGAATGGGAGAAAATAATAGCAAATGAAGCAACTGACAAACAACTAATCTCAAAAATATACAAGCAACTTATGCAGCGCAATTCCAGAAAAATAAACGACCCAATCAAAAAATGGGCCAAAGAACTAAATAGACATTTCTCCAAAGAAGACATATGGATGGCTAACAAACACATGAAAACATGCTCAAAATCACTCATTATTAGAGAAATGCAAATCAAAACCACAATGAGGTACCACTTCACACCAGTCAGAATGGCTGCAATCCAAAAATCTGCAAGCAATAAATGCTGGAGAGGGTGTGGAGAAAAGGGAACCCTCCTACACTGTTGGTGGGAATGCAAACTAGTACAGCCACTATGGAGAACAGTGTGGAGATTCCTTGAAAAATTGCAAATAGAACTGCCTTATGACCCAGCAATCCCACTGCTGGGCATACACACCGAGGAAACAGAATTCTCAGAATTCTCTCAGAATTGAAAGAGACACATGTACCCCAATGTTCATCGCAGCACTGTTTATAATAGCCAGGACATGGAAACAACCTAGATGTCCATCAGCAGATGAATGGATAAGAAAGCTGTGGTACATATACACAATGGAGTATTACTCAGCCATTAAAAAGAATTCATTTGAATCAGTTCTGATGAGATGGATGAAACTGGAGCCGATTATACAGAGTGAAGTAAGCCAGAAAGAAAAACACCAATACAGTATACTAACACATATATATGGAATTTAGGAAGATGGCAATGACGACCCTGTATGCAAGACAGGAAAAAAGACACAGATGTGTATAACGGACTCTTGGACTCAGAGGGAGAGGGAGAGGGTGGGATGATTTGGGAGAATGGCATTCTAACATGTATACTATCATGTAAGAATCGAAACGCCAGTCTATGTCTGACGCAGGATACAGCATGCTCGGGGCTGGTGCATGGGGATGACCCAGAGAGATGTTATGGGGAGGGAGGTGGGAGGGGGGTTCATGTTTGGGAATGCATGTAAGAATTAAAGATTTTAAAATTAAATAAATAAATAAATAAAAAATAAATTTAAAAAAAAGCAGTAATATGATTTAAAACTATTGATTCCCTTTTAATTTATTCTCATTCTCAAGCATATTCTTATTCTCAGGTATGGTTTTATTTGTACATATTTTAAGAGTACACTGGAAAGCTAGAAAACAACATCTTTGTTCAGCTCTTGTTCAATCTCTCACTTTCTATTACAACCTTAAATTACAATCAAACTGACCTTAAAATATAAAACACAAGTGGAATTTTAATGTGATAGACTAAGAGGGACCTTGCTGTAGGGCAGATTGACTTAATAAACATTATTGAGTCCCTGCTATGGCCGACAGGCAAATAGGAATACTATCCAGTTCTTGTTCTTGGGAACTGGTGGTCAGTGAGGGAGACTGGCAGGTAAACAAACAGCTGTGATATGAGACTGAGTGAAAACTGAAAAACAGAGGAACAAGTGTCACCCTTACAGAGGGAAGAGAAATTCTGACCAGCGTGAGACGGAAAAGCTGCAGATCAGTGGCTTTTAAGCTCAGCCTTCAGGTGTGGAAGGACCTTGATAAGTTGCAAGAAAGGAGCTGGAAAATCCAGGCTGAAGGACAGGAACAAAGGCAAGGAGGTATGGGAGGGATGAGGAAGCAGGAACTGACGAGCGAGAGCGGGGGCTGCTTGTGGGGTATGCAGGAGAGAATGTGAGTCTAAAAACGTTCAGTCAGCCTGGGCTTAGACACCATGCTGAGGGTGTATCCATGAGGAGCCAATGAGAACTGGGGAAGGGGTGCTGGAGAGGATAGCACGATCTATTTGTGTTTTAGAAAAGGGCTCCGATAGCAGTAGAAAGGATGGATTAAAGTGGTGACAGAGAGACTAGCTGAGAGGGCATGGTGTTGTCCAGGTGGGAGATGAAGGGTGTCAAAATTAGGATAGTGCCAAAGAGGAGAGAAAGCGGACACTGGAAAGATAGAGGGATAAAACATGGTGACTGACTGGAGGAGGGATGGGGCACAGTGGAGTTTAAAACTCAGATCTTTAGCCAGAAAATTAACTTCCCTGTATATCCAGTTAAAGGACTTTGACCCTCAAACCAAAGAATGTCAAAAGAGAGAAAAAATAATAATTTTGTAGAAGCATCCTCTAGTCTGAATCATATTAATAAATTCATTCATTTACTCAATATTTCTAAAGGCAGTATGCTAGGTAAAGCAATACAAATAATAAAAAGACATGATTCTTGCCCTCAAGAATATTAACAGTTAAAATCTTGAGAAAGAACAGAGCTAGAGGAATCGAGCTCCCTGACTTCAGACCATTCTACAAAGCTACAGTAATGAAAAACAATAGGTACGGGCACAAAAACAGATACATAGATCATGGAACAGAATAGAGAGCCCAAAATAAGCCCACGCATTCATGGTCAATTAATCTGTGACAAAGGAAGCAACAATATACAGTGAAGAAAGACAATCTCTTCAGCAAGTGGTGCTGGGAAAACTAGACAGCTACGTGTAAAAGGATGAAATTAGAACTCTAACAGCATATGCAAAAATAAACTCAAAATGGATAAAGACCTAAATATAAAACCAGAAACTATAAAAGTCCTAAACCTGGCTTCCCAGATGGCTCAGTGCTAAAGAATCCTCCTGCCAATGCAGGAGACATGGGTTTGATTCCTGTGTCAGGAAGATCCCCTGGAAGAGGAAATGGCAACCCACTCTAGTATTCTTACCTGGAAAATCCCATGGACAGAGGAGCATGGCAGGCTACAGTCCATGGGAGCAACTGAGCATACATAAAACTCCTAGAGGAAAACATAGGCAGAACACTCTTTGACATAAATCGTAGCGATACATTTTTTTGTATCTGTCTCCTAAAGCAGAAGTAATAAAAAGCAAAAATAAAAAATAGAACTTAATTAAACTTAAAAGCTTTTGCACAGCAAAGGAAACCATCTACAAAATGAAAAGAAAACCTACTGAATGGGAGAAGATATTTGCAAATTATATGGCCAATAGTGATTAATTTTATCCAAAATATATAAATAGCTCATACAACTCAACATCAAAAAACCAAGAACCATATTAAAATGGGCAGAATATCTGAATAGACATTTCCCAGAGAAGACATAGAGATGGTCAACAGGTACATGAACAGATGCTCAGCATCACTAATCATCAGAGAAATGCAAATCAAAATCACAATGACATATCACCTCACACCTGTCAAAATGGTCATCATCAAAATGAACCAAAATAATAAATGTTGAGGAGGATGTGGAGAAAAAGGAACCTTTACACATAGTTGGTGGGAATGTAAATTGGTGCTGCCTCCATGGAAAATAGTATGAAGGCTTCTCAGAAAACTAAAAGTAGAACTAACCTGCTGCTGCTGCTGCTGCTGCTGCTGCTAAGTCGCTTCAGTCGCGTCCGACTCTGTGCGACCCCGTAGATGGTAGCCCACCAGGCTCCCCCGTCCCTGGGATTCTCCAGGCAAGAACACTGGAGTGGGTTGCCATTTCCTTCTCCAATGCATGAAAGTGAAAAGTGAAAGTGAAGACGCTCAGTCATGTCCGACTCTTCGTGATCCCATGGACTGTAGCCTATCAGGCTCCTCCATCCATGGGATTTTTCAGGCAAGAGTGCTGGAGTGGGGTGCCATTGCCTTCTCCGGACTAACAAAAAACACAGCAGTTCCACCCCTGAGTATATATCTGAAAAAAACCAAAACCCTAATTTGAAACAATACATGCACCCCAATATCCACAGCAATGTTATTTATAATTGCTGAGATATGAAGACAACCCAAGTGTCCAACAAGAGATGAATGGATAAAGAAAATGTAAAGAACAAACTAGGGTTATCAGTGGGAAAAGGGAAGCGGGGAGGGACAATATAGAAATAGAGGATTAAGAGGTACAAACTATTCTGTATGAAATAAGCTACAAGGATATATTGTGCAACACAGGGAATATGGCCAATATTTTATAATAAAAATAAATGGAGTATTAAAAAAGATTGACAGTTAAGTGAAAATAAAATTAAATTAAACTATGATAAATGCTGTTTAGGGAAAAATAAAGGATGATTATAAGAGTGTATTAGTGTCCTGTTGACTTCCCTGGCAGCTCAGAAGGTAAAGTGTCTGTCTACAATGTGGGAGAGCTGGGTTCGATCCCTGGGTTGGGAAGTTCCCTGGAGAAGGAAATAGCAACCCACTCTAGTACTCTTGCCTAGAAAATCCCATGGATGGAGGAGCCTGGTGTCCATGGGGTCGCAAAGAGTCGGATATGACTGAGTGACTTCACTTCACTTAGGGTCCTATTGCTGCTCTAACAAATTGCCACAAACTGAGTAGCTAAAACAAAACGAATTTATTTTCTTACAGTTCTGGAAGCCAGATTTCACCAGGCTAACGGTGTGCTAAGCCCTCATTTCTGAAGGAGACTGTAGAGGAAAACACTTCCTTGCTTTTTCGAGCTTCTAGTGGCCACTTGTGGAGAAGGCGATGGCACCCCACTCCAGTACTCTTGCCTGGCAAATCCCATGGATGGAGAAGCCTGGTAGGCTGCAGGCCATCGGGTCGCTAGGAGTCAGACACAACTGAGCAACTTCCCTTTCAGTTTTCACTGTCACGCGTTGGAGAAGGAAAGGACAACCCACTCCAGTGTTCTTGCCTGGAGAATCCCAGGGACGGGGGAGCCTGGTGGGCTGCCGTCTCTGGGGTCACAGAGAGTCAGATACGACAGAAGCGACTTAGCAGCAGCAGCAGAGGCCACTTGTATTCTTTGTGACCTCTTCCTTCCCCTTCAAAGCCAGCACCATAGCATCTTCTCTGACTCAGGTTTTCTCTTCTTCTGTCACATGCCCTCTGTCTTTAATCAAATTTCACTCTTAGAGGATACTTGTGATTACATTAGGGCCTACCCAGATAATCCAGGATAATCCTCCCCTCACCATGTCAGACTCCTCAGGCTATCATATCTGTAGAGGCCCTTTTCCATTTAGGAAAACACTGACAGATTCCATGGGTTAGAACCTGGCAATCTTTGGGGGCCATTATTCAGCCTACCACAAGGGGCATAGAGGAAAAACCTCTCAACCAGCCCCTTTCTCCTGAGTTTTAAGTTTTGAGTTTTAAGCAAAGGAACTATGTGGTAAGATTTGAATTTTAGTAAGATTAACTTGGAACTTCTGAGGATGCAGAAGAAGAGCCTGGAGTCAGGGAACCCCTCCAATAATTCTGGAAAGTTTGATTGAAACCATAGTAGTTGGGTTGGGTGTATTGGTGGGAAATTAAGATGGCACCAACAGCTCTTTGCACACTGCTGGATGCAATAAATGATTTCTGGTTTGGGCAATCAGGTGCCACAAATGAAAATTTGTAATACAAGAAGAGAAGCAGATTTGGAAATGGATTGGAGGACCTTAGGCAAGGAGGGAAGTGTTTATTGAAGAAAAGTATTTCTAACCTGAGAATTAAACAATGTGCTTGCAAACAGAAATCAATTTACATTACTTGTGTTAGTAAGTTTTATCCTCATATCCTTAGAACAGAATCTAAGGATGTTAAGGAAAATAAAGCATCTAATTATACTGAATTTTTTTTCATCTGGCCTGGAATCTGCAACCAGCAGTCCCCAACCTTTTTGGTACCAGGGACCAGTTTCATAGAAGACAATTTTTCCATGGACTGGGAGCATCGGGGGTGGTTTGGGGATGATTCAAGCCCACTACATTTATTGTCCACTTTATTTCTATTATCATTACATCAGTTCCACCTCAGATCATCTGTCATTAGATCCCAGAGGTTGGGGACCCCTGCCCTAAACTATCAATGCTGTGAAGAGTCACAGCGATCTCTCTCATTCAATAGTTCTCAGTTTATTTTTTCCATTGCTACATGCCCAGCTGAAAAGAGGGACACACTCCTTTTGGTTCATTCCAACACACATGTTCTAATTGACCTTTTTTCTCCCCCATTACAAGCTTATGTTAGAATAAATTGAGTTATCAGGATAAATACACCAATTTTTTTAGTTCAACTATTTTGTGATGTGAAACCAGCTACTGTCAGACAAACCCCAGGACTGATAGCAACACATTATCAAAGAAACAGAGCAGGATCCTATGGTCCTGGCCCCCCTTCCCCAACCCCTTTGTGTCCTCAGTCTGCCTTTGGTCTGTGAAAAAAAACTTTAACCAAAGAATAAGTTGAATCAAGAAGTGAGAAAACGCAGAAACAAAGGAAAATAGGCAACCAAACTAAATAATAATAATTTAGTCACTAAGCTAAAGATAGCATCACTGGCTTAATGGACATAAACTTGAGCAAACCCTGGGAGATAGCAGAGGACAGGCAGGCCTGGTGTGCTGCAGTCCATGGGGTTGCAAAGAGTTGGACATGACTCAGTGACTGAACAACAGTCACTAAGCATAGCCAAGGACTTTTATAGTTCCTTCTCAAGAGCTACTAATAATATTCTGAGCTATATCTTGTGAGCTGTCTTATAGGTACTGAAACCCCCACAAGGTGGAAGTTAACTACTGCAGTACTTGAAGACCAGACTGCAAGCATGACATAAGCTGCCATAATTCTGAGAACCAGCCTCAAAGAAATGGAAACACACAAACCCCGGAACTGAAGATTAACTATACTTAAAACAATCATCATGACACTGGTCAGACCACTGATGACCAATTTCAAAATGATTGTCAGAGCTGACTGTGCTGCTTCTGCACATAACCTAGCCTCCACCCTCTGTCTATAAAAACTCTTGCCCACTGGTTGGGGGTGAGGGGAGTCAGCCTTTGGACAGATGTCTTGCCTTCTCCCTCACTCCCCTAGCCCCCAAAGTGGAAAGTTTGCTGGCATCCAAAATACAGCAAACTTTCCACCAACCTGTCCTCTTTATTGGCTTTTGAGCAGTGAGCAGCCAGACCCCACTTTCAGTTACATCACAGCAGCACGTAAGAATCACTAATTCGGTCCCTAATCCACCCAGGACCAGTGAAGCCAGAGCAGTGACACGCCTGTTCACTGAGCTCATTAGGACAGCTCTGACCAAGCCTGGTCTTGTGATTTTCAGCCCATTGCTGCTTCTAGTACCACTTCCTTCTCCATTTCTTCTGTAAAGACTACCTTCCACTGCAGTCTCCTATCCAGAAGGACTAAGGTTCATAGAAACAACAGAATTTATTGTCTTTTTTTTTTTTTAAGTAATGTAGCATCTTTTCAAGTTTCATCCATCTTGAGTCCCATCGAGTTTCTTTGCTATTACAGCCTCACCAGGTCTTCCCTGGTCTCCCATGCTCTCTCCCCTCCCTTTGTGCTCCTATGCACTCAGCCTGCGCTGCGCACTTTATGACTGTGTTATATTCTATATTGTCTTGTCCTCTCGTTTCCTTATATGTGCACGCACTGTCTTCTGCCTAGATTTAAGAGGTCCTTGTAGAGTTTTGCATCTCAGTACTCAGAAATGAAAGAGGTGATCTATGGTGTGGAAGTTAAACTGCTGAAGCATTCAGAACAGAGATGTCTGCTGCTTTTTTGATGAGACTATCATCTCCCCACTCTGCACTGCAGAGATCCTGTTATACATTCTGCGGTAGTTCTGCATGTAAAGATAGGAAAGAGACTGTTGTTTCAGCTTCAGAAACAATCTATTGGCTCCCATAAACTGAGAGAAAACTAATAACCTGTACATTCTCATGCTCCTAAAACCTAGAGTGATGGTTTTGATGATTCTTGTTCCTCTCCCCCAGAAGTCTGTTTTATCATTGTTGCCTGGCTATGGAATTCTTTTATGGTGTTGTTTCTTTGAGATGTGTCCTGGTGCTTTAGCTTCCTGCTATCTTGATCTTCTGGAGTACAGCAGCTATTTTTGATCAGAATCTGTGTAATTGAGGCTAGGTTTGGACAGGACTCTTCAAATTGTATATCCAACATGGTTACTTAAAATCCACCAGGGACTTTCTGTTCAATAATATTTGTGAGCTCTTTCTTCACATTTTAGTAAAGCCTGGATAGTGCCCCAAAAGGCTATAAATAAAATTAGATTGTTTTAGTGGTTTTCTTTGACCTGAATTAATTTATTTCCATCTTAGAGGCCCCACTAGTCAGGATTCTGATTTTATTTTTTAAAGATAAATGAGTAAGGCAAAAAATTAGAGAGATACTCTGGCAGAAAGCATTCTCAATGTGATATCCCATTTTTCTGCTGAATCAATATGTAATCTGTGGTAAATAACCTCGGCAGGATGCCAATCAATAAAATTAAACCATAAAGCGCTATAGAATATTCCAGTGTCTAATGTGTTTCTCAGGCAAACAGCATTAAATTGAGGTATAACCCTTCTCCATATTATACCATTTAGTTCATATATGATAATTATGAAATAAAATGCTTTTGAGTTTATTTTGCACCCAACATTGGTCAAGCACTGTGCTTTGCCTAATCAAGTAGGGAAATGGGTTTGCATACAATTGTAACATAGGCACTAAGTTTTATGACAAACGCAGATAAAGGGCATTACAGGCATACAAAGTACAGGCACCTAATCCAGCCTAGGGGCCACTGCAAAAGATGCCAAGGAGAAGCGGTCTCTGAAGAACAAGTAAAATCAGACTGGGAAGAATAGAGAATGCATCAGACAAGGGAACAGCATGTGCAGTCATAAGACAAAGGTGTGTGGAATATCAGGAAAATAGCCAATAGTGTGGTGAAGAGTGTAGTGTATTAAAAGTAGAAGTAGAACGTTTTAAGACAGACTGGTAGAACCTAAAATTTCAAGCAAATCAACAAAACAGATCATGAAAGGCCTTATCCCATAGGCATCTGGTCAGAAGGAGAAAGCATAACCATCTGACATTCTGAATTCCAAAAAAGGGAGAAACTATGTAACCTTGAAACTATTATAGAACTACAGAAGGTCCATGACATTATCTGGAAAATGGTTAAATACCAATCACAGTTCTCTCTGTATAGCAACAGGACAAAAACCACCAACTGAGTTTTCGTTTTTTTCATTTTTGGCCATGGCTTTCAGCATAGGGAATCTTAGTTCCCCATCCAGGGACTGAACCCATGCCCCTGCAGTGGAAGTGCTGAGTCTTAACCACATAACTCCCAGGCAAGTCCCATTTTTTTTTTTTTTTTTTAAAGACAGAAAAACACACAATAAGATAAACTGTAATACCTGCCACTACTATTTTCAGACACTTTGACCACACTACCTCTATGGCCTTTAAGCTATAGTAAAGACCTCCCAGGTGGTGCTAGTGGTAAAGAGCCCACCTGCTAATGCAGGAGACGTAAGAGACGTGGGTTCCATCCCTGGGTTGGGAAGATCCCCTGGAGGAGGGCATGGCAAGCCACTCCTGTATTCTTGCCTGGAGAATCCTATGGACAGAGGAGCCTGGCGGGCTACGGTCCATGGGGGTGCATAGAGTCAGACATGACTGAAGTGACTTAGCACCCACTCAAAGACTTTAGAACTTTATCTAGAAGGCAGCCACTGAAGGGCTTTTAAGAAGCAGAGCAATAATATCAGTTTTACATTTTTAGAAGATTACAGTGACATTGTTGAGAAGGCTGAATTCAAGGCAAGCCAGACTGAAGGCAACGAACTATTGTGGTAATGTAGGGGAATAATGCTGAGGGTCTGCACTTTGCTGGTAGGAGTCACATAGAGATGAAACAGATGGGATCGGCTGAATTTGCTCTCTGATAGGATGGAGGGATTAGGGAGAGGGCAACTTTCAGGGTCTCTCCATCTAAGTTTCTGACTTGAGCCATTCGACGAATGAGGGAAATATAGGTTAAGAAACATTGCAAGAGGTCACTTTGGTGGGTAGGAAAGACAGAGATGATTTCATCTAAGGACAGCTTGAGCGTCCAGTGCCTCTGAGACAAGCCAGTGGAGACATGCAGAAAGCTCGAGATCGAGATTCAAGATATTGACTTGAACTAGATCTTTCCTACTTAAGAATATTGCTCCAGGAATTTTCCCATCTCTATCATTTTGTTGTCTGTTTGGCTGGTTGGGTGGTGTGTTTGTTTGGTTCTCTACTGGGCTTTCCCCTGTCAGCATGAAAGCATGCCATTATTCCTCTCATCTGAAAAAATTCTCTGTCTCCCCTTCTTCCACCAGCTACTGCCCCATGTCTTTGTTCCTTTTCAGCAGAGTCCCATCCTCTCCTAGTCCCTACACATAATATTATACTATATAAACTCACTACACATAGTATTATACTCTAATCAAATCCCACATTGCTAAATACAATGGTCACGTCTTGATCTTACCTTACTTAGTTTCTAAGCTGCTTTGACTAAGTGAATCATGCTTTATTTTTCAAAACATTTAGCTTCACTTGACCTCCATAATATAAAAACTCTCTTCCTAACTCACTGGTTTCCTCGTCATTTTTTTCACTCTATTTTTTGGGGGTAAGAGTCGGACACGAATGAGCAACTAAGACACACACACACACATATACCATTTTTCTAGATTCCACATATATGTATTAATAGACAATATCTGTTTTTCTTCTGACTTACTTGCAAAGCAGAATAGGTGCCAAAGAGGGGGTAGGGTTGGGAGATTGGGATCGACATATATACACTACTGTGTATAAAACAGATACTAATAAGAACCTACTGTACAGCACAGGAAACTCTACTCAGTGCTCTGTGGTGACCTAAATGGGAAGGAAATCCAAGGAAGAGGGGATAGATGTATACGTATAGTTGATTCACTTTGCTGCACAGTAGAAACTAACACAATGTTGTAAAGCAACTATACTCCAATATAAAAATCAAATTAAAAAAAAACTTCACATGACCTGGGCCCCCATTGATTGTCTGATCTCATTGATTTCTACCCTACCCTCAACACTTGGCTCTATCCACACTGGCCAGGCTCACACCAGGCCTGCTGTGGAACCATCACATTGGCTGTTACCTCTGCCCAAAACGCTCTTCCCCAGGTGCAATGGCTGACTCCCTGTATTCTTCAAGTATGCTCAAATTCAGCTACTGAGAATAACTCTCAATGCCATCTTTGTAATCGCAACTCATGTCCCCAGAATTCCTGGCCTTTCTTTCACTCCTCTGCCTTTTCTGTGTTCCACAGCACTCTTCTGCTACACAGTGCAATTACTTATTCACTGTGTTGTTCATCTCCCCATCGCTGTCACTGCCACCATTACAATGTAAATTCTCTACAGCAGAAAACTTTATTTTGTTCATTGACCCATCCTAGTTTGAGGTGCACAATACTGAATGAATGAAACTATCAATACATAAACAGTAGTTGAAGAAGTCATAGTCACTGAAGAGAGATTATTGAAGGAAATGGACTATGGGCATAACAACTGGGTAGTCTTCTTTTAAGGGATTAAAAGAGGAAGACAAACCCATAAAGAGGGCTGAGAAGGAAATAATATAGTTGTTGGAAGAAAAATAGGAGAATGTAGGGGAGAAGGGGAGGAAGGTTCAACAGGGAGGGGATATATGTATACGCATAGCTGGTGCATGCTGTTGTACAGCAGAAACTAACACAACATTGTAAAGCAATTATACTCCAATAAAAATAATAATAAATGAAAAAACAAAATAGTAGAGATGGGAAAAAGGAAGAGGGTGTATCAGAAGCCAAGGGAGGAAAATATTTCAAGCTCTGTGAGAAGCCAGGTAAGGCTTCTGATCTCTTGAAGGATCACCTGGTCCTTCTTAAGCCATGGACCCTTTTCCTGCTTTGCTGGCCAGCCTATACCTTTTCTGGCCCTGTCCATCCTCCACACCCCTCTGCTCTCTCTGCATGTCCCTTGAGGAAATAGTTCTTGATGGAAATGTAGCATAAAATGGAGAGTGAGGTGACTAAGCAATACAGAATACAGAGTTTTATAAGAAATTAACATTTGTGTATAAAATAACAGTCACAAATATTCAAACAATAAAGTCTGTGGCTAAAGGGAAAAAAAAGGCCGTCCTGTTGTAAACACTCCCCTCCAGTTACGAATCTCTCTCCATCCATCCTCTGAAAGAAACGTCATCAGCACACTGTCACAGCTTTTATGCAGTCTAAGAGGAAACTTAATGGCCTTTTTTGGCTATGACCTGTTAAAGGCTCACTCATGAAGCTATCACTCAGGATAGCTTGGGTTAGGGGCAAGGGAGGATTTGCATCTACATGCATAAACAATTGGGGCTCATCACCATAGAGAAGAAGTTTTGAAGTATCCCATTTCCTTGCTAAACATTTATTAAGGTATAATCTTGGGAAAGCTCAGAATTTCAGATTTGAAATTATTCAGGAAATGCTTAGGTAACAGAATGTTCTCATACACCAAGAGGCTTTTTGAAGGTAGTTTGTTGGTGGTGGTGCTGGTGGTAGTGTCCTGGTGAGTCCTCAGCCTTCCATGGAGATGAACTGGTATTGTCTAAGCAAAAATCTAGATTCAGTGAAACAGCCCAAGATATCAGCATCCACCCCTGAGGAGGGTCAGCTCAGCTTATTCATTCAACAACAATTAGAGTGGAGCAAAGGTGTCCACTTTGCTAAGTACTGGGAATAATAAGGCATGACTTCTGTCCTAGAGGAGTTCACCCTCTAAAGAAGTGGAAGAGTCTATAAAAATAAATAACTACAGTACAACATATATGCTACTGAATTTACATCCAGACATAGTCATCTGTAGAATTATTCTATATTCCAAACCCTGCTGTTCTTCCCATCCTAGGTTAGCTCTGTACCACCTATGTTAGTAAGCGATGTTACAAAAACCTCAGATATACCCAGAGAAGATTTAGTGAAGATGGTGTGGGAAAGCAAGCGCCTCAGGTCAAGAATAGTGTCTCCCTGTGGCCATATAGCCAGAGATACGAGACACTCACCATACTCATCTCAGTCTGTAGCCCTAAATGCTCCCCACTCCAGAAAGGAATAATAGCACTGGCTCTGTCTTCAGTACAGTATATTTATCCCTCTTGCTACTCAGAAGAATTTTATTTCTTGAAAAAGAAAATCATTATTTGGTTTTTCTTACCTTATAAAAGATAGAAGACAGCAATCCTTACCCACTGTTAGCTGAAAAACAAGTAGATCTCTAGCTTCTACAGATTCAGGAATGGCTTAGAAATACTTTACAATCTATAGAAAGAATGGAACATGAGAATACTAAAGAATTATGTGCCTTCTTTCTTGACAGTTTCAACAAAGCAAGTAATTTGTCTTTAGCAACTTAGAATGTTATTTAGAAGAGGGTCTGATTTTCTAAAGAAATGTCAGTTGAGCTGTCATTCATTATCCCAATTAAGATATTACCTAAGGATACAGTTATCAGAACACTTTATATATGTAAATAGCATATATATTTAACATAAAATGTTTAATGGGCCACATTTGTTTATTTTTACATCACAGAAGCCTCCAAAATGAAGTTTAAAGAGATGGCTTGGACAACTAATTCCTAGTTAGATCTGATGGATCTGGTAGAGGACAGGAAGGGGGAGAATGGGAAGAGTTCTCATGGTATCATGAAGTGACTTCTACCACCACACTCTTAGAGGACCATTTGGAAAACAGCTACCAATGGTAGCCACTAGGGAGAACAGAATGGTTTCTCAAAAAACTAAAAACAGTATTACCATATGACCCAGCAATTTCACTCCTGGGTACATATCAAAAACAAAAAACACTTACTCGAGAAGGAATGTACCCCAGTGTTCAGAGCAGCATTATTAATAACTGCCAAAATATGGAAGCAATGTAAGTGTCCCTCAACAGATGAATGGATGAAGATGTGATATACATATACATTGGAATACTGCTCAGACATAAAAATAATGAAATTTTGCCATTTTCAGCAACATGCATGGACTTAGAGGGCATTATGCTAAGTTAAATAAGTCATACAGAAGTAGGAAGACTGAATGATACCACTTATCCACGTAAAATAAAAATACAACAAATTAGTGAATATAACAAAAATAGAAGCAGACTCATAGATATAGAGAACAAGCATAGTTACTAGGAGGGGCAGTTATGGGATGAGGGAATGGAAGGTACAAACCATTAGGTGTAAGATAAATTCAGGGATATACTGTACAACATGAGGAATATGGCAATATTTAATAATAACTATAAATGAAAGGTAACCATTAAAATTATGTAAAATTTTTTAAAAAGAAATAGTTACCAATTCATAGTAATAACAACAATAAAGAAGACATACTGAAGAAAAGAGTGATAAAATATTGACGATGAACATAAAACACCATCTGAGCAAATGGAGTGGTGTAACATGTTCTTGGATTGGGTGACTCAGTATTATAATATCCTCAAAAAATCAGTATAAATTTAGTGCAATTCCAACTAGAATCTCAACAGGGTTTTTCATTCATGTTTTGGGGGACTCATAAAATGATCATTAAATCTATATGGAAAAGCAAACAGACCCTAAAAAGCCAATAAAACTGAAAAAAAGAATAACAGTAAGGGGAACTTGTCTGATATCAGCACATATTTTATTCTGCTATAGACTGATAGGCTAACAATATGGAAAGAGACTAATAGAACAGAACAGAGAATCTAGGAATAGATCAACAAATGCAAGAGATTTTAATATATGACCAAAGTGGTGTTTCAATTCAGTGGGAAAATGGTAGAATATTTCATAAATTATGCTGAATGAATTGTCTATCAATATAGAAAAACTAAAGACAAAGCTGTATGTTACATATGTATAAAAATAAATCCAAAAGATTAAAGACTTAGATGGAAAATAAAATAAAATGATAACATTCTTGAGGTTTCCCTGGTAGCTTAGTGGCAAAGAATCCATCTGCTAATGCAGGAGACATAGGCTTGATGCCTGACACGGGAAAATCCCACATGCTGTTGAGCAGCTAAGCCCATGTGCCACCACTATTGAGCCTGTGCTCTAGAGCCCAGGAGCTGCAACTGCTGAGCACACATGCCATAGCTCCTGAAGCCCACATGCCCTAGAGCCCGTGCCGTGCCGTGCAACGAGAGAAGCCACAGCAGCGAGAAGCCCGCGCCCTGCAGCTAGAGAGCAGCCCCTGCGCCCTGCAGCTAGAGAGCAGCCCCTGTGCCCTGCAGCGAGAGAAAAGCTTATGCAGCACCAAAGACCCAGCACAGCCAAAAATATATAATTTTTTTTAAATGACAACATTCTTGGAAGAAAACCTATAAACAAGCTATAATCCCTCAGAATAGGAAAAAATTCTTAACCAAGACAGGAAACCCAAAAGCCATTGAAAAATACATAGTAATTATATAAAATTTAAGATCTCTAAAATTAAAGCTATCATAAACAATTGAAAAATATAAATATGAGGATAAAATGCAATGCAGATGACAAACATCTCTACAAAGCTCTTTTATACATGAGTAGGGCTTCCCCTGTGGCTCATTTCCTCACTGCCAATGCAGGAGACACAGGTTTGCTCCGTGGGTCAGGAAGATACGCTGGAGAAGGGAATGGCACCCATTCCAATTTTCTTGCCTGGGAAATCCCATGGACAGGGGAACCTGGGGGGCTACGGTCCACAGGGTTGCAAGAGTTGGAGACAACTTAGCAACTAAACCAACCAACCAAAAAAAGATAAACAGCCCAACAATAATATGAGCTAAAGACAAGATTAGCCAATTCAGAAGCATGTCCAATCCAATGTCAACCTATAAATCAATGTTCAAACATACTTGCAGTAAGGAAGGCAAATTAAATTTTGTCATCAAATGGCAAAAAAGCAAAAGGTGATGCACTTTCAGGGTATTGTTGGCAGAGACTAAGAAGAGATGGTGCTCTTCACCATTGCTTGTGAAAGCATCAACAATAACAATCTTAGTAAGCAATCTGACAAAATTGATAACTAAAATCTTTTTCAAACTTTAAAATTGTGTAATACATGAAATTTAAAAACTAAGTGAAAAAAGTACACATTGAAAATGAAAAAATAACCAATGAAAATATGCCAATAACTACAACATCTTTTGGAGAGGGCAATGGCACCCCACTCCAGTACTCTTGCCTGGAGGATCCCATGGATGGAGGAGCCTAGTGGGCTCTAGTCCATGGGCTCGCGAAGGGTCGGACACGACTGAGTGACTTCACTTTCACTTTTCACTTTCATGCATTGGAGAAGGAAATGGCAACCCACTCCAGTATTCTTGCCTGGAGAATCCCAGGGATGGGGGAGCCTGGTAGGCTGCTGTCTATGGGGTCACACAGAGTCGGACACAACTGAAGCGATTTAGCAGTAGCAGCATGACATCTTTATTTCACTCTCACATTTCAATGAATTCCGCTGTAAGTCTAGGCTCAAATTTCCTGTTTCAAAAATACTTTGCAAATATTATTTTAGTGTTGTTGTTTAAAATGTCAAGTGAGCTGAGCACTGAAGAACTGATGGTTTCAAATTCTGGTGGTGGTGAAGACTCTTGAGAGTCCCTTGGACTGCAAGGAGATTAAACTAATCAATCCTAAAGGAAACCAACCCTGAATATTTACTGGAAGGCCTGATGCTGAAGCTCCAATATTTTGGCCACCTGATGTGAACAGCGAACTCATTGGAAAAGACCCTGATGCTGGGAAAGGCTGAGGGCAGGAGGAACAGGGGACGACAGAGGATGAGATTGTTGGATGGCATCACTGACTCAGTGGACATGAGTTTGAGCAAACTCTGGGAGATAGTGAAGGACAGGGAAGCCTGGCATACTGCAGTCCATGGGATTGAAAAGAACTGGAACACAACTTAGTGACTAAACAAGTGCTGCCATTTAAAATGTCAGATGTGAGTCTAATTTCCTTCCTCTATAGATGGTCTGCTGCTTTCTCTCTGGAATTGATTCCTTGTTCCTAAATTTCACCGTACCATGTCATGTTGATATTTTCCCTTTTCTCTCTCATGTTGGTACACAATAAGCCCATTTAACCTTTAATCGTGGCAAAATTTCAATTAGCAATTCTTCAAATGTTTAACTTGATTTTTTTTTCATTTAGAAGCCCTACTAATCAGATGTTGGTGATTATTCTATTTTTCATGTCCTTTTTTTTTTTTTTCATTTTTACAATTCTTTGTTCCCTTCTCAATGCCTCTGGGAATGTTTCAAAATCCACTCCATCTCATCAATTCACACATTGATTCTATTCATGCAACCTATGAATTAAGTTTTCTCCATTATATCTTATTGGTTCTTTTTTATAACTTCTTGCCCCTGTTTCATGTTTCCAGTGCCCTCCCATATGCCCTTGAGAACTCTATTTATTAGGGCTGTTGTGAGCTCTTGTTTCTCTAGCTCATTGCTTCTGCTCCCTCTGGAAGTAGTTGCTCAGTTTGTGATCTCTCCTTCACATCAGTGTTGCTCAAAGGTCTCATTTTTTCTGTTCCTTTTGGAGCATTAGCTATAGTTTTTATATTAAGTTCTGAGTTCCATCCATATCCCAGTTGCTTTCGAGCCTTTGAGTCCAAAATTAGACTCAAAGGAGGAAAACCACAATTGCTTTAAGTTCCCTATCCTGACTCTCCTTGGGCATAAATGAGACATAATGGCCTCAAGAATTAGCCTGGTCTTAGTTTTTTCATTTTCAGTAGTGCTAGACTAGGTCATAAGTGAGTAAGTGAAGTCGCTCAGTGGTGTCCGACTCTTTGCGACCCCGTGGACTGTAGCCTACCAGGCTCCTCCGTCCATGGGATCCTCCAGGCAAGAATACTGGAGTGGGTTGCCATTTCCTTCTCCAGGGGGTCCTCCTGACCCAGGGATCGAACCCAGGTCTCCCGCATTGGAGGCAGACGCTTTAACCTCTGAGCCACCAGGGAAGCCTTAGACTAGGTCATAGACCTACCAAACATTTTCCATTTGTTTATGGAAAAGAGTTACAGTGTTCCAGGTATAGGAGAGATAGCAAGGACTCAGAATGGCAAATCACTATGGAAAATGCCATTATTTTCAAAATTTCTTGAAAGCTTAATCCTCTGTGATTATTACTGTAAATCTTATTTTCCTCCCTCTCCTTCATGGACTTGCATAATTTTTTAATTTCAAATTTTTTTAATTTCATTTTGAGGATTTCTTAACTGAACTGACCCTGAAGATAACTGGAGAGCTCTCTTTTTATAAAAACCAGTTTGACTATAGCTGATCTAAAAATATAACAGAAATTGGCATGTTCTGTGGAAGTATTTCTGTCTTGCCTCCCTGTTCTTAATATATCAATATTTGTACCTTACCAGACATCTATACAGATGTCTAGCCTTTTCTTTTGATCTGACATTTACTTATTCAACAACTGTTTGTTGAACACTTGCATATTATTGTTCTAGTTGTCAGGTGCCCAAAAAGAAAGACACAGTCCCTGCCTTCACAGAGCATTAGAGTCTAACAAAGAATCCAGATTGAATGCGGGTTCTGTTATAGCAGGGATTTCGTCCTATGTTGTTTTCCAGTATATCCCAGGCACCCAGGTCAGTGTAAATATTGACTGCATGTTAAATGAGTAAACTATTGACACTTACGACAAGTGGGTTGAGTGTTATGGTGGGAAACTGCAAGTGGCATGGAGTATATAAACAAAAGTCCTTACCTGCTCGGGGGGTATCATACAGAATTAGTTCACCAACTGTTGGAGCCCTCCCTTTAGGGTGGTTTATGCAGGCTTAGCTAAACAAGCAGCATCCAGTTCCTATTCAGGCTGCCCGGCCACCTTGGATTTTTCAGTATTAATTTCAGTAAATGACAAGTTAGATGAATTGATTGATAATATCGTGTGTTTACAGAAACAGAAGAATCAGTTTAACAATGCCTATTTGCGTTTCTTGCTTCTTGCCTGCCCATGCCTACACCCCATTTTCTTTCCTAACTTGCAGATGAAGGAGCTTCCATGCATCCTTGTGATGATACGTACTGTGGACCTTTCCCAGAATCTGAGCCAGAAGTGAAAGCTGTAGCTAACTTCCTCCGAAAACACAGGAAGCACATCACGGCTTACCTATCTTTTCACGCATATGCTCAGATGTTGCTGTATCCGTATTCTTACAAGTATGCAACAATCCCAAATTTTAGCTGTGTGGTAAGTACTTGAAGCTGGATATGTGTGTCGGGCTTCATGCTTTTCTAATGCTAAGATGGTCCTATGTAATGACGCAACAAGCATTTTGTGTGTGTATATATATGTATATAGTTATACATATATACTATACACACATATAGTTATACATATATACTATATATAGTTATATATATTACATATAATATATAGTATAGTATATAGTATATATATAATAGTTACTGGGTATGATTAAGAAAGATAAATGACATATATATAATGTCATTTATCTTTCTTAATCATATACAGTAACACATTTTACAGATGAGGAAACTGAAACCTAAACATACTAAATAATTAAAATAAGAACACACCACTACTCACTGTCATACCCAGGATTCACTCCAAATCTAGCTCCAATGTTGTTGCTTTTAACCACAATGCTACACTGCTTCTCAAATGCTATCATTTCCAAACTATTTACTTTCTTACCACATGTTATTTGGAAAATGTCAGGATAGATTTCATTTGTTTTACAGCTTCGGTCACATATGCAGGAGTATAATTAACTTTATTGAGTAAATAATTGTTCATAAATTATGGTCTGACTCTCATTAAATTAAAAGCAAGTTTCAATTTATAAGCGCTATTTGCTTAATGCTACTAAGTCTCTGGGCATGTATCTGACAAGTTGGAGCTTAGAATGAACAGCTTTTCAAGCATGAGATTACTTGAAAGTGAAAGAGCAGAGTTCCTTCCTCTCATCTCAGAAACCCAGCAAGCTATCCACTACAGGAATTAATTCCTCGTAAAGTGAGTCTGGCTCAGAGTCTATAGCATCTAGAGGCCTATGAAGTTCAAAGCCAGGCCAAGCTAATAGATAGTGTTCCAAGTAAGGAACAAGGAGGGAGAAGGGATTGGGAGGGGGCGTAGGCAGGCTTTGGGTTGCTGTTGATGTTGTGTTCTTTGTCTGGATGCTGGTTACTGGATGAGTGTGTGCAACTTGTGATCCTTCATCGAGATGTAAACTTAATTTGTATACACTTCAGTAGGTATGTTACACTTAAAAGTTTTTTTTCATAAAAGCATCCCCTTTCTTCCTATACCTCAGTCTCCAAATCCTGCAACCCCAAGCAACAGATGCAGGAATTCCTGATCTAGATGTCCAGGACCTAGGAGGAATGAGGAACATGAGGTGGTCAGAAGGTGGAATGGGGAAGGCTTGTTTCCTATCCAAAACAGGAACTCTGTTCTTAGCATTTTGTGCAAGAATTCTGAGCAAATTCTCTCTCTTGAGAAATATTGTAAAGGTGGGACTGATGCTAGATGGTGCTATTCTTCAGCTCCTCAGTGGATCAAATATGCTTTTTATTTTCAGTGTTAGTGACCTGGCAGCCTAGAACCTTGTGCTGCAGTATTTCTATAGGCAATTGTTCATCCCTTTCTAAACTGGGCACAGTGTCTGTTTGTATCCTCACAACTGATTATATAGAATATGCAATGTATCAGAACTATCGCATGAGGATGGTCTCCATATTTTGAATTTATTTTCCCACCAGCAGTTAAATTACTTTCTTTTTTGTCTTGGATTAGAGGATATGGCATGAAAATTGGATCAGTGGTTCACAGCCAGTGATGAACTTTCCTCCCAAGGGACACCAGATGTTACTGGACACTGGACAATGTTAGGGACATTTTTTTGATTGCCACCGCAGGGGTGGAAGATGTTACTGGCATCTAGTGGGTAGAGGCCAAGGATGCTATGAAATATCCTACATTACACAGGATAGCCTTCCACAGCAAAGAGCAATTCAGTTCAAACTGTCAGCAGTAACCCTATTAAGAAATCCTGTTCGTGGGTTGCAGATAAGCTAAATCGCTAAAACCAAGATTACAGTTCTCAGAAACTAGATAGTCTGTGAATGTTAACCAAAAACCATTAAGTTCTGTTCAACTTGTTCAAAAGCATTCCATCAATATGTAGGACTCTGTGGTTCTGCTAATGGATTTAGGTCATGAAGTTGCTTTTTTTTTTTTAACTTTTAAAAAATGATTATTATTATTTTTGGCCATGCTATGCCACAGCACATGGCACGTGAGATCTTAGTTCCTTAACCAGGGGTAGAACTTGTACCCTCTGCACAGGGAGCATGGAGTCTTAACCACCAGATTGTCAGAGAAGTCCCCAAACTTGCTTTATTTTTTTTTTTTGGGGGGGGGAGGGTGTGAAACACATACATTTTTTTTTAATTTTTTATTTTTTTTAAATTTTAAAATCTTTAATTCTTACATGCATTCCCAAACATGAACCCCCCTCCCACTTCCCTCCCCATAACATCTCTCTGGGTCATCTCCATGCACCAGCCCCAAGCAAGCTGCACCCTACGTCAGACATGGACTGGCGATTCAATTCTTACATGACAGTATACATGTTAGAATTCCCATTCTCCCAAATCATCCCACCCTCTCCCTCTCCCTCTGAGTCCAAAAGTCTGGTATACACATCTGTGTCTTTTTTCCTGTCTTGCATACAGGGCTGTCATTGCCATCTTCCTAAATTCCATATATATGTGTTAGTATACTGTATTGGTGTTTTTCTTTCTGGCTTACTTCACTCTGTATAATTGGCTCCAGTTTCACCCATCTCATCAGAACTGATTCAAATGAATTCTTTTTAATGGCTGAGTAATACTCCATTGTGTATATGTACCACAGCTTTCTTATCCATTCATCTGCTGATGGACATCTAGGTTGTTTCCATGTCCTGGCTATTATAAACAGTGCTGCGATGAACATTGGGGTACATGTGTCTCTTTCAATTCTGGTTTCCTTGGTGTGTATGCCCAGCAGTGGGATTGCTGGGTCATAAGGTAGTTCTATTTGCAATTTTTTAAGGAATCTCCACACTGTTCTCCATAGTGGCTGTACTAGTTTGCATTCCCACCAACAGTGTAGGAGGGTTCCCTTTTCTCCACACCCTCTCCAGCATTTATTGCTTGCAGATTTTTGGATTGCAGCCATTCTGACTGGTGTGAAGTGGTACCTCATTGTGGTTTTGATTTGCGTTTCTCTAATAATGAGTGATGTTGAGCATCTTTTCATGTGTTTGTTAGCCATCCGTATTAAATATAAAAATATTTAAAGAACAAATACACTCCTTACTTAGCTGAGATCCAATAAAGGAGGCCTGGGTCCTTCTGAACAACTGGGGGGAAAAAGCAATGGAGAAAGGAAGAATCATTTAAACTCATCTAAATAGATGCCACCCTGGAAAATAATTCTTAGAAAATTTGATGAAGTTTCTACTCTTTGTGGAAGAAATATGCCTAAACTTCTTATCAACATACACAGAAGTCCGGTGATCACAAAAGGCTAAAACTATGTTTTGTGAAAACAGACAGAGTGGTTGTTTTTTTTTTTTTTTCTCTCAATAGATTATTCCCCCTCTTGGGTTTAGTCATCGGAAATAATAAGGAACAAAGGTCTCCTCATATCAGAATGCAGTAATCTTCTAAATGTAGAAATATCTGCCCTTGCCGTGGACTATTGCTGAGGCCATTGGAGAAGATGTTAAAAGTCTTTGCACATTCTCCATAAAGATACCTCATTATGGTGTTTACATTCCTATTCTGTTGGCTCCCACGAGGAGAATGTCGTCATCAGGGAGATCAATAATAAATGTTTGTCAGGTCCTACTGCCTGGTCCCTAAATAGCCACCCCGTGTAGCATTTGCTGCAAATGCTGCTCTCTACATCCCAGAGGTTAAGAGAACAGCATGCTGAAGCCGAGTCCAACATACAACACCGCATTGCCCAGAGTGCTTCGATGTGCTCCATTAAATTATTCACAGGCAAGTGGAAATGGGAGAGTCATATACCAGTTTCAGCATACTTCTTTTCCCCTCACTGGTCACTCAATATGTCTCTAATTCCTTGTTGAAACTAGTCCTTTCACACCATTTGAAAATGTTTTCACAGGGTAGTCTTTATCATTTGAGTTCATCTTAGGATATTCACCTTTAGGTATTTTGATGGCATTTATTTTTCCTGCTTTTTGGCATAGGTAGGAAGTTCCACCTTAGAATTTCTACATCTTAGCCACACCTGGCTGAGCTCTGCCAGAGGAGTGTGTAAACTTAGAAGTCAGGAATTGTTCTGAAAGTGTTTCCATTCCCACGAAGGATAAACACACAGAACAAGAGGAGTCACTCCTACCGAATTAAAGGGTTTAAGAACTGATTCAAATGGGTTTTAACTACCTTGAACCTAGCCACTGAAGTATGTACTTAAGGATCGATAAGATTATCTTGATGCTCTTGCAGATTTATGCTTATTCAACATACCTGCAAGAAATAGTGATTAAGGGGACTTCCCTCATGGTCCAGTGGCAAAGACTCCATGCTCTCCCTGCAGGGGGCACAGGTTCCATCCCTGGTCAGGGAACTAAGATCTCTCATGCTGTGTGGCTAAAAAAAAAATTTTTTAATTTCTCTTAAAAATAGTGATTAAGCATCTGTTATATACAGCCATGTTGCTAAATGGTGTATATGTAGCTATGAGTAAGACTGACATGAGCTCTGCCCTGTCAAGCATTTTGTAATTTATAGAAATGTTGTCTCTGAACTAGTTTAAAATGAAGAGGCCAGAACACTACATCAGTCTCAGAAGATGTCTTATTTCAACCCAGCCATTCTGTGCAGTGTAACCCCAGTCTAACCACTGAACTTTGATGAGCCTTCCTTTCCTTGTCTATATATGGAAATATTACTGATCACTGGCTCACTGTAGAAATTAATTAAGGGAAATAGTGTGCTCTAAAACATACTGCAGATGCAATACGCAACAAAGAATAACAACATTACCATTAAATACAGCTACTCATCAGTGTGCCCAGCGTTCTCTAAATTGAGTACTGATAATGCTCAGACAACATGTCGGTGTTTCTAAAGGTTTCAGTGCAGTGATATATGTGATATAATTTCTCCATTTAAATTAACAGGAATCTGCAGCTTATAAGGCTGTGAACGCACTTCGGTCGGTTCATGGGGTACAGTACCGATACGGGCCTGCCTCCAGCACATTGTGTAAGTTTCCTTTGGACGCTGTGTTGGAATCATCTCTTGAACCAATATCCTGTGTAATGACTTCCCTTTTTTAAAAAAAAAAAAAAAAAGAGAAAATATGTTCCCCACTCCCCAAAATGAAATTTATGACTACCAAATTAGCCAAGGAAGATAGAAGTTTATGTCTGACTAGTTTTACTCTGCTTGACAGAAATGACTGTCCCAATCCAAATAAATCCTACACAGAGAATATGCTAAGCATGTAATAAAGACTGCAGGTTGAACTGAGATCTTATGACAGTACAAAGTACCCAAATGGGCTCCTTAAGCAGTTGTAACTCCTGTGAAATGGTAATGGGCCTTGAGAAGAAAATGAAGTAATGTTTCAGCTCTGAAAGAGCTTCCTTTTTATCCCTTTCCTTCACCATTCTTGTTATGACATTCTGTTTCTTACATAACACCGTCAACTGAATTTCTTCTTGAGCGGTAATTAAAATATCTCCTATTTCATGTGAATAAAGAGTAACAAGTTCTTTCCAGTGTATGGACATAACTTAGACATCTATAGAACCAGGAGGTGTGGGTTCTAGTCTTAATTCTGCCACTAGTTAGATGGAATCCTGACAAAGACGGTAATCCTAGGCTTCAGTTTGCACAACTGTTGCATGAGGAATGGGACTAGGTCATTTCCCATAGTCTTTCAAACTCTGCAATTCATTAACAGACTTCTCTGGTGACCCAGTGGTTAAAAATCTGCCTGCCGATGCAAGGGACACAGGTTTAATCCCTGGTCCAGGAAGATCCCAATGCCTTGGGGCAACTAGGCCAAGCGTCACAACCACTGAAGCCTGAGCACCTAGTACCTGGGAGCCACAACAAGAGATGCCACCACAATGAGAAGTCCACACACCACAAGAGAAGACCCCACTCTCCACAACTGGAGAAAGCCCATGCACAACGACAAAGACCCAGTGCAGCCAAAAATAAATTTAAAAATAAAATTCATTGACTATATGATTTAGAAAATCTAGTGAGAAAGCATATATTCCTGAATATCTAGTGTCGTTCTAGAAGCTCACCATGATCATATAGTGGATCATATAATGTACATTATATGTTTGTGTATAGACATTGACATTCAATTATACTTTTCAATGAGCTAGCAAATTTCTCAATTTCTTTAATTTATCCATTATAACTAGTTTATCCATTTCTAACCTATCACTTCTTCAGCCTTCAGAAGAAATGCTTGGCTTGTTAATTAACATTGTTTATAAGTTTATCCTGGTAATGGTGATATCTTAATTATCAGAATTTTTTTTTAAGTTAATGATCATTGGTCTAATGCTGACCTTTCTATAACTGTATTTTAAAAGAGCCACTTTGAAAGGAGAAATATAGTATTTTTAAAAATCACATTACCAGTTAATGCCAATACAGTATATATTAAAAATCTAAAAACATTTATTTTTAAAAAGCCTTACTCACAGTTCACCTTTCAGCTTGGTATTAACACACAGTCATAGTGTTATATTTACTGAGAGCAACCTGTTACCATAGAAATGAGGCTGTCATATTGCCATGATGTAAGGGTTGGCAAATATTGTCTCTCACTTCGGCTACTATGGCTACTATTTGCAGTTCCAGTGACTGAGTCTAACCCAGAGGGACAAGGAAGCCACAGCCTACCTTCTGGCCCCAACTGAAGCAAAGGGGTCCTGGGAAACAGCAGAGTCATTTGATTGTTATTGTCATGTAATTCTGTCCTAGCAAAAATGGCATCAAAAAGTGGTAGCATTTGAAAGGGAAAATTTTTAAATAATGGTGTTATATTAGGCTGGATCATATAAACTTCAGAAATAAGTATACAAAGATTCTTCTATGAAAATTTATTCATTTATGAGTTAATTATTAAAAGCATGTTATGCTAAAAACTGCATACTAGGCACTTTCGGGGTTAAAGGTACTAAACAGTAACACCAAATGCATCCTGATTACTTTAATTTTCACAACAACTCTATGCAGTAGGTACTATGATCCCTTTTTCAAAAGGAAGACAGAGGCACAGAGAGCCCCAGAAGGTGCTGTAGTTGGATACAGTCCAAGCCCACAGTGTGGGCTTTCAGTTCTGTGCTGGAAAGCTGGAGTGTGTAAGGTCACAGAACCCAGAAGGAGAGAGTTTCCAGAATGGATTATCAGCTAGGTTAAATGCTGCTGAGAGGCTAAAAGTGTGATCTGAGCAAGGAAAATACAAAAAAGGAGATTAGACCCACTGTCATAGGTGACCTTTAAGAAAAAAGGGTTCATAGTCTGGTAGACGCAAGAACCAGATTGAAAGTGGTTGAGGATGTAGAAGCAACATATATAGATTATCTTTTGAGAGCTAAAGCAAAAGAAAGAAGAAAAAGAAGATAATATATAATAGGGATCTTGAGAAGGAAGTGCTCCAGGGAAATAGGGCTGGGACATTTTGGTCAGTGAGGATGCAAGAGAAAGGGTGGTCTATTAGCAAAACAAGGTCCTGGAGAAGGGACCCTCTAGCTACCAGAGAAGGCAACAAAAAATAGTATCAGACAATGTCACGTGTAAAAGACAAGCAGCATTTCTTCCTGAGCTAGGAGAAAGGTGAAGAGTGGGATGGAAGCAGAGGAGGTGCTGGGTTAACTACCCATGATGAGAGTGGAAACAGTGATAAAGTAAGGGGCAGGACCAGAAGAGGATGACAAAGGGTATGTAAGTGAAGGTCTAGAAAAAGGCACCTATGCTACCACTGGTAATGGAGAAAGACTGCAGAATGAATGAATTTACAACAGATTTTCTCCATCTACCTGTTGAGATCGAAAATGGAGAAACTGGACTTCGGAACTGAGAATTAGTAAATCAAAAGCAGAAAAGGGCTAGAAAAGAAGGGTCTAGCGAGAAATTTAGTGGTGTAATTCATAGTCAGTTAGAGAGTTCCATGAAATTCTAAGAAGCCTGTGGGCAGTCTTAGAAACTGTAATAATTAAAGACAAAGAACAAGTTCATCAGGAGTGAAAAACATAGGGGATATAGAAGAAATGAGTTTTCTGAGATCAGAATTTCAATATTCTAGACCTTGGAAGAAAAGAAAAAAGCCCGCAATATGGGTATGTTTCTTGGTGAATGAAGTGAGGGTGGAGAGAAATGATATTGAAGTTGAGGATGAGAAATTGAGGTCATTATACTGGAAAAGCATCACTACATAGACTAGATCCTCCAAGAGCAAAGTTTTCATAAATGTCAGAGGCAAGAACCAGACTGAAAGTGGCTAAGATGATTTATGATGATAGCAGGTATGATTTATGATGATAGCAGGTATGATTTATAAGTTCCATGAGCTCAGTGTTAAGGAACTCTGGTTAAATTGCTCCTGTTGAAAGGGTATTTAATTGGAAAGATTTAGTATAGCTTAGTAAGCAAGTACTATGTATACATTTTGAAAATTACATACTCTAGTGAAGTTGACCTTTTTTGTTGTTTTTGTTTTTTTTTAACTTTTAGATGTGAGTTCTGGTAGCTCAATGGATTGGGCCTACAAAAATGGAATACCCTACACATTTGCTTTTGAACTACGTGACACTGGGCATTTTGGCTTTTTACTCCCTGAGACACTCATCAAACCCACCTGTACAGAGACCATGCTGGCTGTGAAGAATATCACAATGCACCTACTAAAGAAGTGCCCCTGAGACACCCCAAGGGGCAGGTCAATCACCAGAAAGAGCTGATTCTGTGCAAGATTCATTTGGAAGTGGGTGTATATTGTTATAGAGAAGGGCAACTGCTGAGAGGGAACCTACTGTGGACTTTAAAATCCTTCTCATGCAATCCCACTCTCTGTGGCAATTAAAAAAAAATGGTTAAAAAAATATATATATAGCCTACTTTGTTGTAAGAGAAGACATCCATTTCTATCCATTTAGAGTCTTATTTGTTTAAGTGGGAGGGGATATTTTCTAATTTTTTTGTCTCAAGAAATGTACATATTGGGGATTCTACTTCAATAAATCTCATGTTCTCAGTTAAAATCTAGGCTACTAATCATGTTTTATCACTTGGTTCTCATGTAAAATGAAAATTTTTAGAATGGATATCATAAATATACAGCCTAATAAGACCTCAGATTATTCATATCACCCACTGGCATTAGTGTACCAAACACCTATAAAGATGTAGCAAGGAAGGGCAGTTATGTTCAGACTTCAAGAATGCCACTTAAAAAAAAATAGAGTCAACATTAATTGAGGAGCCAGTTAAGAGCTTTACACTTATTAGCAATCTCATCAATTCCTCAAATACTACTGGGCTTCCCTGGTGGCTCAGAACCTGCAATCCCAGCTCCCGCAATGCAGAAGACCTGGGTTTGATCCCTGGGTCAGGAAGATCCCCTGGAGAAGGGAATGGCTACCCATTCTAGTATTCTTGCCTGGAGAATTTCATGGAAGAGGAGCCCAGTGGGCTACAGTCCATGGGGTCACAAAGAGACAGACAAGCTGAGTGACTTTTCACTTTCAGATACTACTGTCATCCCCATTTTTCAAATGAGGAAATTGTGGTTTAAAAGGATGATATCAAGTAGGGTGTGGGGTGGGGTGGATTGGGTAATTGGGATTGGCATACATACCCTACTATGTATAAAATAGGTAACTAATAGCATTGATGACTGTATTGCACAGGGAACTCTACTCAGTGCTCTGTGTTGACCTAAATAGGAAGGAAATCCAAAAAAGAGGAGGTATTAATATATGTATATGTGTGGCTGATTCACTTTGCTGCACAGCAGAAACTAACACAACATTGGAAAGCAACTGTTACAAAAAAACTTTTTTAATTTTTTTAAAAAGGTAATATAGATTCCCATTTCCAAGAATATGATAAGTATCTGTACTGGTAGAAATAACTCAAACTTCTAGACAATATGTAATTTTTAAAAATCATCTTTAAAACATCAGATTAAGAAGAAGCCTCAGGGCAGGCCTTGAGTGAAGACAGGATCCTAGGAAGGTAAGGCGTCCACTGAGAACATGTCAGATCAGCTGAGTGCAGACTCTGATTTCCACCACATTTCAGAGAGTGGTCACAGAGAACAAAGCCCAGCGTGAGTCCAGGGTGGGAAATCTAATAGCAGATTCTCCTCTGACCAAAGTTCTGGAATTTCAAAGTGCTAATCCTTCAGTGTAAATAAATGCCCATACTACCACCAACGGACCTCCAGGCAAATTAACTATTTCAGATTTTGACAAAAGTAGAGAGGGGACAGATTGCCACTGAGTATGTGGAACCATAGTTCAGCCTTCACCCAGGTTTGCAACCCAAATTCAGACTACCTAGATAGTCTGATAGGCCTCTAGCCAAGAGTTCAGTTCTGATTAATCCCAGACTGGTTATATATTCCAAGTATGTGATAGAAGCAAATCCTCTCAGAGGATTTAGCTGACCAAAACACATCATGAACACCAAGATAAAGAGATAAGCCTTAAAGTTCCAGAGAGAAAAAGAAGTGATCACAAAGAAACAGGACCAGAGTGTCGTGAAACTTCTCAACAGCACCACAGATGCTGGAAGATAGAAAAATGTCTTTAGACTTTTGAAGGAAAAATCTATTCTAAAAATCTATAACACACCTTCCCTGACTGTCCAGTGCTTAAGACTGTGCTTCCACTGCAGGGGGTTGCAGATTTGATCCCTGGTTGGAGAACTAAGATCCCACATGCCAAGCAGGAAAAAAAATCTATACCCAGCAAAACAATCAATGAAATGTGAGGGTAGAATACAGACATTTTCATATAACTGAAGTCCTAGTTATCTTTCTCTGAAAACCCCTGAAGTAGCTGCTCTACCAAAGTAAGGGTCTAAACGAAGATAAAAATGTAAAATCCTAGAAATCGGAAATTCAACATAGGAGAAAAGAATGAAAAAAAATCTCTACAGTTGTGTGATTTGAACGTCCATGCCTTGCGGTCGGTTGCTTAATAAATATTTATATTTGGCTTTAAAAAATAAAAAAGAATAAATAAATCTCAAGGTAAAGAATCTGAAAAAGGGACTTTTCTGGTGGCACAGTGGGTAAGAATCCACCTGGCAATGCAAGGGACACTAGTTCAATCCCTGGTCCAGGAAGATCCTACCATGGAGAAACTAAGCCCGTGCACCACAGCTATTGAGCCTGCACTCGAGAGCCCCAGAGCCACAGCTACCAAAGCCCACGCACCTAGAACCCCTGCTCCACAACAAGAGAAACCAGCATACCCCAAGGAAAAACAGCCCCCGCTCTCCACAACTAGATAAAGCCCGTGCACAGCAATGAAGACCCAGCACAGCCAAAAATAAATAAACAAAATGATTTAAAACAAAAGAATCTGAAAAATACATAAACATATAACTGAATCACTTTGATGTACATTTGAAACTAACATGACATTGTAAATTAATTATACCTCAGTTTAAAAATAAATTATGATTTGCCTCTCCATTAAAAAAAAAAAAATCAAGATAATAGTGAAGGGAAACTTTCCAGTAACAGCATGTGCCAGGCTTAGAGAACGATTAACTTGGCATAAGGGAAGGAAAACTAAAGACTTCAGAGGAAGTTTTCCAAGATATATATGAAACAGAACACTTAAACATGCTCAGAGGCAATTTTCACTTATATCCAAAAATTCAGGGATGACTTAGTAATGAAAGCACAGAAACCAAGCTAACCAAAAACAAGCAGCAATTGAGAAGAAATATAATCAGATACAGTCAGCAAAAACAAGACCAGGAGCTGACTGTGGCTTAGATCATGAACTCCTTATTCCCAAATTCAGACTTAAATTGAAGAAAGTAGGGGAAACCACTAGACCATTCAGGTATGACCTAAATCAAGTCCCTTATGATTATACAATGGAAGTGAGAAATAGAATTAAGGGACTAGATCTGATAGATAGAGTGCCTGGTGAACTATGGACGGAGGTTCGTGACACTGTACAGGAGACAGGGATCAAGACCATCCCTATGGAAAAGAAACTCAAAAAAGCAAAATGGCTGTCTGAGGAGGCCTTACAAATAGCTGTGAAAAGAAGAGAAGCGAAAAGCAAGGGAGAAAAGGAAAATTATTCCCATCTGAATGCAGAGTTCCAAAGACTAGCAAGGAGAGATTTACAAAACACCCTTCCTCAGTGATCAATGCAAAGAAACAGAGGAAAATAACAGAATGGGAAAGACTAGTGATCTCTTCAAGAAAATTAGAGATGCCAAGGGAACATTTCATGCAAAGATGGGCTCGATAAAGGACAGAAATGGCATGGACCCAACAGAAGCAGAAGATATTAAGAAGAGGTGGCAAGAATACACAGGAGAACTGTACCAAAAAATATCTTCACAATCCAGATAATCACGATGGTATAATCATTCATCTAGAGCCAGATATCCTGGAATGTGAAGTCAAGTGGGCCTTAGGAAGCATCACTATGAACAAAGCTAGAGGAGGTGATAGAATTCAAGTTGAGCTATTTTAAATCCTGAAAGATGATGCTGTGAAAGTGCTGCACTCAATATGCCAGCAAATTTGGAAAACCCAGCGTGGCCACAGGACTGGAAAAGGTCAGTTTGCATTCCAATCCCAAAGAAAGGCAATGCCAAAGAATGCTCGAACTACCACACAATTGCACTCGTCTCACACGCTAGTAAAAAGTAATGCTCAAAATTCTCCAAGCCAGGCTTCAGCAATACGTGACCCATGAATTTCCAGATGTTCAAGCTGGTTTTAGAAAAGGCAGAGGAGCCAGAGATCAAATTGTCAACATCTGCTGGATTATGGAAAAAGCAAGAGAGTTCCAGAAAAACATCTATTTCTGCTTTATTGACTATGCCAAAGCCTTTGACTGTGTGGATCAGAAGAAACTGTGGAAAACTCTTCAAGAGATGGGAATACGAGACCACCTGACCTGCCTCCTGAGAAATCTGTATGCAGGTCAGAAAGCAACAGTTAGAACTGGACATTGAACAACAGACTGGTTCCAAATAGGAAAAGGAATATGTCAAGGCTGTATATTGTCACCCTGCTTATTTAACTTCTATGCAGAATACATCATGAGAAACACTGGGCTGGAAGAAGCACAAGCTGGAATCAAGATTGTCGGGAGAAATATCAATAACCTCAGATATGCAGATGATACCACCCTTATGGCAGAAAGTGAAGAGGAACTAAAAAGCCTCTTGATGAAAGTGAAAGTGAAAGTGAAGAATGAAAAAGTTGTCTTAAAGCTCAACATTCAGAAAACGAAGATCATGGCAGCTGGTCCCATCACTTCATGGTAAATAGATGGGGAAACAGTGGAAACAGTGTCAGGCTTTATTTGGCGGGGGGGGGGGGGGCTCCAAAATCACTGCAGATGGTGATTGCAGCCATGAAATTAAAAGACGCTTACTCCTTGGAAGAAAAGTTATGACCAACCTAGATAGCATATTGAAAAGCAGAGACGTTACTTTGCCAACAAAGTCCATCTAGTCAAACCTATGATTTTTCCAGTGGTCATGTATGGATGTGAGAGTTGGGCTGTGAAGAAAGCTGAGTGCTGAAGAATTGATGCTTTTGAACTGTGATGTTGGGGAAGACTCATGAAAGTCCCCTGGGCTGCAAGGAGAGCCAACCAGTCCATCCTAAAGGAGATCAGTCCTGGGTGTTCATTGGAAGGACTGATATCGAAGCTGAAACTCCAATACTTTGGCCACCTCATGCGAAGAGTTGACTCACTGGAAAAGACCCTAATGCTGGGAAGGATTGGGGGCAGGAGGAGAAGAGGACCACAGGATGAGATGGCTGGATGGCATCACCGACTCAATGGACGTGGGTTTGGGTAGATTCCGGGAGTTGGATGGACAGGGAGGCCTGGCGTGCTGCGATTCACTGGGTTGCAAAGAATCGGACACGACTAAGCGACTGAATTGAACTGAACTGTGTCACTTAGCTATAAATAATATTTATATAGTCAAAATGTCAGCTCTAAATACTGATTTAACCAGAAACTGATATAAATATATGAGAAGGATAGCAAGAGGTGAATGTATGTGAATGGAGGGTGTACAGAGTTAAATCCTTGTCTGCTATAATAGGTCAATAGACAAGACCTAAAACCAAACAAAAAAATTTTTTAAATCAGTATTCGTATATTATTTAGAAATAATAAAGTAAGTACTAGAAGACAATTTTAATGATTAAGAATTATTGGACTATTAACAGGGAACTAGCAACAAGGAGGATGGAGCAGGGGATTGCTGCTTTTGATATAAGCCTCGTTATGTTAGGGCTTCCCTGGTGGCTCAGACAGTAAAGAATCTGCCTGCAATGCAGGAGACATGGTTTGAACCCTGGGTCAGGAAGAACTCCTGGAGAAGGGAATGGCTACCCACTCCAGTATTCTTGCGTAGGAAATCCCATGGATAAAGGACCCTGGCAGGCTATAGTCCATGGGGTTTCGAAGAGTCAGACATGACTGAGTGACTAACACTTTCACTTTTCGCTTGTCATATTATTTGACTTTTTTTAATTATGAAAAATATTATGAAGTATATCCCTTTTAAAAGGAAGATTTTTTAAAATTTTTTATTTTATATTGGAGTATAACCAATTAACAATGCTGTGAAAGTTAGGAACAGTGTTTTTTTTAAAACAAACTCTCACCTACTCACCATCCTGTCTTTGATGTTTGTAAAATACATTATTTCAATAAAAATAATCAAAATTAAATTTAATATTAAATAAGATTATCAAATAAATAAATAAATAAATAATAAGATTATCTGTTGAATGCCTGGCATAGAACCTAGACCACAGTAGAAAACCAAGAAATAGTAGTTTTATCTATGTTTTATGAAACTGATTTATCTTTTTTATCTTATAGTCCCTGTTATACATTGTAGAAATGAATCTCAGGCAGGTTTGGGGCTCAGTCCTGCTAAAGATGATTACACCTGGGAATTTAAACTTCAACTCATTCCTTCTGGCAGTAAATGTTCAGAAATCATGTACGTTTGGGGGTTAGTTTATACTATTTACTTCTACCCAGAGAATAGGCAAAAGCCAAAGCACAAAGAATCTGTCTGCAATGCAGAAGACCGGGGTTTGATCCCTGGGTGGGGAAGATCCCTTGGAGAAGGGAATGGCAACACACTCCAGTATTCTTGCCTGGAGAATTCCATAGACATAGTAGCCTGGCGGTCTACAGTCCCTGGGATTGCAGAATTGGACACAACTGAGAGAATAATGCTTTCACACACACAAAGTGTCCAGATACAACCAGGAGACCCTAAGGCTTATAAAGACCCAAGAATGCAAAGGGGCTGCTTCTCAAAGGATCTGGCAAAGATGCACACCATCACCTGGAGGCCTCTGGCGGCCTTCATGGACCCCTATCCTTTCGACTGGGAATCTGCTGTGTGGCCCCTGTTCTGGTGCTGCCTGTGTCCAGATCCAGATGCTTTGCCTACTGATACCTCTCCAGACATTATCACCCCTATGACAACCAAACACAGTCAACTCCTGAATATTCAGGGAGAAAAAAAGAATTTACAGATAATCTCCCAAATTCATTTTTCATTATATTTTAAATTTCTAGGGACTTCCCTGGTGGTCCAGTGGCTAAGAAGACTCCTTGCTACCAAAGCAGAGATCACAAGTTTGATCCCTTGTCAGGGAATTAAGACCCAGCACAGCCAAATAAATTTTTTTTAATTCTACTTTTTCCATACCCTCTAAAATAAGATCTGTTAGCAAGTTAATACCTAGAACTTAAATTTTTATTATTTATCCCTGCCCTTCATATAGCATAGGTGCTAAAAGTAATTTTTTCAAAGTCAAAAAAGGGTGACAGAAAATATAGAATCTGAATAATCCACAAACTAGCTGGGTATATAATTTGTTATCCACAAATAGATTCAAGATGAAATTTTGCCTTGATGAACCTCATGTAAATTCTTTTCAATGCTTATTCTCACATTTCAGGAGCACTATATATATTTTACAGCTCAAGTTCTATAAGTGGGTATTTTAATATTTATAGGCTATTTTCATTTTTAATCTTTTTAAACTGAGCTTCAAAATTCCGTACTGTTAGATAATTTATGTTCAAAGCATTTTCCTAGGTGCTGTGTGTGTGAGGAGGGTGTGCTGGAAACAAAAAGTATTATACTTACTTCTATACTTGCTTAGGAATGTAAATGGTTAACTTCAAATTAAAATTTTTTTAATAGTTTAGCACCTGAATTTTAACAGTTTAGCAAGATACATCCCCCTCTCCCCCACTTTTGTTATTAATCTAACAAATCCTGGTTGTGTTGGGTTGTAGCTCTCAACTCAGTGAGTGTTTTTGCTCCCAAGAAATACTATAATAAAATACCACAAATTGGGTGGCTTAAAAAACACAGAAATCTGTTGTGTCAGGGTTCTAAATGGCTAAAAGTCCAAAATCAAGGTGTCAGCAGGGCCGGGCTCCCTCTGAAACCTGAAGGAGAACCCTCTCTGGCTCTTCCTTGTTTCTGGTGGGTTGCTAGAATCTTTAGTGTTCCTTACTTGAGGTGCTTAACTTCAAACTCAGCTCCTCTCACCTGGCCTTCTCCCTGTGTGTCTCTGTCATCATATGGCGGTCCTCTTATAAGGCCACCAGCCATTGGGGACCCACCCTACTTCAGTATGATCTCAACTACTTCTATCTGCAATGACCCCATTTCCAAACAAGGTCACAGCCCGAGGTACTAGGGAAGTTAGAACTTCAAAGCATCTTTTCTGGGAGGAAGAGAAAACTCAACCCAGGACAGTGAACAAACATCCTGAGATACTGATGTTAATTAGTCTGTTCACAGACCCCAGAAGTGATGAATCTTGGGAGTTCCCTGGTGGCCTAGTGGTTAGGAGTCCAGGGTTTCAGTGCTGTGGCCCAGGTTCAAACCCGGGTCTAGAAACTGGGTGGCATTGCCAAAAATTTTTTTTAAAGGAGGGGGGTGAATCTTGCTTGAGCTTAATATTTTGTTCTCAAGGTTGCTGGGGAATAGATGCAGATAAGCATATTTTTAAGTCCTAACACTCCCAATGAGACTGTTTTTAATAGACTGTTAATGGAAATAGAACAATCCACTCTTTATAGTTTACTTTTTTAAAACACTAAAATTATAGTTCAAATGATGATTTACTTTTCCTAACACAGGAAACTTGTTCATTTTAGGTAGGGTCATATATTATGTTAGCTCCACAATAATTATTTGGGGTTGCTGCATCATAAAAAGTATTTACAGCTAAGTTATACTAGATCAAATCTAATTGATTAAATCAGAATTCTGTGCAACATTAATTAAAGTATGCTGCAGATTAAGCAAAGTAATTACATGAGCGATTGCATTTAATGGAATATTTTTATGAATCAGAATCAGAATATTGCATAATAAACCTGAAAACAGCTACACTGAATACCAAATATATTTCACAAAACAAATTGCACTGAGAACTGCAAAGACATCTGAATAAATGCACATGCACCTAAAGGCGACTTGAAGTTCTTCTGAAGCAGGCTCCATTCTTCATTTCTACGTACCGCCAATCCCAACCGCCACCCCCAGCATCTTTCCACAATGATCACTTTTAGGACCACTTCCTCTTTCCCCAGGAGAGGCCCTATGGGAGTTTCTGTCGTAGAGCATCCATGCTTATTCTACCAGCCCAGGCAAGGGGAGAGAACCATATCAGAAACACGAGATGTTATAGCATATAGACTCTGGAGTACTATTCACCTTATAATTTATGAGTTCAACTAACAGGATAGCTTCCCACAAAACACTGAAACAGTGTGTTTGAATGTTTAAACTGACTCACAGTAAATGCTTCCCCAGTTGGCAAGATCTAAAAGATAACAAAGATATCCAGCCCCACCACCCCAAGAAAATGAGCCAACAGTTCAGGGTAAATGCTCTGGAAGAAATCATTTGCAACAACCAAAGGACTGCTGTTAGGCTCAGTTATTGAATTTCTATTTCTGCAGTTATACTTCTGGCAGAAGCACAGATCTCTGCTACCCTAGGTAGAATTCTTCAGTAATGTAAAGCTGTATCCACTATTCTAAAGGAAGCTATCTGACATCTGCTCAGTAGAAATAGTGTTGCTGGATGTTTTCAGATCCAGCTGTCCTATCTCAAGCAACATTGGTCTGAGATCTTGTGTAAGGTTTTCATTTGGTAGAGCAGCAGACATAAACAGACACTTTAATGGCTTTTGCCAGTGTCAAGGGACTTTCATAGAAGAATGAATATTTGAAGTAAGTGCCACTGCTGCACCTATCACCAACTAAGATCCTGCAGAGGTAGAACCCAGCTAAGCAGGAGTGTCCAAGAATCAATCAATCATTTAGAACAATAATGATAACTCTGAGTTACTATTAACTAAAGAATTCTATACTGGGAACTTGAAATCAATTTTTTTTACTGCATAAAATATGAACACTGGGCCTCCCTGGTGGATCAGACAGTAAAAAATTCTGCCCGCAATGCAGGATGCCCAGGTTTCAATCCTTGGGTTGGGAAGATTCCTTGGAGAAGGTAACAGCAACTCACTCCAGTATTCTTGCCTGGAGAATTCCATGGACAGAGGAGCCTAGTGAGCTACAGTCCAGGGGGTCACCAAGAGTTGGACACAGCTGAGAAACTTTCAAATATGAACACTAGCCTTTATGTTTCCTTTACAATAACTTCAGAGTCTGTTCTTTTTTATTTATCATCTTTAAGCTGCTTTTATATAGAAGACTTTGAGTCACAAACATTTCAACCACAGATCTTATAGCAATCCGCTTATTTTGTTAGCCAGTTAATCATTCCAAGTATACTACTTAAGTGTTTCTCTTATACCTGGATACAAATTTTCAGCATACCACTGTCTTTCCCCATCTATTCCCCTTCTTTTAAAGGCTAAAGAGAATTCTAGCTTCATGTGTCTTATTCTCTTTTCTCTGCCTCCCTCCAAGGTGCATTCTTCACTAGCAGACCCTTCTTAAGTTTTTTGCGATGGGGAACTGGGCGAAGAGGTGAAGAAAGCAGAAGAGGAGTGGGAGGCTCCTTTGACAGATGGGAACTTTTCCAGGGCCTTTGAGGGCAGGAGGCACAGGCAGCTGCAGTTCATAGGATAACAGATAGGAGAGAAAAGAAGGAATTCTAGGAATCATTTCTGCGGCTTCCCTTGTGGCTTAGTGGCTACGAGTTCACTTTCCAATGCAAGGGACACCAGTTGGATCCCTGGTCCAGCAAGATCCCACATGGTGGGAACAACTAAGCCCATGGGCCAAACTACTGAGCCCACACACTTAGAGCCCGTGCTCCGCAACACGAGAAGCCACTACATTGAGAAGCTAGAGCACAACTAGGAGGTAGCCCCCACCTACCACAACTAGAGAATGCCCATGCACAGCAACAAGGACCCAGTGCAGTCAAAAATAAAGAATTAAATATATATGTTTATAAAAAAGAATCATTGCAGAAGATTATATATGGCTTTGTCATAGTCAACAAGGACTTTGAAATTACTGGGCCATATTCATTTGAGTATATGAATATACATTATTTGAGAATGAACCATTTGGATCCTAGCTAAAAACATTAAACTCTATACTGACTGTTTATTATAATTTCTGTTTAGTTAGCACCCTAGAATACCCTTGCCCATGTCTAGGGAAATATGAAGATGTAAAAATCCTGGGTTCCCAAGGTGGAACCCAGGAATAAGCTTAGTATCATTTGCACAACACATAGAATACAAGCATGTGACTTAGGCTCCCCTGATAATAGGTCCAGAAGTGAGAGCTGCTATTCAACAGTCATTAAAAGTTTCAGTTATGTAAGATAAGCTCTAGAGATCTGTTTATAACATCATGCCTATAGTTAACAATACTGGATTACACATGTAAAAATGTAGTAAATGGGTAAGTCTCATATGTTTGTAACAATTTTTTAATACAGGAAATTTTTTTTAAGTGAGCAACTTGAGGAAGAGAAAGCACCACTCAGCATCCATGAAGTGGCAAAAATAGCAGCCAACCAGACAAAACTCTTAATTTCAAAAAGATACATGCACCGCAATGTTCACAGCAGCACTGTTCATAATAGCCAAGACATAGAAACAAACCAAATATCCACTGACAGATGAATGGACAAAGAAAATGTGGTGTGTACGCACACACATACATACCATGGAATGTTACCCAGCTATAACAAAGAATGAAATAAAGTATTTTGTAGCAACATGGAGTAACAGTCAAATTTGGCCCTGGAGTACAGAATGAAGCAGGGCAAAGGGTAATAGAGTTTTGCCAAGAGAATGCACTGGTCATAGCAAACATCCTCTTCCAAAAACACAAGAGAAGACTCTACACATGGACATCACCCAATGGTCAACACCGAAATCAGATTGATTATATTCTTTGCAGCCAAAGATGGAGAAGCTCTATACACTCAGCAAAAACAAGACCGGCAGCTGACTCAGATCACGAACTCCTTACTGCCAAATTCAGACTTAAACTGAAGAAAGTAGGGGAAACCACTAGACCAGTTAGGTATGACCTAAATCAAATCCCTCATGATTATACAGTGGAAGTGAGAAATAGATTTAAGGGACTAGATCTGATAGACAGAGAGCCTGATGAACTATGGACGGAGGTTTGTGACATTGTACAGGGGACAGGGATCAAGACCATCCCCAAGAAAAACAAGTGCAAACAGGCGAAATGGTTGTCTGAGGAGGCCTTACAAATAGCTGTGAAAAGAAGAGAAGCGAAAAGCGAAGGAGAAAAGGAAAGATATAAGCATCTGAATGCAGAGTTCCAAAGACTAGCAAGAAGAAATAAGAAAACCTTCATCAGCAATCAGTGCAAAGAAATAGAGGAAAACAACAAAAGGGGAAAGACTAGAGATCTCTTCAAGAAAATTAGAGATACCAAGGGAACATTTCATGCAAAGATGGGCTCGATAAAGGACAGAAATGGGATGGACCTAACAGAAGCAGAAGATATTAAGAGGAGGTGGCAAGAATACACAGGAGAACTATACAAAAGAGATCTTAATGACCCAGATAACCGAGATGGTGTGATCACTCACCTAGAGCCAGACATCCTGGAATGTGAGGTCAAGTGGGCCTTAGAAAGCATCACTACGAACAAAGCTAGTGGAGGTGATGGAATTCCAGTGGAGCTATTTCAGATCCTAAAAGATGATGCTGTGAAAGTGCTGCACTCAATATGCCAGCAAATTTGGAAAACTCAGCAGTAGCCACAGGACTGGAAAGGTCAGTTTTCATTCCAATTCCAAAGAAAGGCAATGCCAAAGAATGCTCAAACTACTGCACGATTGCACTCATCTCACATGCTAGTAAAGTAATGCTCAAAATTCTCCAAGCCAGGCTACAACAATACATGAACTGTGAACTTCCAGATGTTCAATCTGGTTTTAGAAAAGGCAGAGGAGCCAGAGATCAAATTGCCAACATCCGCTGGATCATGGAAAAAGCAAGAGAGTTCCAGAAAAACATCTATTTCTGCTTTATTGACTATGCCAAAGCCTTTGATTGTGTGGTTCACCACAGACTCTGGAAAATTCTTAAAGAGATGGGAATACCAGACCACCTGACCTGCCTCCTTAGAATCTGTATGCAGGTTAGGAAGCAACAGTTAGAACTCAACATGGAACAACAGACTGGTTCCAAATAGGAAAAGAAGTCCGTCGAGGCTGTATATTGTCACCCTGCTTATTTAACTTATATGCAGAGTACATCATGAGAAACACTGGGCTAGAGGAAGCATAAGCTGGAATCTAGATTGCCAGGAGAAATATCAATAACATCAGATATGCAAATGACACCACCCTTATGGCAGAAAGCTAAGAACTAAAGAGCCTCTTGATCAAAGTGAAAGAAAAGAGTGAAAAAGTTGGCTGAAAACTCAACATTCAGAAAACTAAGATCATGGCAACTGGTCCCACCATTTCATGGCAAATAGATGAGGAAACAATGGAAACAGTGTCAGACTTTATTTATTGGGGCTCCAAAATCACTGCAGATGGTGATTGCAGCCATGAAATTAAAAGACGCTTCCTCCTTGGAAGAAAAGCTATGACCAACCTAGACAGCATATTGAAAAGCAGAGATATTACTTTGAAAACAAAGGTCGATCTTGTCAAGGCATTGGTTTTTCCAATAGTCATGTATGGCTGTGAGAGTTGGACTGTGAAGAAAGCTGAGTGCTGAAAAATTGATGCTTTTGAACTGTGGTGTTAGAGAGAACTCTTGAGAGTGCCCTGGACGCAAGGAGATCCAACCTGTCCATCCTAAAGGAAATGTTGTTGAATTGTTCATTGGATGGACTGAATGTTCATTGGCAGGACTGATGTTAAAGCTGAAACTCCAATTCTTTGGCCACCTGATGCTGGGAAAGATTGAAGGCGGAATGAGCTGAGCAGGAGAGGACAAAGGATGAGATGGTTGAATGGCATCACCAACTCAATGGAGATGAGTTTGGGTAAACTCTGGGAATTAGTGATGGACATGGTAGCCTGGCATGCTGTGGTCCATGCAGTTGCAGTCAGACATGACTGAGCAACTGAACTGAACTGTAGCAACATGGATGGACCTAGAGATTATCATACTGCTGCTACTACTAAGTCGCTGAGTCGTGTCCGACTCTTCGCAACCGCGTGGATGGCAGCCCACCAGACTCCTCCGTCCATGGGATTTGCCCATGGACAGAGTACTGGAGTGGGGTGACATTGCCTTCTCCGATTATCATACTAAGTGAAGTCAAAAAGAGAAAAGCAAATACCATTTATCATCACTTATATGTGAAATTTAAAATATGACACAAATGAACTTATCTACAAAACAGAAACAGACTCACAGACATAGAGAACAGAATTATGGTTGCCAAGGGGAAGGGGGTTGAGGGAGAGACTAAGTGAGAGGTTGAGGTTAGCAGATATAAGTTTTATATACAGATGGATAAACAACAAGGCCCTACTGTATAGCACAGGGAACTATATTCAATATCCTATAATAAACCATAATGGAAAAATTATATGTGTATAACTAAGTCACTTTGCTGTACAGCCAAAATTAAACACATTGTAAGTCAGGTATACTTCAATAAAATAATTTTTTTTAAATAGCAGCCAAACTCACACTACAAAACAGTGGTGGTGGGGTGGGGGCAGCTACAGTGAAGGTTATGGTTAAACTCAGCAGGCCTATTCTGCAGCCTGTAGTTGGACGTCATCCCCAGATTCTTAGCTGTGAGCCTGTTCTCCCATAAATGTTTATACAATAAACTCCTTTCCTGTTGATCAGCCAGCACCAATTTTTGGTGCAATACAAAACATTTTATTAAAACTCTTTTGGGGTTGCATATGAGAAGAATGGCTTAGTTTTCCATAGTTACTCTGCTTTTATATTTAACCCATGCATTATTTGCTGCATAATATTACTTGGAGATTTTAATCAGTGGCTTTTAGTTCAAAGTTAGACTGTATTTCCAAAATGTTAATGAAAATGGCATGAGTATACCATGGAATAAAGTGTCTTCAAAATTCCAAATGTAACTACTCTCATAAAGAGAGGCACAGTGAGACAAGAAGTATGTTTGGCTTTATATTTAGAAAGAAGATTCTGACTGGGTCTCTTAGTCATACTCCAGAGGAGTCTTCCTTTAATATTTTTCTATGCAATAAGCACATATTACGAAGGACCTGAGCTTCATATCATTCATACCAAGCAACAGTCTCTAATTTTTACAAATATGTAAAAACACAGGGTAGGAGATGCAGGCAAATTTTACTGGACCAAGGGGTGGGGATGGTGATGGTGGAGGATATTAACCTAATCAAAGCTTGCAGAGGTCCTCATCGATTATCAGTAAATGATCATTAGGATTTCACTTTGATCTACTTTTATCATAGTCAAGCTACTGGTCGCCTTGTTTAGCCAAAGGAAATTTTTTTTTTTTTTTGTATAGCACACTGTTGACAATGCAAGTCAACTTAGAAGAAAAACATTTCAGTAACTATTTCATCTAAAAAAAAGGAGGAAATGATTTAAATACAGGCTTTGCTGAGAAGAAATCTCCCTGTTTGGTATTCCTGGGGATAATAAAGATTTTATTCTTAAAAGCCTAAACTAACAAGACTAAACTAGTTTCTGGGTACATTTACCGTTTTGCGTGTGTGACAAATATGCAATCATGCCAGAGCAAATCCATGCCTCAAAGGAATTGATGTAGTTACCCAAAGGTTTATTGAGCAACTACTCTGTGCCTCCTGCCCAAATGATTCACAAGAAAAATCAAGAAGGTATAAAGTTATCAACAGTGCCTCCTCTCTTGGCAACCTCTATCTCCTCTATATACCCAGCTTCCTCTGTTGCCTCCCACTGCTCAAGAAATCCCACCACCACCACTACCATGAGCCCCAGCTGAAGCACCCACCTATGGTCTGCCTTTCCAGATAGCTCTCTACCTCTAGATCTCTCTCCACTCCTCTTCCTAAAAAGACCAACTCTTCTGTCCCCGAAGGAAGTGCTCTGGAAGGAAGTGCTCTTATCTGTCTTTTGAAAGGTTATTAGTCAGCTCTTGCAACCATAGCAAAGTACTGCAGACTGGGTGACTCAAATAGCATCATTTTTTAACAGATCCAGAGCCTGGATTCCAAGACCACAGTTCCTGGCCTTTCTTTGATGCATGGTAGCTTGGCGGGTTATAGTCCATAGGGTCACAAAGAGTTGGACAAAACTGAAGCAATATAACATGCAAGCACACACGAGGTGGGGGAAAGAGACAGAGAGTGAACACTCTGCTATCTCTTTTCATAAGGACACAAATCCTATTTAATCAGGGCCACACCCCTGTGACCTCATTTAACCTTAATTGCTTCCTCAGAGGCTCCATCACCAAATACATCCACACTGGGAGTTAGGGCTTCAACATATGAATCTGTAGAGGGTGGAAACACACATATTCAGTCCAGAACAGAGGACATACAGTTAATGCAAATAAACCACATGATGAAAGGATTTCAGCCCTCTTTGCACAGAATGCACCTTCTGACAGGGAATAATCCCTCAATTACCATGGGAAAGAATTTCTAGTGATTCAGTGGGTAACTTTGATGAGGGTCAAAGAAAAGAGTGAAAAAGGCTTGGAACTCAACATTCAAAATGGCAACTGGTCCCATCACTTCAAGGCAAATAGAAGGGGGAAAAGTGGAAGCAGTCACAGATTTTATTTTCTTGAGCTCCAAAATCACTGAGGACAACAACTGCAGCCATGAAATTAAAAGACACTTGCTCCTTGGAAGAAAAGCTATGAGCAACCTAGACAGCACATTAAAAAGCAGAGACATCACTTTCCAACAAAGGTCCTTATGTTCAAAGCTATTGTTTTTCCAGTAGTCATGTACAGATGTGAGAGTTGGACCATAAAGAGGGCTGAACAGCGAAGAATTGATGTTTTTGAATTGTGGTACTGGAGAAGACTTTTGAGAGGCCCTTGGACAGCAAGGAGAGCAAACCAGTCAATCTTAAAGGAAATCAACCCTGAATATTCATTGAAAGGACTGATGCTGAATCTCTTATACTTAGGCCACCTGATGTGAAGAGCTAACTCATCGGAAAAGAGCCTGATGCTGGGAAGGATTGACAGCAGGAGGAAAAGAGAGTGGAATGGATGAGATAGTTAGTTAGATAGCATCACTGACTCAATGAACATGAGTCTGAGCAAACTCCAGAAGGTAGTGAAGGACAGGGAAGCCTGGCATGCAGCAGTCCATGGGGTTGCAAACAGTCAGATATGACTTAGCAACTGAACAACAAAACAGGAGGGAAGTACAGCCTTCACTTATCACGTGGCCCCCGTGTCCTCCTGACTCCACTGGGTGCAAGGCTCACTCTCGTCCTGGTCTGCAGTTGTCTCACTGTTCCCGCATCTTCAGTGTGGGTCAAGAATATGCAGTAAACCACTCCACTGATGGCCAGGCACGCAGTCACACACTCCATCCCCAGACCTTCAGGCCACAGGTCATCTCTGGTCCCGAACTTTGCCAAGGCTACAAGTCCACAAATAAGAAGGGGTACATCATGTCCCCTAGTCTGGTAGTACACCATATAGCCATGCCTGGCCCATATTCCAAATTTTATAAATCATTTATGCTTGTGCATATACAGCAACAGACAAACTTGCGTATTCTTAACTTGTAAGCTTTTCCTTCCACCTTTACCTGCCTTTGGGGGAGTTAAATTATATTACCTTGTAGTAGATACAGATGGTGTTTAGAAATCTGAAAGGCTGCATTGCCTGTACCTCAGATATAGAGAAAGAGCCAAGATGTGTGTGTAACATTACTTTTTTTCCCCCTGTCCTACTCTCACATAGGAATCTGATCAAGTGCTACATCAGCAGCCACCTAACGTCAACATGGAAAAAAAATAATCTCCAGAACATTTACTAAATATCTGTGTATTTACATTCAAAGAATCTCAACAATGAATTTTGTGATAATACTTGAAAACTGGTTTTAGTTTTATAAAGCACGTTATACTTTCCAGGAATCTGACATCCCTGGGAATTCAGATAGTAACATCAGAATGCTACTTATGCAGGAAGCCTAGTTCAATAATTACACGCAGATTGATTAATTGCAATATGATCATTTGTAAAAAAGTGAGAAAATATTTAAGTGATTTGAGTATGGTTTCCTGTCCAATTAGTGGCAAAGCAGAGAATATAAGCCAGGTCCTCAGGTTTTTTAAATTTATAAAAATTGCTAAACACACAAAGGTACTATAACATCATAAACTTCAACCCATCATTCAGTTTCAACGACTATCACCACTTTATTTTGCCAAACATTTCATCTTTCCTCCTCTGACTTTTTTCTTGTTGTATCATTTTAAAGCAAATCCTAAATATATTTCACCCACACATACTTCAGTATCTATTTCTAACATGTATTTTAGTATTTATATGTTTATATTTTATGTGTATGTGTAGTAGATCAATTTCTTAAAACATGGCCAAATGACTTGGACACCTAATAAAATATGCTAGTACACTTTTTTTCCCTCTATGTACTTCTCTCCCTCACAACAGGGAGACCAAATCAATTTTAATTGGTCAATAAACAGAAGAGTAAAAAATAAAATGCAATCATCTTGAAGGTAGAAATTTAAAGTGTCAGCTTTAAGGTTATTTTAAAACATTTTAATATGTTCCATTTCCATGAAAAGTGCAAGCAAATCCCACCATTTCCCTCCAAGAAATCAGGTCCCTGGAAAAAGTCATGGTGTGGGAATGCCTATCTAGATGCTTCAAAACTCCTAATGTTGTATCAAGGCTATATGTATATAATTGGTTATGGAAATTGTGGAGGTGTTTAATAAAATGTAAATAATTCCTGACTGTGTCACCTTGTTAAATATTTAGTATATAATTTAACAAAGGTTCTCTGATATTACTATCTTATGAGTTTATCAAATTTTCAATTTATTCTCATTTTAGTATGGAATTTTCATTTCACACTCATTAAAAGGCAATCCAGGGTGGAAGGGAGCTTCAAAAAGGAAGAGAAATATGTATACCTATGGTTAATTCATATTGATGTATGGCAGAAACCAAACCAATATTCTAAAGCAATCATCCTTCAACTAAAAATACCTTTTATAATTTTAAAAAAGGAAATTCATTCACTACAGGGGCAAATAACTGACCTGTAGAGTAGCCATAATGCCTGGCAACGGAGGCAACCATATATAAGTGGCTTATTGAAATGACGTGACAATACATTATGTTTGAATGTTGTGCTTCATCAGTGATGCATAGTTTAGTGTGTTAGGCAGAATGGCAATGGACAGGATACTAGGACACATTAACACCACATTTCTAGCAATTCTTGACACCAATCATTAGTTTTCAAACAATACCTGGAATCAACAGAATCAGCAACGGCTGGGAACATTAAAAATGCAAATTTTCAGGACCTCACCCAGACCTACTGAATCAGAAACTTGGACTCAATTGTTTTAACAAGCTCTGCAGGTGATTTTAATGCGAGCTATGGTTTGATAACCACAGGCTCATTATTTGTGCCTGATTTTCAGTGAACAAAAAAACAAACCCCAAACCCTGCCCTGCACACCCTGATCATAGTTGCCAGATTTAGCAAATAAAAATAAGAGGACACCAGTTACATTTCAGATAAAAATGTAAAATTTTAGTATAATCATGTTCTTGCAGTTACGTCCCATATACATATATATATACACCATTTATGCAGAGGGCTATATAGGTATCTCCGTGCATAGTTACACTAAAAAATTATTTGTTGCTTATCTGATATTCAAATTGAACTTTTCATCCTGTGTCCTGAGGTTTTCTGGCCTCCATACCCAAGGATGTTCTGATCTGGCCAGCCCTCGGCTTTCTCCGCAGGGTTACATCATCCAATCCCATTTTAGAGTTTATCACCTTACCAGCCTTCCACCACCACAGGGGTCACATGATGGTTGCTTTCAGAGTGACCATCCCTCACCTGTAAAGAGTATGCACACTAATTGGTGCATGTTTAACATGGTCAAACAGAACAGACTCACCTACATTTATACTTGTGGCCACTCTGGAGGTAGAAATATTGGGTGTCAGCTGAAGACAAGAGCTAAAGAAACATACACCAAATTTCACCTAGCTAACTTTAATCAATGAAAAACTTTTTTTTCTGTTTACAGAGCTTTACATTTCACACACGATTCTGGATTCCTAATAAGGAATAATTAACTGTGGATGAAAAATGTTTGTGTATCTCTTAGCAGAGCTGTATGCTGATGGTGGGTCCTTTCCTGCAACTGTTCTAGTTAAGTCAGACAACCAAAGCCCAGCAACTGTGAAACATAAATCCTTCCCAAATTGGTTTTATAGTCATTTTTCATTTTTGAATTGTCACCCTGTTTCCTTTTTGAATTTACATAAAATAGATTTTAAACACATGGTTCAATGTTTTGACAAACACGCATCTTCACCCCATTAATATATAGAACATTTTATTTTCTTCTCTTTAGAAAAAGATCCTCAGGCCCCTTTCCAGTCCACCACCACACACACCCCAGAGGCAGCCACTGCTCTGATTTTTATCACCCTACATTAGTTTTGTGTGCTCTAGAACTTCATATAAACAGAACTGCTTTCACTTTCACATATTCAAACCATTTGGCTCTGTGGCAGGGGACTTTTAATGTATTTTTATTTCTCTCCTCTGAAATTCTGTGAAAAGATCTAAAGTTAGGATCTCAGGCCTTACTCTCAAGAGGCAGGATGGGTGCTGGATATTTTTCTGGTCTGTAAGGAACAGAAATAGGCCAGGGTTCCATGATGGCCTCCTGAGACAGGTCCCCAAGGCAGGAAGCACCTGGGTCAGGGAACCCAGGAAAGTAGGCGGGTGAGGGGGACGGTGGGGATGGCAACCGGAGGAGCTTGGCGGGCTACGGTCCAGGGGGGTCACAAAAGAATCTGACAGGGCTAAACAACAACCAGGAGAACGTCTAGGAGCTGTGCGGGATGGGGAGCTCCTCCAGCGCCCCCGTGGGCTGCGTAAGGTACTGCACCATCGCCTTAAGGTCAGCTCCCATCCCTAGGCTTCTAGGCCTACAGCGGTTGCCTGTGTACTCCATGGATCTGTAGTGAAAACCAGACTCTGCAGCATGGGAAAGTGTTCCTATGTCTGTACTTTGGGGACAGACTAGACTAGACCAGACTCCCTACAGCAACAGCAGAGAAATGTAGCTGCCCCTGCTCCAGCTAATATAAGTTAAACATACGAGTTACTTAATATTTTAGTGCTTTTCAAAGTACCCACTGGAGTAGTCTCTAATTATTATTTTAAAAGTCTGCAACCCAGACAGAACATAAAATTTTAAATGCCAGCAGTATGTAATCTAATATTATCCTCTATTTCACTTTTGCTCACATTCCCAGGGGGAATCTAGGGATGAAAAATATATATAAATCCAAAGACACATTGCTAGAATGGTTAATTTAAATTGGTATATACAAATGTTATATATGAGACAAATTTAGAAAAAAAAAACAAAGAATAAAATGTATTGTAAAGACATCCCCCAAGATGTTGATGCTCATCACAAATAATCAAAAGCCTTTCTGCTCCCCCATCTGGAGTTGTTCTTAGACTTCTAGAATTTCCCAAAGGCAGACTTACCTGTGGCTCCTTCCATGAAGACTCCAAAGCTGTTCTTCCTCACTGGGTGGTAGAATCTATTTCTGTCAGGTTCCCAAGACCATCACCTCCCCCGGTCAGAGGAGAGGCCTTGTAGGACCATCACACAAGACAAAAAGCCTTCCTCCTTCTTTGCTGTTGGAGGCTGAGTTCTCCTGGAGAGCGTTCTGGCAGAGTTTGTAGAGCAAGATGCTTGTCAAGGATCAACAGCTGTGAAAGGAAGGGGCGCAAGCTGACTTAGAGGAAGTAGGAGAAGAGCCAGGCAAGCCCAACAAACATGGCTGAAAACTCTGGGCTGAGAACTCCTTGACCCCTGACCCGTCTCTAGATCCCTCTCTCTCCATCACCCCATGCAGGCAACTCCAGGAAGGGTGGAATCTCGGGCCAATCAGCTCAGGAAATGAGGCACACCTGAGGAGCTGACCATAGAAACCAAACCTGTAAGCAATTATGCCCAACCCTCCCCTCCCCGCTCCCCTGGCAACCACTCATCTACCTTCTGTCTCTATGAATTGGCCTATTTTGGACATTTCAGATAGATGGAATCATATAGTAAGTGGTCACTCATTTCTGGGTGTGTAATTTCAAGGGACATGTCCAGCATTGGTTCTCAGATTTCCCCAGGAGGATGAAGCTTGCTGCCCACAGTGGTGTGGTGATGGTGGTTTATTTGCTAAGTCATGTCTGACTCTTGTGACCCCTGTGGACTATAGCCCACCAGGCTTCTCTGTCCATTAGATTCCCAGGCAAGGATATTGGAGTGGATTGCCATTTCCTCCTCTGTGGTAATCTTCCAGACCCAGGGATCAAACCTGATCCTGCGACTCCTGCATTATAGGCAGATTCTTCACTGCTGAGCCACCAGGGAGGCCCCACCCACAGTGGTGATGGGTAGTTAACTGGCTGCTTTTCTTTTCTGATCTCATTCTCCTACTTCCCACCCCCTCCCCGCCCCCATGTTTCCTAAAATCCTGTCTCAAAGAAAGGTCTTGGCTCAAATCCTTGCTTTAGGATCTGCTTCTGGGAGAACCTAAACTGAACACTAGATATATCCAGTTAAGTAATCCATTTATCAGATATACACTGAACATTTCCTCTGTGCTTGTTACATTGGTTGGTAACTTTGTTTTGTTAGTTATATCTCAATAAAAACAAATTGCAATAAATAAATGAGGGAGCTCGGATGTTTATATTTATATTAATACATTGCTGCTGCTGCTGCTAAGTCGCTTCAGTCATGTCCAACTCTGTGCGACCCCATAGACGGCAGCCCACCAGGCTCCCCTGTCCCTGGGATTCTCTAGGCAAGAACACTGGAGTGAGTTGCCATTTCCTTCTCCAATGCATGAAAGTGAAAAGTGAAAGTAAAGTCACTCAGTTGTGTCCGACTCTTAGCGACCCCATGGACTGCAGCCTTCCAGGCTCCTCTGCCCATGGCATTAGCTCCATTCAATAATCAGGGCTACTGGGGAATGGGATGTTTATTTCCACAGCTTATTCAAGCTCAGGCAGATCAGACTCTGAGATCAGGGCTGTGTATGTGTGGTTAGTCATCAGTCGTGTCTGACTCTTACGACCCCATGAACTGTCACCCACCAGGCTCCTCTTTCTCCTCTTTCTCCTCTTTCTGAGATTCTCCAGGCAAGGATACTGAAGTGGGTAACCATTCCCTTCTCCAGTGGTGCCTTCTGGCAAAAAGATGTAGGTACCAGCCAGCACTTTGCAGTATGGAGGCAGGATGCACCGAAATGTCAGGGATGAGGGGCTGCAGGTGGGGCACAGATAGGACCTGCTGCATTTGGTACATGAGATGGACCTCGCATACCTGCCCAGCATATTCACAGATGAGCCATTCTGTGAAGAAGGAGGGTTCACTTAGAAGCTTCCAAATCTAAGAACTTATCTTTATAAATGTATTCCTAAACAGATCAGTACATGGATGACGTGTTTGGGGAGCCCCTTTATCTCAGTTGTAACCCCAAATAAAGAAAAGCTGAGGAAGGAGACAAGCACGAAGCTTTCAGGCCAAAGTGGGACTTTAGGTAGAATAAAGACCCCAACATCCCCAATTATGTCTGCATCCTAATCCTCAGAATCTGCAAATGTTCCATTTTTAGGTAAAAGGGACTTTACAGGTGTGGTCAGATTAAGGATCTTGAAATGGGGAAATTATCCTGTAGTACCCAAGTGGGCTCAATAGAGTCACACTTGTTTTTAGGGTTAGCTTTTTATTTTTTCAATATTTATTTCTTTATTTGGCTACATCAGGTGTTAGTTGTGGCACACAGGATCTTTAGTTGTGGCATGAGAGTTCTTTAACAGGCTTTCCAGGTGGCTCTAGTGGTAAAGAACTTGCCTGCCAATGAAGGAGACATAAGAGACGTGCATTGATCCCTGCATTGCAAAGATCCCCTGGAGGTGGAAATGGCAACCCGCTCCAGTATTCTTGCCTGCAAAATCCCTTGGACAGAGAAGCCTGGTAGGCTACAGGCCATGGCATCCCAAAGAGTTGGACACAACTGGAGTGAATTAGCACACATACATGAGGGTTCTTTAGTTGTGAATTTGAGATCTTTAGTTGCAGCCTGTGGACTCTTAGTTGCAGTACATGGGATCTAATTCCCCAACCAAGAATCTAACCCCAGGGCCCCTGCATTGGGAACACAGAGTCTTAGCCACTGGACCACCAAGGAAGTCCCAATTTCACAATTTTTATAAGAGGGACAAAGGAAAATTAGAACCAGAGAAGGAGATTGTGAACACAGAAGCAGAGATCAGAGTGATGTACTTTGAAGATGGAGCGAGGGGCCATGAGTCAAGGAGTATGAACACCACTAGAAGGAGAAAAAGGCAACAACACAATCCTTCCTCAGAGGTTCCAGAAGGAACCGGTCCTGCCAATATCTTGACTTTAATCCATTAAAACTGACTGCAGACTGCTGACCTCCGCAGCTGTGACAGGGTAAACGCACTTTGTTTTCAGCCACTAAATTTGTGGTAGTTTACGGCAGTGGTGCCATGTACTCAGTCATGTCTGACTCTTTGCAACCTTGTGGATGGTAGCCTGCCAGGATCCTCTGTCCATGGGATTTCCCAGTCAAGAATACTAGAGAGGGTTGCCATTCCCTGGAAAAGAGAATCTTCCCAACCCAGGAATCAAACTCAAGTCTCTAGCGTCTCCTGCGCTGGCAGGCAGATTCTTTATCACGGCGTCACTTGTGGCAGTAGTAATAGGAAACTAATACAGGGACCATTGGAGAATACTTTCCCAGAATGCGTTTGAAAAATAATTGCCATCCTTTCTTTTCCAGAATACAATGCAATATGTGGAAGAGCCCTCTTTTTTTTTAATTTATATTGAAGTTTCTTTGCAGAGTTGTCTTAGTTTCTAGTGTACAGCAAAATGAGTCAGCCACACTTCTACACATTTCTGCTCTCTTCTGAACATCCTTCACATTCAGCACCCCACACTGCACTAAGTAGAGTTCCCTGTGCTATACAGTGTGTTTTTATTAGCTATTTTATACAAACTATCAATAGCGTATATATGTCAATCCCAATCTCCTAATACCTCCCAACCACCCCTTTCACCTGGTTATCCATACATATATTCCCTAAGTCTGTGCCTCTATTTCTGCTTTGCAAATAGGATTACCTATACCATTTTTCTAAATTCCACATTTATGACTTAATATATGGTATTTGTTTTTTCCGACTTATTTTACTCTGTATGACACTCAAGGTCCATCCACATTTCTACAAATGACCCAATTTTGTTCCTTGTTATGGAGGAGCTCACCCTTATGACAGAAAGTGAAGAAGAACTAAAGAGCCTCTTGATGAAAGTGAAAGAGAAGAATAAAAAAGCTGGCTTAAAACTCAACATTCAAAAACAAAGATCATGGCATCTGGCCCCATCACTTCATGGCAAATAGGTGGAGAAATAATGGAAACAGTGGCAGACTTTATTTTCTTGAGCTCGAAAATCACTGCAAATGGTGACTTCAGCCATGAAATTAAAAGATGCTTGCTCCTTGTAAGAAAAGCTATGACAAACCTAGAGTGCATAATAAAAAGCAGAGACATCACTTTGCCGACAAAAGTCTGTCTAGTCAAAGCTATGTTTTCTCCAGTAGTCATGTATGGATGTGAGAGTTGGACTGTGAAGAAAGCTGAGCACGGAAGAATTGATGCTTTTGAACTGTGGTGTTAGAGAAGACTCTTGAGAGTCCCTCAGACTGCAAGGAGATCAAACCAGTCAATCCTAAAGGAAATGAGTCCTGAATATTCATTGGAAGGACTGATGCTGAAGCTGAAGCTCCAATACTTTGGCCACCCTTTGCAAAGAGCCAACTCATTGGAAACGACCCTGATGCTGGGAAAGACTGAAGGCAGGAGGAGAAGGGGACAAGAGAGGATGAGTATATATATACTGAACTGAGTGTATATACATATATATTTTATATATATATATATAATGAAATATTCAGTTCAGTCACTCAATTGTGTCCAAGTCTTTGTGACCCCATGGACTGCAGCAAGCCACGTATCCCTGTCCATCACCAACTCTCGGACTTACTCAAACTTACTCAACTTACTCAAACTGATATCCATTGAGTCGGTGATGCCATCCAACCATATACTACATTTTCTTTACCCATTCCTCTGATGGACATTTATGTTGCTTCATGTACTGGCTATTGTAAATAGTGCTTCTGTGAATACTGGGTTGCACGTATCTTTTTGAATTATGGTTTTCTTGGGGTATATGCTCGATGTCATTAGCTATTAGAGAAACACAAATCATAACTGAAATGAGTTATCACCTCACACCAGTCAGAATGGCCATCATCAAAAAAATCTGTAAACAATAAATGCCAGGCAGGGTGTGGGGAAAAGGGAACCCTATGTGCTTCCCTGGCGGTTCAGTGGTAAAGAATCTGCCTGCCGATGCTAGAGACGTGGGTTCAATCCTTGGGTCAGGAAGGTCACCTGGAGAAGGAAATGGCAACCCATTTCAGTATTCTTGCCTGCAAAATCCCATGGACAGAGGAGCTTGGCGGGCACTGTAGTACCTGGGGTCACAAAGAGTCAGACACAATTTAATGACCAAACAACATCATGTGCTATTGGTGGGAGTGGAAATTGATACAGCTACTATGGAAAACTACTGAGGTTCCTTTAAAAACTAAAAATAGAACTACTGTATGATTCAGTAATCCCCCTCCTGAAAGGATCTTAAAAATTACATATAAAGAAAATAAAATTTTTATACCTGAGTGTACTTAATCTATTTTTTTAATCTCCTAAAATACCATACTCCTACTTTCTTTGTATGATTCCTTTTTAAAATAAATATGATTTGAAAGTATTTGTGTGTGTGGTTTTTAAAAAATTTTATAAATTGAAGGTTGAAATTTACCTTTTAGGCTTTGGATTTACAAATCATGTCATGCCAAGTAAATATTCTTCCTATAATGTTGACGTATGAAAAAACAATGGATGAATTCCATGAAAATAACATGCTTACAACTCTAAAAATAGTGCAAAATTCAGTAAATTAAACAGAAATATTCCTACTACATATCATCAAATATCTGAGCAAATTCAATGTGAGTTGAAGGAAGAGGGCTGCCAGGCATAAAGGGGAGAGTGTGAGGTTCCTAAAGATGGGAATGGGACACAGGGTGAATAAGGTCTTAGAAAAATATAAGAAGAAAAAAAGGAAGGGGGTTTACAGACATAAAAGAAATAAAGTGTTCCAGGGACATCTGGTAAAAGGCCCATGTAACTTATCTCTGACTCCAGCCCATTCCCCACCTTGTCACCAGGTAACATATAGTAAAGTTTACTCCTGTCATTGCCCTGCTTAAAATGCTCTATTAAAAAGTGTTAGGTTAAAATAAAACAGAAGAGCCACACTCCATAATCTCAATAGCCTGCAAAGCCCTGGAGGATTGAAAGCCTTATCACCAGCAACCCAATCAGGCAAGACTCTGCACTGTTGCTAAGACATCCCATTGTCTCTCATGCCTCAGGGCCTTTGTGAATACTGTTCCCTTGTCCTGTTTGTCCTCATCAATTATCATTTCAGTCCATCCTAAATACCATCTCAGTGAAGTTTCTGCTAGAAGAGTTAATCCGTCTTGGGTGCCAAGCATCCATCCATTGCATTCTTGCCAGGAATACCAAGAACACAAAAACTCTGACTGCCCTTTACCCTGGTTAGTTCTCAGCTTTGTGCTTACAGAGAGCCGTTTTGAGGGCTGATGCAGCATCTTGCTTGCTGCTCACTATAAAAATGGTAAATTCCTTAAGCTCACCGTTCCTCTCCTATAACACAACACTTGGCATGTGCAAGCATCCGTCTAGCCCCACCTGCATGCCCCATGGGATTGGGGAGGCAAGGGGTTCTGATGTCAATATCGTGCTAGTGCTGGTCACTGTGCTGTGACTAATAGTCATTTGTCTCTGTCCTAGAAATCGTGTATCTTCTCCCAGTATCCATGAAACATTACCAGTCTAGCCTGTTAACTTCCAAGTAGGGCTGTTGTTTAGTCACTAAGTCATGTCCAACTCTTTTGCAATCCCATGGACTGTAGCCCACCAGGCTCCTCTGTCCATGAGATTCCTGGACAAGAATACTGGAGTGGGTTGCCATTTCCTTTCCCAGGGGATCTTCCAGACCCTGGGATCAAACCCAAGTTTCCTGCATTAGCAGGCAGATTCTTTACTACTGAGCCACTAGGGAAGCCCCTCTAAGTAGGGCAAAATCCCATATTCTTCACAGACGTTGATAGTTTCCCTTCTCTCCAGATAAGGTCTGTGGCCTCTTCTATCTGTGATCCCACAATATTTGCACAAATAAAATATTATTACAGGAGGGCATGGTTTATGGCACATGGGAAATGTTAAAATAAAATGTATCAAATAAATATTTTCAGTGTAGTAAAGGTCTGTGCTCTGAGAACTGCTTCACTGTCGCCTAAAACTGGACCTATTTAAATAGAATAGACAAAGGGAGACTGTTCTTTCATTGTCTAAGGCGAAAGTGAAAGTCGCTGAATCGTGTCTGACTCTTAGTGATCCCCATGGACTATGCAGACCGTGGAATTCTCCAGGCCAGGATACTGGAGTGGGTAGACATTCCCTTCTCCAGGGAATCTTCCCAACCAAGGGATCAAACCCAGGTCTTCCACATTGCAGGTGGATTCTTTACCAGCTGAGCCACAAGGCAAGTGTTCCTGAAATGACTGGTGCTCTGAAGACCTTGGAGAATCAAAGAGTGACAGTATTAGGCTCTTTCAATCTTGCTTCAGGTTCCCCCAGTGGCTCAGATGATAAAGAATCTGCCTGCAAAGCAGGAGGTGCAGTTTGATCCCTGCATTGGGAAGATCTCCTGGAGAAGGAAATGGCAATCCACTCCAGTATTCTTTCCTGGGAAATTTCATGGACAGAGGAGCTGTCCGGCAGCGGTCCATGGGGTTGCAAAGAGTGGGACATGACTAAGTAACCAACACAAACATACAATCTTGCTCAAGTCAATTACATTTGGCCAGCATGATCCTGTTAACAATTCCGAGGCTTAAAAAAATCCATTTGAAAGCATAGTTTTTCTAGTCCGTAGTATATGTTTTCTGTCCTTAAGAATTGAAGGTTGAGTCTACATTTCAACATTTTGAATGATTTTTTTTTCTTCTGAATGTTGTAAGCTGGGGGGAATAAAAACTCTCATTAATTATTGAATTTTTTCCCAGTGATTCTATCATGTTTTTGCAGCCAGAAGGCATGGCAGTATATTAATAAGCTGAAAAAAATAAATGCATTAATAGACTCTTACTTGGTTATGAGATCATGAAGAGAAACTGAAAAAAATGCCAAGTAACAAACAGAAGCAGCTGTTAGAAAGCCCCGGTAGTGGGGATATCATGAAATAATAAGCATCTCTAGCCAAAGGCAACAGGTTGGTGTGCCAGGTGGAAGCCAGAGTCACCTCACCAATGGATGGTACAAGAAACACCTCCCCCTGCCCAAAAGGTGGGAAAGTAGGAATAATGTACTCTATTCACTTCAAAACTAGTTGAACGCTTGTATTTAAATTAACTAAAGTCAAAGGCTCTCATGTTTGAAATCAGATTTATGTTGATGAAATATGCAACTGATTTTTAAGAGAGCATATGCACAAGGCTAGGGGCTTTCCTGGTGGCTCAGATGGTGAAGAATCTGCCTGCAATGCAGGAGACTTGGGTTTGATCCCTGGGTCAGGAAGATCCCCTGGAGAAGGAAATGGCAACCCACTCCAGTTTTCTTGCCTGGATAATTCCAGGGACAGAGGAGCCTGGCAGGCTATAGTCCATGGGGTCACAAAGAGTCAGACACGACTGAGTGACCAACACACACAAGTACAGGGTTGAGTTCCTGCTGGAAATGAACCTTTTGTTAAATGCAGGAGGCAGATTCCATCCCTCAGTCCCTGATGGTATGGTGACCCATGAGGTCACTCCGAAGTTACAGCGCTATATGTCTGTGTTCCAAGCAGCACCGTTCACCTCACACCCTGGCTCCAGAGCTCGATTTAGGTGGAGAGTTGAATAAGATAAGGATGTTTAGCCAAAACATTCCAAAATTTGGAGTGGCTTGAGAGAACATTGCACATTTTATTCAACCTTAATCTGCCTTCCTTATTTTTTCCAACATTTGAAAGAAGGAAACAGGAACCATGAAAATACCATTAATCAAAGCAACATGAAAAGAGAGGGAGGATGAGTCTTCAATAATTGGAGGAAAGGATATCTTCATAATTTTGGCACCTCTGCTGTACTCCCCTTACTAAGGCTCAAACCAGAATCTGCATCTTGGGGCTCTGGGAGGTGGGTAGATAACTCCCATGAGCTTTATTCAGGATTTCAGTGCTGCCTCCACTATTGACACAGTTCAGTTCAGTTCAGTTCAGTCACTCAGTCGTGTCTGACTCTGAGAGACCCCATGAATTGCAGCACACCAGGCTGCCCTATCCATCACCAACTCCCGGAGCTTGCTCAAACTCATGTCCATCAAGTCGGTGATGCCATCCAACCATCTCATCCTCTGCCTACCCTTCTCCTCCTGCCTTCAATTTTTCCCAGCATCAGGGTCTTTTCCAATGAGTCAGTTCTTCCCATCAGGTGGCCAAAGTATTGGAGCTTCAGCTTCAGCAGTAGTCCTTCCAGTGAATATTCAGAACTGATTTCCTTTAGGATGGACTGGTTGAATCTCCTTGCAGTCCAAGAGACTCTCAAGAGTCTGCTCCAACACCACAATTCAAAAACATCAGTTCTTCGGAGCTCAGCTTGCTTTATGCTCCAGCTCTCACATCCACACAGGACTACTGGAAAAACCATAGCTTTGACTAGACAGACCTTTGTCGGCAAAGAAATGTCTCTGCTTTTTAATATGCTGTCTAGGTTTATCATAGCTTTTCTTCCAAGGAACAAGTGAAGAAAGAAGCAAAGAAGAAGAAAAGGCAAAGGTGAAAAGGAAAGACATACTCACCTGAATGCAGAGTTCCAAAGAATAGCAAGGAGATATGAGAGCCTTCCTCAGTGATCAATGCAAAAAAATAGAGGAAAATAGTAGAATGGGAAAGACTAGAGATCTCTACAAGAAAATTAGGGATACCAAGGGAACATTTCATGCAAAGACGAGCACAATAAATGACAGAAGCAGTATGGACCTAACAGAAGCAGAAGATATTTAAGAAAAGGTGGCAAGAACACACAGAACTACTGACACAGAGGAGTGGGAAATGAAATGACCTAGGCATGTTCTCTATTTTGGCCATTGTCAATGGCACACACTTATCCTTTTTTCAATCATTTGTTTATTTATTTATTTATTTAGGGCTATGCTGGGTCTTCACTGCTGCTCTCAGGCTTTCTCTAGTTGTGGTGAGTGGGGGCTACTCTTCCTTGTGGTGTGTGGGCTTCTTATTGCAATGGCCTGTTTTGTTGTGGCACACAGGCTCTAGGCTCAAGGGCTTCAGTAGTTGCAGCTCATGAGCTCTAGAGCACAGGCCCAGGAGTTGTAGTGCATGGGCTTAGTTGCTCTGTGGTATGTGGAATCTTCCCGGACCAGGGATCAAACCCATGTTCCCTGCATTGGCAGGCAGATTCTTATCCACTGCACCACCAGGGAAGTCCCACCTCCCCTTTTTACCACAAAGCTGGAATGGCAAGGTACCTTCTCCTTCAAAGCTTCATGTGCCAATTGTAACTCTCACTCCACCAATAACCTTCATGATAGCTCAGGGGCCAGGAAAAATGAAATTGTGTTAAACCATTAGCCTTGAATAATTAGATCGTTCATTTAGAGAACTCTAGATTCAGTGGTGGGTGAGAAATGGGAAATGCTATTGAAAACAAAAACAGTTCAGGAAAAAAGAAAAACTCACCAGTCTCAATACTTCCCTCCCCTATATCTTCCCAGTTCTACAAGGCAGGGTCCTTTACCTCCACTCCAAATTCCTATCACCTTGTGGAATCCCATTGACAGCTCCAACAGGGAAGATGGCTGTGATCCCAGACTGTCAAGGATGTATGTTTTGACATGTTCTGTGCTGCAATCTGATCTAGTGGCGTGAAGACCAATGACATCATCCCCAGCACCATCTTGTGTGCTTGGATAATAAGATGAGGACCACTGACAAAGACATCACAGGTACCACAAGGAAATTTCTGGTCTATGCATCCTAATAAGAGTCTCTCTTACTGGTCATTCAGGGTGGTGCTTATATCCACTAGTTGTGGGTTTGGGTTATTCTGGGTTAACCCAGATAAAGCTTTCTAGGGGTTTTGCTTCTATCCTTTCAAATTGGGGAAATAACTAACAAGGGAAAGCTGTTTTTAACTTCTTCATTTGTAGTAAGAAAAGTAATATAACAGGACTCAAAAATGAGGGTCACCTAGTTTCCGCTTTGCTTAAAGTTTGCCTAGTAGGGCTGGTACTTTCCCGGGTTCTCTACAGCAGTATCTACACAAGCCCCACCCCAGGGTGGAAAGGTAGGGGTCACAGAAACAGCCTTACATACATGTTTCTCAGAAGTCGACTTACTAGAATTCCTAACCATTGGAAAAGACTCTGATGCTGGGAGGGATTGGGGGCAGGAGGAGAAGGGGATGACAGAGGATGAGATGGCTGGATGGCTTCACTGACTCAATGGACAAGAGTTTGGGTGAACTCCGGGAGTTGGTGATGGACAGAGAGGCCTGGCGTGCCGCAATTCATGGGGTCGCAAAGAGTCGGACACGACTGAGCAACTGAACTGAATCTTAGCTAATTTATGTGTGCTGTGCTCAATCGTGTCCATCTCTTTGCAACTCTATGGCCTATAGCCTGCCAGACTCCTCTGTCCATGGGATTCTCCAGGCAAGAAGACTGGAGTGGACTGCCATTTCCTCATCCAGGGAATCTTTCTGACCCAGGGGTCGAACCCTTGTCTCTTGCATCTCCTACGTGGGCAGGCAGATTCTTTGCCATGGCACCACCTGCGAAGCCCTTTGACCAATTCATAAGTACCGTTTAAAACTCAATTACCCTGAGCCACATTTCTCACGTAATTCTAAATAGCTGTTATCCATGATCATCGTATTTATGTTAATAGCACCAATATGCTTTTGTTTATCCAGCCATAAAGTATCAGATTATCTCTGACTCCTTCATGAGGCCTCTTCCCCACCCAATCAATTGTCAAATCCCCTGTTGGTGGTAGTTGAGTCTTTCAGTCATGTTCAGGTCTTTGTGACCCCACAGACTATAGCCTGCCAGGCTCCTCTGTCCATGGAATTTCCCAGGCAAGAATACTGGAGTGGGTTGCCATTTCCTCCTCCAGGGGATCTTCCCAACCCAGGGATCGAACCCATGTCTCCTGCACTGCATGCAGAATCTTTACCACTGACCCACAGGCAAAGCCCCATCAAGTGCCCTGATTCCTTAATAAAATAATCTTCCCTTCTACTAATACCCTAGTTCTGATCCTCCCTGGCTTTAAATGGTCTCCCAGCTCTAGGCCCTTCCTACCTCCATTTGGCAAATGGCAGTTTGATTAATCTGCCTGTTTCATCATTTTGGTTTTAGGACCCATGTGTTTAAAAGTTCTTCAGGACTTTTTTTTTTTTAAGATGTACTTATTTATTTTTTGCAGCTATGAAGATTGCTGCATGCAGCCTTTCTCTTGTTGCAGCAAGAGGGGACTAGTTGCAGTGGGAGGGCTTCTCATTGTGCTGGTTTCTCCTGTTGTTGGAGCACAGGCGCTAGGGCACTCAGGCTCAGTAGTTGCCTCACAGGCTTAGTTGCTCCTCTGCATGTGGATTCTTCCCTGACAGGGATTGAACCAGTGTCTCTTACACTGCAAAGCAGATTCTTAACCACTGGACCACCAGGAAAGCCCCAGGACTTTCTATTTTCTGCAGCAAGGTTTTTCAGCTGGTAACACACAGCACTTTGTCCCTGTTCATTGCATGCTTTGCAAACATCCTGCCACCTTTTGACCAATAAGGTAAATGTAGGTTTCCCCAGCATTCAAACTTTTAACAGCAGTTTCTGTCAAACAGAATGCTGATCTGAGCAACTTGGAGGCGGTGTTACCACTTGAGTGGGAGGAAAGAGGCTTGAAGTAACATCAAGAATGTGCCAAGGAAATGATCTTGGGATTACTGGAACTTGTGACATCAGCAGGTGTTTAAGATGCACCATCTGAGAGTAAATGGCTCCATTCCCAAAGAAACACGCTGAAGGCCAACCAAGTAAGCAGTGCTGTATCTATGGATGCTTTCAAAAACAGTTAGACCTTCATTGCACCACACCATGGCTTCTGCTATAAGTGCTGCTGGCTCGTTTACTGTTTCTAGACTTTTAATCTTTTCCACTGCTGCAGCACCAGCCCAAAAGACAGACTCACTAGCCAATAAGACTTAAGTCCAAATTTTTTTACCACAATCTACAAGGCGCTTCTCACTTTGACCCCAACCTTCCTTTCCTGCCGCAGCTCCCAACACTTTCCCCTTGAGTCACGTGGGACCACATGTTGCTCTTTGACTAAACCAGCCATGGTCTTTGGGACTTTGTATGCAGGAGAAATGCTATGTTCTTATTTTTTCTATACTCATTCATCAAGACCCAGTTACAATGGCATCTCCTCTCTGGTGTTTTCTTTGACTCTCCCCATGAGGGGTGATGGCTCCCAAATCCTTCACATGGATTTTCATGACAACATGTAAATTAATACCTTCACTTTTTGTAATCAGTTCAGTTCAGTCACTCGGTCATGTTCGACTCTTTGCGACCCCATGGACTGCAGCACACCAGGTTTCCCTGTCCATCACCAACTCCCAGAGCTTGCTCAAACTCATGTCCATCAGGTCAGTGGTGCCATCCAACCATCTCATCCTCTGTTGTCCCCTTCTTCTCCTGCCTTCAATCATTCCCAGCATCAGGGTCTTGACCTATGACTCAGTTCTTCGAATCAGGTGGCCAAATTATTGGAGCTTCAGCTTCAGCAGCAGTCCTTCCCATGAATATTCAGGATTCATATCTTTTAGGATTGACTGGTTTGATGTCCTTGCAGTCCAAGGGACTCTCAAGAGCTTTCTCCAACACCACAGTTCAAAAGCATCAGTTCCTTAGCGCTCAGCTTTCTCTATGGTCCAACTCTCACATCCATACATGACTACTGGAAAAACCATAGCTTTGACTAGATGGACCTTTGTTGGCAAATTGCTGTCTCTGCTTTTTATTATACTATCTAGGTTGGTCATAACTTTTCTTCCAAGGAGCAAGCGTCTTTTAATTTTGTGACTGCAGTCACCATCTGCAGTGATTTTGGAGTCCAAGAAAATAAAGTATGTCACTGTTCCTGTTGTTTCCTCATCTATTTGTCATGAAGTGATAGGACCAGATGCCATGATCTTTGTTTTTGAATGTTGAGTTTTAAGCCAGCTTTTTCACTCTCCTCTTTCACTTTCATCAAGAGGCTCTTTAGTTCCTCTTCACTTTCTGCCATAAGGGTGGTGTCATCTGCATATCTGAGGTTATTGATATTTCTCCCGGCAATCTGGGATTCCAGCTTGTGCTTCATCCAGGTTGGCATTTCTCATGATGTACTCTGCATCAGTTAAATAAGTAGGGTAACAGTATACAGCCTTGACATACTCCTTTCATCAACAGGTAATCAGTGCACTCTGCTATCTCCAAGGCATCAGAGGTTGTATGTCTGAGATACTGAGAGGTTTGCTTCATTCATATTTGATCTCTCAATTCTTGAGATATTACAAGCCCTCAATAAATGTTTGTAGGACTGTTTTTCCTGAGATTTCATAGGCCATCTATGACCCGTTGCTAACTGATCTTTTGAAAATCACTTCCCACCACTCTGCTTACATGTGCTTTATACTCAAACCCAGTCAGACCTCTTGCTATTCCTGAAACATGACTTCTCCATTCCCACCTCTACAAATGCGCTCATGTAACTCAAAGGATTCTTATATTTGGGACATCCATCCTCTCTCCCTGAAAGCCTTCCACAATATTCTGCCTATCCCAAACAACCTCACTCAAATCCACGTTCTCCCAAGATGCCATCCCACATGCTCAAACGGAGCATTTTCTCTGGCCGTCTCCATATGTTGATTACATGGTTTTCAGGACACTTAAAACAACCTTCTCTGGATCATAGTCACTTGAATATCTTTTTACCTTCCTTACTAGGTTACAATCTTGTTGAAGTAGGAAAAATGCCTTATTAGTTTTTGTTTTCTCAATGATACAAATAAACTTACTTATAAAACCAAAACAGACTCACAAATTTGCAGAACAAACTTACAGTTACCAGGGAGGAAGTGTGGGGGAAAATGATAGACTGGAAGTTTAGGATGGACAGATACACACTGCTATATTTAAAATAGATAGCCAACAAGGAAGTCTGCTCAGTATTCTGTAATAACCTAAATGGGAAAAGAATTTGAAAAAGAATACACACATGTATATGTATGACTGAATCACTTTGCTGTACAACTGAAACAAATACAACATTGTTAATCAACTATGCTCCAATATAAAATAAAATTATTTTAAATTGTTTTCACATTAGCACCTATGCAACATTTTGCCAACAGAAGGTAGTTTTTCAAATGCATGAATGAATGAAGTGATCATTTGTGCAATGCCTCATACAATACACTGTATTCTATTTACATCTGCCATCATACAATTAAGCTGTGGTTTATGTAATAGGAGTCACTGCAACATTTCCTGGGCACATTATGCAATTGTTATCATGGGAAGCAAATTCTTATATCATGTTTTCAACACTATTGCAGGCCAGTTTCCTTAATAAGATAAATTTTTTAAACACTACACAGGATGAAGATGTTAACAAACCTTATCATTGGTAATCATTTCACAATACGTATGTGCATCAACTCACCATGCTATACACCTTAAACTTTCACGTTAGATGTCAATAGTACCTCAATAAAGCTGAAAAAAACCTACACAGGTATTCTCCTCTTACTCTGGAACGTGAAAAATCATAATTTATAACACAGGTAAGAGGACTGACAAGTCCTAATACAAGTGAATTCCTTCTTTTCCACCTGCAGGGAAAGTTGATTTCTCTCTTTACTTCAGTTCACATATCTATTATAGCAATAATTTCTATTGTTTTGTAATTATACGTGTCTACCTTATGTCATCTGCTAAATTTTGAGCTTCTCAAGCCCAAGAATCACGTTTTATCTATCTAGACCTATTGGTCAATCTATAATAATCAATTTGCATATATAAATATATGTATATATTTTATTTACTTTATATACTTATGTATAAACATATTTATATACTTAATATTTATATAAATTTATAAATAATATAAATTTACATAACTAATTTGACTGGCAATACTTTCCATTTGACAAATATCAACATTACTAAAATAATGAATGGACATTTTAAACAGTCAGCACTTTTTATCACTAGCAATTTGTTTTTAGAACTACTAAAAGGAGAAAAAAAATAAAGCAAGGCTATTAAGACCCATTGCCCCTAAATAGTAATTGAAAATGAATACAAAACTCCTATGAAGTAATTTTTTAAAAAGCCAAAACTCAATCATGATTCAATTTTTTTAATTTATTTTTTAATTGGAGGGTAATTGCTTTACAATATTGTATTGGTTTCTGCCATACATCAACAAGAATAAGCCATAGGTATACATACGTGTCCCCTCTCTGTTGAATCTCCCTCCCACCTCCCACCCTATCCAACCCCTCTTGGTTATTACAGAGCTTCAGTTTGAGTTCCCTGAGTCATACAGCAAATTCCCATTGGCTATCTATTTTACATATGGTAGAGTATATGTTTCCATGCTATTTATCATGATTCAAATTTGACTGGACTTTGTAGTTTAATAGTATTGGTCCATAATTTGATATTATTTAGCCACTGGGGTAATAACGATCTTCCACTGCAGTTTAGAGCAATGTTTCCCAATCTTGGTTAATGAAAAGACCCCTTTTTAAACATCAGAATCCTCCAGACTCATACACTTGCCCTAATTTGTGCTTCTTGCTGTTCTGTCACTCAGTCATGTCCTACTCTTTGTGACCCCATGGACTGCAGCACGCCAGGTTTCTTTGTCCTTCACCATCTCAGGAGCTTGCTCAAACTCATGTTCATTGAGCCAGTGATGCCATCCAACCATTTCATCCTCTGTCATCCCCTTCTCCTGCCTTCAATCTTTCCCAGCATCAAGGTCTTTTCTAGTGAGTCGGCTCTTCCCATCAGGTGGCCAAAGTATTTGAGTTTCAGCTTCAGGATCAGTCCCTCCAATGAATACCCATGACTGATCTCCTTTAGGATGGACTGGTTGGATCTCCTTGCAGTCCAAGGGACTCTCAAGAGTCTTCTCCAACACCACAGTTCAAAAGCATCGATTCTTCAGAGCTCAGCCTTCTTTATGGTCCAACTCTCACATCCATACAGGACTACTGGAAAAACTATAGCTTTGATTATATGGACCTTTGTTGGCAAAGTAATGTCTGCTTTTTAATACACTATCCAGGTTTGTCATAGCATTTCTTCCAAGGAGCAAGCATCTTTTAATTTCATGGCTGCAGTCACCATCTGCAGTGATTTTGGAGTCCAAGAAAATAAAGGCTGTCAGTATTTCCATTGTTTCCCCATCTATTTGCCATGAAGTGATTCATTTTCTGAATGTTGAGTTTTAAGCCAGCTTTTTCACTCTCCTATTTCACCTTCATCAAGAGGCGCTTTAGTTCCTCTTCACTTTCTGCCATAAGACTAGTCTAGTGTCATCTGCATATCTGAGGTTATTAATATTTCTCCCGGCAATCTTGATTTCAGCTTGTGCTTCATTCAGCCCAGCATTTCACATGACATACTCTGCGTATAAGTTAAATAAGCAGGGTGACAGTATATAGCCTTAACGTAGTCCATTCCCAATTTTGAACCAGTCCGTTGTTCCATGTCCAGTTCTAACTGTTGCTTCTTGACATGCATACAGATTTCTCAGGAGGCAGGTCAGGTGATCTGGTATTCCCATCCCTTGAAGAATTTTAAACAGTTTGTTGTGATCCACATAGTCAAAGGTTTTAGCGTAGTCAATGAAACAGAAATAGATGTCTTAACTGGACATTACATGAATTCAAAGTACATGTCCAAATCATTTCAGGTGGCCCTTTATTATTTTTTTTTCCTAATGTTTACTTATTATGGCTGTGCTGGGTCTTTATTGCTTGCGGACTTTTCCTGTAGTTGCTGCAAGAGGGGTATATTCTCTAGTTGCGGTGCGCAAGCTTCTTATTGCTGTGGCTTCTCTTGTTGCAAAGCACAGGCTCTGGGGCCTGTGGGCTTCAGTAGCTGCTGCTCCCGGGTTCATGAGCATAGGCTCAATGGTTGTGGCACACTGCTTTGTCGCTCCAAGGCATGTGGGATGTTCCTGGGTCAGGGATCGAACTCATGTCGCCTGCATTGGCAGGTGGATTCTTTACCACTGAGCCACCAGGAAGCCCTGCCCTTTACCTTGGACTCATTTTGTATGGAATAGAAGTCACAAACAGGAAAAAAAAGAAAAGGAAAAAAAATAGCTTTCTCATCCCTTGTGGCAGCATGGTGAGAAGGGCAGGATCTAACAATGCTGGGAAAGTTATGCCCTGTCCACACTTTTCTGATTTCAACAAGTACTTCTCTGAGAGAAGACCAGCCTGTTTAACTGTACACAAAGTGATAGCAGATCCTCTTTCTTCCATCCTTCACATGTGGCAAAGTTCAATGGAAATGGCTGACAACCCTCAACCTTTTTTTATTTAGGATGAACATTTTATTAATAAACACAGTGTAACTTTTAGAAAGGTGATACAGGATCAAAGAATGCATTGGTGATTTTGTTTCCACTATTATATATAAGACCTATCATCTTATAGAAGTCTCTTAACTCTGTTCGTTTCTGTTTTCCCTTCCTTAAAAATCTCTTGTGAGTTCCACCATCTGTTTTTATTTATTTTTTAATTGGAGTATAACTGCTTTACAACGTTGTGTCAGTTTCTCCTATAGGACAATGTGAATCGGCGAGAAGTATACATATATCCCTTCCCTCTGGAGCCTCCCTGGTCTTTAACTTACGTTGCGTGCTTGCGTGCTCAGTCACTTCACTAGAGTCCGACTCTTTGCAACATCATGGACTGTAACCCACTGGGCTCCTCTGTCCAGGGAATTCTCCAGGCAAAAATACTCGAGTGGGTTGCCATGCCCTCCTCCAGGGGATCTTCCTGACCCAGGGATTGAACCCACAACTCCTACGTCTCCTGCATTGCACGCAGATTCTTTACCCACTGAACCACCTGGGAAGCCCTAATTTATTTTATCCAGGACAAAATAAATATGTCCACTTCAGACAGGCTGGCCTCCTTCATACCAACAATTGTCTCTGAAATTCTACAGGTCATCCAGGTTCAATGGACAGGGGAAAAAAAGGCTTCACGATCTGCACATTCTCAGAATCATCCCTTCTTTCTCTTTCTGTCGGCAAACCACAAAGAAATTAGGAGTAGAGGCCAGGAGTCCCTGGTTCCAGACAAGTCCCAATTCCTCTGAAGGGAGAAACCCTACCTGCTGGAGCTGACAGGGCAGCGTATTGACAAACTAGAGTGTGACTACAGTAAAATGGTCTTGGTTATCTGGTAACACAGAAACAGGCTCTAGAGGTAATCTCTAAAATATTTTTGATCACCAGCCCAGCCACTGGAATGGAAATTTAGTCTCCTAAGCAGATCTTTGATGCACCATTCTGGTCATTGTTTTCTGTTTTTATTTTGCTTTAATATGACTTAGAGCAAAGACCACCTCTCTATAAAGCTTTCTTGTCAAAATTCATTGTCCTCTCCACTTTATATCCATAAATGTACTTCTACTGAATATGTTTCATTATATTTCATGTTGTGATTAGTTGTTTAAAATGTTTCATATTGCAAGTCTCTTGAGAGCAGCCATTAATTTTAAACACATTTGTACCCCTTAAGTTCTGTGCTGGTGCTTAGAAATAGCAAGTATTCAATACATGTTTGTTGATTTGGAGTAAAAACCTGCTAAGTTGATATTTAGATTAATAACAACTATAAGAATAGTGAGTCTGTGTCACGTGATCTTTAAAACTATGTGGCAGGGCTTCCCTGGTGACTCAGCGGTAAAGAATCCTCCAGCCAATGCAGGAGACATGGTTTCGATCCCTGATCTGGGAAAACCCCACATGCCTTGGAGCACCTAAGCCCCCGCGTCACAACTATTGAGCCTGTGCCCTAGAACCCGGGAATCACACCTTTTGAGCCCTTGCACCACAACTACTGAAGGTGGAGCGCCTTAGAGCCCATTCTCTGCAACAAGAGAAGCCACAGCAATGAGAAGCCTGTGTACCACAACTAAAAAGTAGCCCCCGCTCGCTACAGCTTGAGAAAGCCCTGGCAGCAACAAAGACCCAGCACAGGCAAAAATAAAAAATACTACATGGCGGCTAAGAAGTTCAGGCTTTCATGATAATGGACATGGACATCTTTGGAAACATTTTATTCATGACGTATGCGAAGCACTTTGGAAACCTTAGACCATTATAAAAATACTAGTGGTTTCTATTAGGCTCTGAGATGAACAAAGTGTATAGCATTTCTATAGCTAGGTAGTGTAGTGAGGCAATTTTGTTAAATGTGGTTATTTAAAATAAAATGTAGTGTAATGAACATCATGGTTATGATTAATTTGCATTTCACTGAAATCAGAATTCATCATTAGGATCATATGAGCTGAAATGTACCTTTACCAAGAGCACATGGTTTTGCTAAAAAGAGAGAGAGAGAAGAACAAGAAAGCAAGCTGTTTTCAAAGAGTTTGACAGCCCACATAAAAAAATTACAATAAAGTAATAGTGGTATTGTAAACAACTGTTTTTCACAGAGACAAGTACCAAGGACCACTACTTGCCAACATCCTGGCCCAATGGAGGGGTGTCTCTATGGCTACTGCATTTGAAAATATTAAAGCTGCTTAGCTTCAAAAAATAGCATTTATTCATACTTTTCCTTTAGCACAGTTAGTAAGGTGACTAACACTGGCATAGTTTGTATATCTTCAACATGGTTTATTTTAAATTGTTATGGACATGGCACATCAGAGAACCTAGGAAGTCCAACAGTTACAGAAAAAAATCATTTCAAAAAGATAGTAATGGACAATTAGGGGGAGCGGGGAACCTTCCATTTTTGTGAGCATACAAGGCAAAAACCTGATGACATTTGCAGCAATGCACTATTGTAAAGCTTAACAGAGGATCCCCTGCAATTAGCAAAGGAAGATCATAAAGACCAAGATTGTAGAGAACTTAAACACACTGCTACCATTAGAAAATCATAAATCCTGGGGGGAAAAAAAAAGAAAATCATAAATTCTGACCCATTGGCATTTAGTCTGATGTGCTACTGTTATAGAACAGCTAATATTTGAGGGACTTCAAACTTCACCCAATGGTAAACACTTTGAACAGAAAGAATGAAGTAGAAGTCTAAAGTTATGCAGCATTTTCAGAAAAACGGGTAGAACTCATAAAAGGTCTCAGCAGTTCAGATATATTTCACTGAGTCTAGGTTTCCCATTCTTCAAATTATTTTTGTTACTTTTAAGTGGAAAATAGAAATATTTTCTAATCTCAGTTCAAAAAATTAAGCAAGGCAAACCACTCAGAAGCACTCCCTAAAGTCAGCACTCAAGTGGGAAAGAATTTAATATTGGATCTGAGGAAGTATGTAACCAAAGTCAATGATACTTGCTGAGAAAAGACAGAATTCTATGAACTTTAATTTTAAGGAATAATATCTCATGTGATCATACATTCAGTTTTCCATTATAATTTTTATGAAATAATATTTGAAATACATTGCAAGTTATTCATGTTTTTCAAGGTATTAAGTAAGCTGTTAATATAAAATTCTCGGTAAATGAAAATGCCACATTACTGTATTTCAGTGTTTTCTCTGTCAGGCCATCTCCTAATCTGATGTCTCATTAACTTATTTTTATATACCTCCTTTATTACTCACATGGAAAAACTAAAAAATATAGACAAGCAAAAAAGAAAAAAGTTGTATATTGTTACCATCCAGAGATAAGCAATATAAACATTTTTATTTATGTCCTTTCAGACTAACTAAAGCTCAACACATTCATCATATTGTAAGTTGATTTTTCCCCAATTACTACAATATGAACATCTTTCCATATCAGCATATAGACATGCCATCATTTTTTTCCTTTTTTTAAAATTGAAGTATAGTTGATTTACACTATTAGTTTCAGGTGTACAACATAGTAAATCAACATTTTAATAGATTATAATCTATTTAAATTTATTGTAAAATAAGGGATATATCCTTGTTGCTTATTTTACTAATAATGGTATTAATAATTACAATTGTTGCTTATGTACTATTACTATGTACATAGTAGTTTGTATCTCTTAAGCACTGGTAACCACTAGTTTGTCCTCTATCTGTGGATCTGTTTCTGTTTTGTTATATTTGTTCATTTATTTTTTAGATTCCACATATGAGTGATAACATACAGCATTTGTCTTTCTCTATACATATAAGTATATTTCACTAAGCATTAATACCTTCTAGGTCTGTCCATGTTTTTGCAAATGGCAAAATCTCATTCTTTTTTTACTGCTAAATAGTATTCCATTGTGTGTATGTATGTACATGTGTGTGTGTGTTTATATATACATATATATGTAGCATTTTCTTTACCCATTTATCCATTGATGTACACTTAGATTGCTTCCATATCTTGCCTATTGTAAATAATGCTGCTATGAACATTGGAGTCCATGTATCTTTCCAGATTTGTGCTTTCATTTTCTTTGGAAATATATCCAGGAGTGGAATTGCTGGATCATATGATATTTACATTTTCAGTTTTCTGAGAAACCATCATACCATTGTTTTATTTAACCAATTCTACATCAGTAGATGTTTAGGTTGTTTATTATAAAACACTGTGATAAGCAATCTATCCTCTATCCTGTACCCAGAATGAATTTTTAAAACATAAATTAGGTAAGTTATTCCCCTACTGATCATTTCATTTTTCTCTTGGGAAAAAGACTAACTCCTCCCTTAGCCTATAAAACCCTACCTAAAATAGGACCCTGGCTCCTGGCCAAGAACCTCTTCCCCTTCCTCCTCTCACTTATTTACTCTGGCTTCACGTTTCTCTGTGGTCAGACACGTCAACAGTATGATTTCTGCATCAGGGCCTTTGAACACACTTTTTAACCAGACACTCTGTAGCAAACTCCTCACCATCCAGGCTTCTGTGCCTTGTGGGGCCTTTGCTGACTACCCACCCAACCACCTCTTTTCAGTTATTTCACTTCATACTGCCTGATAATACCATATTTCTTTATTTTTCTGAATATTTTCTGTCACTCTCCCTAGTTTACATATAAGATGCTGTATGTACTGTTAGTGGAATATCAGACTTCCCTGGTGGCTCAGATGATAAAGAATCCACCCGAAAGGCAGGAGACCCAGATTCAATCCCTAGGTTGGGAAAATCCCCTGGAGAAGAAACTAGCAACCTACTCCAGTATTTTTGCCTGGGAAATCCCATAAACAGAGGAGCCTGAGCCTGGTGGGCTTCAATCCATAGGGCTGCAAACAGTCAGACACGACTGAATGAGTAAGCACAGAGGCACACAGACACAGACACAGACACAGACACAGACACAGACACACAGACACACAGACACACAGACACACAGACACACAGACACACAGACACACACACACAGACACACACAGACACACAGACACAGACACACACACACACACACACACACACACACACACACACACACACACAGACACACACACACACACACACACACACACACAGACACACACACACACACACACACACACACACCCCTCAACAAGTGTTTGAATTAATCAGTTAATTCAGGACAGAAACTCAACAAATGCTGTCGTTCTTATTTTAATTGTCTCCTCAGAGGCAGCAACTGCAGAGAAAAACACATTAGTTTAGGAGTAAACCAGCCTTTTCTAATCCTGGGCAGATTAAACGTGTCAGGGAAACCATGCCTCACTCGTCATCCTTCTCTCCTTTCTGCCACTGCCACACCCTTCCAGACAATACCCAGAAATTTCCCTCTGTGGTAACCACCGTAGTGGTTACTAGATTATTCACATCATTATTTGTTTAAAACATTTCTCCTCCAGGAGACCAGAACTCTGTAATAAGACTAGGTCGTATTCCCTGCTGAGTTCCCAGCTCCGGGAGTAATGCCTGGCATGAAATAAGTACACAGAAATTTCTTTTACTTGTTGAATGAAAGAAAGATTAGTCTTCTTTTGACTGCAAACGCTTGGGTTTAAAAATAAATTATAAAGCGTTAAAATTTTTATTTTCTTAAAGCTGCACCAGAACTCTTCTTAGGAAGGGAAACACCTTGGTAAGGAGGAGGAGGTGAACACCTGTGGTCTGTGGGAAGGTGCTGAGGCAACAGAAATGACTTACAGGTTCTGAATGACACAGCAAGAGGAATTTGTTTTGCCTCAGAGTAGCAGGAGGCGCTCAGGTGATGAAAATGTGAAACCAGGGCACCAGGTAAGATGGAGAGAGTGAGAGAGAGTAAAATTTCCCTTGGAATTCTCTACTTCCATCTCTCTCTTAGATCTTCAGTAAGGTCCACTTACTATGCAAACTGGGGCTTCCCACGTGGTGCTAGTGGTAAAGCACTATTCTGTACATTTGTGTAATCTTAGAACACTGCCTGATGCAGGAGACTCAGGAGATGGTTTCAATCCTTGGGTTGGGAAGTTCCCCTAGATGAGGAAATGGCAACCCACTCCAGTATTCTTGCCTGGGAAATCCCATAGACAGAGGATCCTGAGTCTCGTGGCTACAGTCTATGGGGTTGCAAAGAGTCGAACATGGGTGACCACACATGAACACACGCTGCAAATCACCTTGTGGGAGCTGTGTGTGGGTAAGAAAACTGGGAAAGAGCCTGAATGTGACATCTGAGTCAATGCATTGCTGAACAGAACCAAACACACGAGACACCAGAACAATCCATAAACTGAGGAAATAAAAGTTTGGAGCCAGAGGACTTTAAGACAGTTAACTGCCTAGGTATTTAAGGAAACCAGCCACAAGCCTTGGAATTGGAGAACTGATTTCATTCCACATAGACCTCAAGGGACAGGGACACCCCTGGATTAAAACAACCACGGACTCCTCTTTCTTGTTACCCCAGTTCTGGTTTAGGTTGCAGCTCATCCTTTCAGCAATGTGGAATTTGGGGTATGAAAGATTGAGAAAAATGGGGAAAGAAAAAAAGGAATGAGAGACCCTTTTCTTTTATCAGATAAACTCAACCTCACTAAAATGTCCCTTCCTCCTTGTCTTAGAAGACAGAACATAGCAATTTCGTGATTGAAAGTCCTTTGGGGAAAGGTACTCGATAAATAAGCAACATATCCTTTGCAGTTATAATTGTCACTCAAAGTAAATGCCACATGGTTTTCTTGATTTTACTTGATTACTCAAACAGATTTTTGCCACTTGGAAATTTCTTTGGAGTATGAATTGCATTACTGTTTTCAGCTCCCTACCTAAGGAATCTGTAAGGACAGTCCTATGAAAATCTTTGATGATGACTCATGAGCGACCTGCCAGGAGAAAAATATCTGATATCAAGAGTACTATTCTGTACATTTGTGTAATCTTAAATCACTGCAGGAGGAAGGAAACAGTTTCCCAGTCAGACATAAATTGTTAGAATAAATATATAAGCTGGGTCTTTTCATTTTCACAGAGCTCAATAGGCTGAAGCATGCTTTATACAAGGTTATGTTACCAGTGTGGACACATAAGGGTTTCATGGCTGCCAATGGCTGCTGTTTTCATTGGAACAACCCTGATTCTTCCCAGAAAGAGAGTTTGCAAACTTTCTTGCCAAAATTTGGTCAACTCATAACTCAACACACACTAACATATTCACTCTACTTCCACTGGCCTCGGAATTTAGAACATGCAGGGCCAACTGAATGGACCACTTACCTCCAAAGTAGCTTTATTGATTATAACTAAGGTGTTGTTGTTTCAGATTTTCTTTTTTTTTTCTTTTTGATGTGGACCATTTTAAAGTCTTTATTGAATTTGTTACAATATTTTTTCTTTTCTTTTAGTGTTTTGGTTTTTTGATTCCAAGGCATGTGGGATCTTAGCTCCCTCACCTGGGATCAAACCCACATCCCCTGCATTGTAAGCAAAGTCTTAACCACCGGACCACCAGGGAAGTCCCAACTAAGGTGTTTTAAGGCAGGAAATTTGTGGTAATATGTTATGGTGGTAGGAAACTAATACAATGGGTAATTCTGGTTATCTTTCCTGGGGGATTTCAAAAGAAAAAGGGTTTGATATTTCCCAAATTTTATATACAGACATACCTCAATTTATTGTGCTTCAGTTTATTATGCTTTGCAGATATGGCATTTTTTCATATATTGAAGGTTTATGGTAACCCTGCATTGTCCAAAAATAGTTTGCAATTTTTGGCAAGAAAGTATTTTTAAATTAAAGAATGTCCACTATGTTTTTTAGACAGAATTCTAATTTATATTAGAATAATGTAATTATTAAATTATATATTATAATGTAAATTTAACTTTTATATGCACTGGGAAACCAAAAAAAAAGGTATAACTTACTTTCTTGCAATATTTGCTTTATTGTCTGGTCTAGAACTGAAACTGCAGTATCTCCGAGGTATGCCCATGATGTATATACATTCAGTTCAGTTCAGTCGCTCAGTCGTGTCTGACTCTTTGCAACCCCATGAATTGCTGCATGCCAGGTCTCCCTGTCCATCGCCAACTCCCGGAGTTCACTCAAACTCACGTCCATCAAGTTGGTGATGCCATCCAGCCATCTCATCCTCTGTCGTCCCCTTCTCCTCCTGCCCTCAACCCCTCCCAGCATCGGAGTCTTTTCCAATGAGTCAATGCTTCGCATGAGGTGGCCAAAGTACTGGAGTTTCAGTTTTAGCATCATTCCTTCCAAAGAAACCCCAGGGCTGATCTCCTTCAGAATGGACTGGTTGGATCTCCTTGCAGTCCCAGGGACTCTCAAGAGTCTTCTCCAACGCCACAGTTCAAAAGCATCAATTCTTTGGCGCTCAGCTTTCTTCACAGTCCAACTCTCACATCCATACATGACCACAGGAAAAACCATAGCCTTGACTAGACGGACCTTTGTTGGCAAAGTAATGTCTCTGCTTTTCAATATTCTATCTAGGTTGGTCATAACTTTCCTTTTAAGGAGTAAGCATCTTTTAATTTCATGGCTGCAATCACCATCTGTAGTGATTTTGGAGCCCCAAAAATAAAGTCTGACACTGTTTCCACTGTTTCCCCATCTATTTCCCATGAAGTGATGGGACCAGATGCCATGATCTTTGTTTTCTGAATGTTGAGCTTTAAGACAACTTTTTCACTTTCCTCCTTCACTTTCATCAAGAGGCTTTTTAGTTCCTCTTCACTTTCTGCCATAAGGGTGGTGGTTGATATTTCTCCTGGCAATCTTGATTCCAGCTTGTGCTTCTTCCAGTCCAGCATTTCTCATGATGTACTCTGCATAGAAGTTAAATAAGCAGGGTGACAATATACAGCCCTGACGTACTCCTTTCCCCTTTGGAACCAGTCTGTTATTCCATGTCCACTTCTAACTGTTGCTTACTGACCTGCATATAGGTTTCTCAAGAGGCAGGTCAGGTGGTCTGGTATTCCCATCTTTCAGAATTTTCCACAGTTTCTTGTGATCCACACAGTCAAAGGCTTTGGCATAGTCAATAAAGCAGAAATAGATGTTTTTCTGGAACTCTCTTGCTTTTTCCATGATCCAGCAGATGTTGGCAATTTGATCTCTGGTTCCTCTGCCTTTTCTAAGACCAGCTTTTATTTATTTATTTTTTACTGAGGTCCTTCTTTTTTAACTGGAGGATATTGCTTTATTATATTGTGTTGGTTTCTGCCATACATCAACAGGAATCAGCCACAGGCATACATATGTGTGTACCCATTACCTTCATAATCATAAAAATATCAGGTTTATTATTTTCTCCCAAAATACTAAAATGGTAATGAGAGCTGTGGTAGAAAGTTTTAAGCACTGAGGCTCAAACTGACAACATTCCAATCCTTAGAGTCTAGTGTCATTTATTGAGAAAATCAACTTATGATGATTCATGAAACGAAAAGTGGCAGAGTTTATTTTAATCAAGAGCTCATAAACAAATAAAACTCAATTTATTAGACATTTATCGAGGACCTGTTGTATATCAGGCATTATCTGGATCCATCAGGTGTATCTTTTTAACAGACTTCTTTAAAGGACAGAATATAACATTCTCTCTGCACAGTCCAGTGTGCAGCCACTTTCTGACATATTTCCAGTGCCTGAGCTTTGTGCCTGGTGGCTGTGGTGGTGCTTCCAGCAGTCAGAGCTGCTGGGGGAGGAGGTTGTCAGACATGGCCATGATCTTCGTTTTCTGAATGTTGAGCTTTAAGACAACTTTTTCACTCTCCTCTTTCACTTATATCAAGAGGTTTTTTAGTTCCTCTTCATTTTCTGCCATAAGGGTGGTGTCAACTGCATATCTGAGGTTATTGATATTTCTCCTGGCAATCTTGATTCCAGCTTGTGCTTCTTCCAGCCCAGCCTTTCTCATGATGTACTCTGTGTTTAGGTTAAATAAACAAGGTAACAATATACAGCCTTGACATACTCCTTTTCCTATGTGGAACCAGTGTGTTGTTCCATGTCCAGTTCTAATTGTTGCTTCCTGACCTGCATGCAGGTTTCTCAAGAGGCAGGTCAGGTGGTCTGGTATTCCCATCTCTTTCAGAATTTTCCACAGTTTCTTGTGATCCACACAGTCAAAGGCTTTGGCATAGTCAATAAAGCAGAAATAGATGTTTTTCTGGAACTCTCTTGCTTTTCCCATGATCCAGCGGATGTTGGCAATTTGATCTCTGGTTCCCCTGCCTTTTCTAAAACCAGCTTGAACATCTGGAAGTTCACAGTTCACGTATTGCTGAAGCCTACTTGGAGAATTTTGAGCATTTTTTTACTAGCATGTGAGATGAATGCAATTGTGCGGTAGTTTGAGCATTCTTTGGCACTGCCTTTCTTCGGGATTGGAATGAAAACTGACCTTTCCAGTCCTGTGGCCACTGCTGAGTTTTCCACATTTGCTGGCATATCGAGTGCAGCACTTTCACAGCATCATCCTTCAGGATTTGAAATAACTCAACTGGAATTCCATCACCTCCACTAGCTTTGTTCGCAGTGATGCTTTCTAAGGCCCACTTGACTTCACATTCCAAGATGTCTGGCTCTAGGTGAGTGATCACACCATCGTGATTATCTTGGTTGTGAAGATCTTTTTTGTACAGTTCTCCTGTGTATTCTTGCCACCTCTTCTTAATATCTTCTGCTTCTGTTAAGTCCATACCATTTCTGTCCTTTATCGAGCCCATCTTTGCATGAAATGTTCCCTTGGTATCTCTGATTTTCATAAAGAGATCTCTAGTCTTTCCCATTCTGTTGTTTTCCTCTATTTCTTTGCATTGATTGCTGAGGAAGGCTTTCTTATCTCTCCTTGCCATTCTTTGGAACTCTGCATTCAGATGCTTATATCTTTCCTTTTCTCCTTTGCTTTTGGCTTCTCTTTTTCACAGCTATTTGTAAGGCCTCCTCAGACAGCCATTTTGCTTTTTTCCATGGGGGTGGTCTTGATCCCTGTCTCCTCTACAGTGTCACGAACCTCCGTCCATAGTTCATCAGGCACTCTGTCTATCAGATCTAGTCCCTTAATTCTATCTCTCACTTCCACTGTATAATCATAAGGGATTTGATTTACGTCATACCTGAATGGTCTAGTGGTTTTCCTCACTTTCTTCAATTTAAGTCTGAATTTGGCAATAAGGAGTTCATGATCTGAGCCACAATCAGCTGCTGAATGCAAAGAAATAGAGGAAAACAACAGAATGGGAAAGACTAGAGATTTACTCAAGAAAATTAGAGATACCTTCAAGAAAATTAGAGATACCAAGGGAACATTTCATGCAAAGATGGGCTCGATAAAGGACAGAAATGGGATGGACCTAACAGAAGCAGAAGATATTAAGAAGAGGTGGCAAGAATACACAAAACTGTACAAAAAAGATCTTCAATACCCAGATAATCATGATGATGTGATCGCTAATCTAGAGCCAGACATCTTGGAATGTGAAGTCAAGTGGGCCTTAGAAAGCATTACTACCAACAAAGCTAGTGGAGGTAATGGAATTCCAGTTGACCTATTTCAAATCCTGAAAGATGATGCTGTGAAAGTGCTGCACTCTATATGCCAGCAAGTTTGGATAACTCAGCAGTGGCCACAGGACTGGAAAGGTCAGTTTTCATTCCAATTCCAAAGAAAGGCAATGCAAAGAAATGCTCAAACTACCGCACAATTGCACTCATCTCACATGCTAGTAAAGTAATGCTCAAAATTCTCCAAGCCAGACTTCAGCAATACGTGAACCATGAACTCCCTGATGTTCAAGCTGGTTTTAGAAAAGGCAGAGGAACCAGAGATCAAATTGCCAACATCCGCTGGATCATGGGAAAAGCAAGAGAGTTCCAGAAAAACATCTATTTCTGCTTTATTGACTATGCCAAAGCCTTTGACTGTGTGGATCACAAGAAACTGTGGAAAATTCTGAAAGATGGGAATACCAGACCACCTGACCTGCCTCTTGAGAAACCTGCATGCCGGTCAGGAAGCAACAATTAGAACTGGACATGGAACAACACACTGGTTCCACATAGGAAAAGGAGTACGTCAGGGCTGTATATTGTCACCCTGCTTATTTAACTTCTATGCAGAGTACATCATAAGAAACGCTGGACTGGAAGAAACACCAGCTGGAATCAAGATTGTTGGGAAAAATATCAATAACCTCAGATATGCAGTTGACACCACCCTTATGGCAGAAAGTGAAGAGTAACTAAAAACCCTCCAGATAAAAGTGAAAGAGGAGAGTGAAAAAGTTGGCTTCAACATTCAGAAACCGAAGATCATGGCATCTGGTCCCATCACTTCATGGGAAATAGATGGGGAAACAGTGGAAACAGTGGCTGACTTTATTTTGGGGGGCTCCAAAATCACTGCAGATGGTGACTGCAGCCATGAAATTAAAAGACGCTTACTCCTTGGAAGAAAAGTTATGACCAACCTAGATAGCATATTCAAAAGCAGTCACATTACTTTGCTGACTAAGGTCCGGCTAGTCAAGGCTATGGTTTTTCCTGTGGTCATGTATGGATGTGAGAGTTGGACTGAGAAGAAGGCTGAGCGCCAAAGAATTGATGCTTTTGAACTATGGTGTTGGAGAATACTCTTGAGAATCCCTTGGACTGCAAGGAGATCCAACCAGTCCATTCTGAAGGAGATCAACCCTGGGATTTCTTTGGAAGGAATGATGCTAAAGCTGAAACTCCAGTACTTTGGCCACCTCATGCGAAGAGTTGACTCATTGGAAAAGACTCTGATGCTGGGAGAGATTGGGGGCAGGAGGAGAAGGGGACGACCCAGGATGAGATGGCTGGATGGCATCACGGACTCGATGGACGTGAGTCTGAGTGACCTCCAGGAGTTGGTGATAGACAGGGAGACCTGGCATGCTGCGATTCATGGGGTCACGAAGAGTCGGACACAACTGAGCGACTGAACTGAACTGGACTGAAATGAACTGAGCTGAACTGATAGAGCTTCTCCATCTTTGGCTGCAAAGAATATAATCAATCTGATTTTGGTGTTGACCATCTGGTGATGTCCATGTGTAGAGTCTTCTCTTGTGTTGTTGGAAGAGGGTGTTTGCTATGATCAGTGCATTCTCTTGGCAAAACTCTATTAGCCTTTGCCCTGCTTCATTCTGTATTCCAAGGCCAAATTTGCCTGTTACTCCAGGTGTTTCTTGACTTCCTACTTTTGCATTCCAGTCCCCTATAATGAAAAGGACATCTTTTTTGGGTGTTAGTTCTAAAAGATCTTGGAGGTCTTCATAGAACCGTTCGACTTCAGCTTCTTCAGTGTTACTGGTTGGGGCATAGGCTTGGATTACCGTGATATTGAATGGTTTGCCTTGTAAATGAACAGAGATCATTCTGTCCTTTTGAAATTGCATCCAAGTACTGCATTTCAGACTCTTTTGTTGACCATGATGGCTACTCCATTTCTTCTGAGGGATTCCTGCCCGCAGCAGCAGATATAATGGTCATCTGAGTTAAATTCACCCATTCCAGTCCATTTTAGTTCGCTGATTCCTAGAATGTCAACATTCACTCTTGCCATCTCCTGTTTGACCACTTCCAATTTGCCTTGATTCACGGACCTGACATTCGAGGTTCCTATGCAATATTGCTCTTTACAGCATCGGACCTGCTTCTGTCACCAGTCACATCCACAACTGGGTATTGTTTTTGCTTTGGCTCCATCCCTTCATTCTTTCTGGAGTTATTTCTCCACTGATCTCCAGTAGCATATTGGGCACCTAATGACCTGGGGAATTCCTCTTTCAGTGTCCTATCATTTTGCCTTTTCATACTGTTCATGGGGTCCTCAAGGCAAGAATATAGAAATGGTTTGCCATTCCTTCTCTAGTGGACCACATTCTGTCAGACCTCTCCACCATGACCCTCCTATCATGGGTGGGCCCACATGGCATGGCTTAGTTTCACTGAGTTAGACAAGGCTGTGGACCATGTGACCAGACTGGCTAGTTTTCTGAGTATGGTTTCAGTGTGTCTGTCCTCTGATGCCCTCTCGCAACACCCACCGTCTTACTTGGGTTTCTCTTACCTTGAGCGAGGGGTATCTCCTCATGGCTGCCCTCCTGACCTTGAACATGGCCCTCCTGCACCCGTGCAGCCACCGCTCCTAGGAAGTGGAGTAGCTCCTCCCGGCCACCACCCCTGACCTCGGGCGTGGGGTAGCTCCTCTAGGCCGCTCCTGTGCCGTCGCAGTCTGACACCCTCGGTTGCCGCCTCTGACCTTGGTGAGGGATAGCTCCTCTTGGCTACGCTTCTGCGCGGTCCGACGCAGCATAATTAACTTCAATAACCAAGCAGAGACCACTCCCACCCCTACCAGCTGAACTTACTTTTCTCTTATAAAACATGGGGAAGAGGGGTTTGGGGATGACAGATTCTGGGAGACTGGTTTAACCTGTTGGCTCTAATATTCAGGCAAATAAAAGCAATGGAAGTACAAACCAGATTTGAGACTCTGCATGCAGTTACTAAAGAGATTCTCTTTGTGACCCCATAAACTATAGCCCACCAGGCTCCTCTGTCTATGGGATTTTCCAGGCAAGAATACCAGAATGGGTTGTCATTTCCTTCTCCAGTAGATCTTCCTGACCCAGGGTTCAAATCCACATCTCCTGTGTCTCCTGAATTGGCAGGCAGATTCTTTACCCTTGTGTCGCCTGGGAAATTAAAGAGATTCAAAGCCAATTAAAAGCAGCACTGATATAAATGAAAACTATTAACATGTCAATTTCACACAAACATTTTCCGTCATTTGAAGAGCAAGGGGGTCTGATCATTCTTAGAAGAAATAATTTGTGGATGCCTTTCAGGAATGGCATCTCCCCAAATTATTTTGTTTATTTGCCACTAAGTGAGGCAAGACTCTAGAAACAAGTACATATTTACAAAATAAAAACTCTAACATAAGCAACACAAACAGATAGCTCTTTTGTCAAAATCTGTTCATTTCCAAAGTTCAGGGTTAAATTCTATGCTTTGTAAATTTTCTCTTCCTGTTTCTCTCTTTGTGTGTAAAAGTAAATATTTTTTCATTTATTTTACCATATCATGTATTTTGCAAAACTACATAAATATTTAAATTAGAAATAAAAAAGAGAATGTATTTCCCCCAAAATAAAGCTTCCTCATACCAGATTTTTTTTTTTTTCCTAAAACAAGTGTTTCCAGAAACAGAGACTTCTTTTTGTGGAATGTGTTTTTCCACTTGCAAGAAGGAATGAATTAAAAGAGCCATAACTGTCTGTTGCTGGCTAGAGCAGAAAGTAGGAAAAAACAGTCATTTCCCCCCCCCACCCCCACACTCTCTCAATGACCTCCTCTTCTCCATCAGGAAAGCATGATTATCCTAGCATCCATGCCCCCTGATCTCTGTGGTCAGAAGGAGGAGGCTGACGAAGACCTGGTACTGAATTCCCTGGAACAACACATACCTAATCTTCAACTATAAAAGCAGAAAGGAAAGGCAATCATGTACAAATACCACCATTTTTCTTCCGCAGTCTTTCTCTCTGAAATATATAACCAGTTATACACATGTTAGCCCTGGGCACATTTTAGAATATGAAGGAATTTTTAAAGGAAAGGAAAATGAGAGTCCATTTTATGAACTCTAGATTCTACTCACCCTTGCCAATGGCCAATTTTGTCATTTAGCAATTGTGTTACAATTTCAAAAATGAATGGTTTCCAAGAGTGTTGGTGGACCAGGATCCTTCTAGCTTTCATTTTAGAAGGAAAACTAAAAATGGAAAAAAACAAGGGGAAGGAGTGGAGCAGGAGTAGGAAAGTTTGCAGCCTTATTCTTCAGGCTAATGTTTATTAACATAACTAGATTCCAAGTCAAGGTTAACTAACCAGATCCTAATTATATTTCGTGGAGCAAATTTAACCCTCTACAGCAGTAGTGCTCAAACCATCAGAATCACTACAGGATCTTGTTAACACCAGCTGGGCCCTTCTCTCAGATTCAGAACTTCCTTGCTGGCTCAATGGTAAAGAGCCTGTCTGCCAATGAAGAAAACACAAGTTCCATCCCTGGGCCAGAAAGAACCCTGGAGATGGAAATGGCAACCCACTCCAGCATTCTTGCCTGGGAAATCTCATAGACAGAGGAGCCTGGTGAGCTACAGTCCATGGGGTCACAAAGGAGTTGGACACTACTTAGTGACTAAAACAACAACAAACCTGGGAGTCTTGGATTTAGCAGGGCCCAAGCATCTGCCTTTCTAACAGGTTCCCAGGTGATAATGCTGCTATTGGTCCAGGGGCCCCACTTTGAGAGCTGCTGTCCTTTAGCAGCAGCTATTTGCAATCCTGCCTTGCATCAGAAGATTCTTCTTAAAGGGTTTATAAAATCCTGATTCCTAGGCCCCATCCTAGATCCACAGAAATAGAATCTCAGGGGTAACTCTTGTCAAAGACAAATCTATATACCAGTTAAAGCAGTAAGGATAGAGTTTATTCAGTAATAACAACTGTAACAGGGAAGAGAGTCCAGCGTGAATAGAAATCAACTTACTTGAAACTGAAGACAAGAGACTTCTTTTTTTTTTTTTGGTATGTAATTATTTTATACTGGGGTGTAGCCAATTAACAATGTTGTGGTAGCTTTAGGTGAACAGTGAAAGGACTCAGCCATCCATATACATGTATTCATTCTCCCCCAAACTCCCATCCAGGCTGACACACTGAGCAGAGTTATGTGCTATACAGTAGGTCTTTGCTGGTTATCCATTTTAAATATAGCAGTGTGTAGGTGACTTTCCCAGCTATCCCTTCCTCCTGACAACCATAAATTCATTTTCTAAGTCTGTGAATCTCTTTCTGTTTTGTAAGTTCATTTGTATCATTTCTTTTTAGATTTCACACATAAGGGGTACCCTGTGATCTCTCTCCTTCTCTGACTGACTGACTTCACTTAGTATCACTCTCTCTAAGTCCATCCATGTTGCTGCAAATGGCAGTAACATTCTTTCTTTCTTTTTAACGGCTGAGTGATATTCCATTGCATATATGTACCGCATCATCTTTACCCCAGTGTTCATTGCAGCACTGCTTACAATAGGCAAGACATGGAAACAACCTAAGAGACGACTTCTTAAAGATAGGGTATTATAGGGAAAGGAATCAAGTGGTGTTAAGGGTCCACGTGACTAGGCCATTTGGGTTTGTTAATTGATGCTTACCCAGGGGAGAAGCAAACTTCTCCTAGCTTTACAACAGGAGGTTGAGACATCCCTGGTGGCCTAGTGGTTGAGACTTCGCCTTTCAATGCCTGGGGTGCTGGTTTAATCCCTGGTCGGGGAGCTCAGATCCCATATGCCTGACTGTCAAAAAACCAAAATATGTAGAGTGAAAACCCAGCAATATTGTAACAAATCCAGTTGTTGTTGTTTAGTGGCGAAATCAAGTCTGACTCTGTGTGACCCCATGGACTGTAGCCCACCAGGCTTCTCTGTCCACAGAATTTTCCAGGCAAGAATACTGGAGTGGGTTGCCATTTCCTGCTGTAGGGGATCTTCCCAACCCAGGGATCGAATCCAAATCTTCTGTGTCTCTTGCATTGGCGGGCAGGTTCTTTACCACTGAGACTCCAGGGAAGCCCAGCACATTCAATAGAGATTTGAAAAATGGTCCGCATTAAAAAAAAAAAAAAAGTCTTAAAAAAAACAGGAGGCAGTGGTGCAAGTTGATGCCCTGAACCCACCGAAGTTCAGCCTTTACTCTCCCTAAAGGACTGGGAGCCAGATTGAAAGGTAGCTCCTTAAAAGTTTACATTTCAAAGAAAGATTCTTGAACTTCCTTTTTTTCCCCTCCTCATCCCCTGACCCACAACTTTTTTTTTTTTCTCCTTGAGATTCTTGAGAAAATAGTTCTAGGTGGTAGAGATTAATGGTTCAAAGTGGGATTGAAAGGATTTATAATTGCAAGCTTCCTAAAGTCGGGCTTCCCCTGGTGACTCAGATGATAAAGAATCTGCCTGCAATTCAGGAGACCTGGGTTCAATTCTTGGGTCAAGAAGATCTCGTGGAAAATGGGATGGCAATCAATCCACTCTAATATTCTTGCCTGGAGAATTCCATAGATAGAGGAGCCTAGCAGGCTGCAGTCCATGGGGTCACAAAGAGTCAGACACAGTTGAGCAACTAACATTTTTCCTAAAGTAACAGCTCTAAGAAGGGGTTTATGAAGTCTATCTGCCTATCACCAGTTTGAGTTGGAACAAACAGTAAATTGTCCTCGAAGCCCTGAGCTTGCTCAGGAAGGAATTTAAGGGGACACAGCCTTGAGTTTTTAGAAACTAGTGTAGTGTTTCTTCAGTTCTCTAGAATATGAGGTTGATGGGGTGGGAGAAAGCAAATCATTTATGCTGAGAGTCTGGTTAAGAACAGGCATCAGAAGAGCCTGACTGGACTTTGGTCAAGGAAAGAATCTTTGTTAGTGCAGGCATCTGTACACTGAAACTGTGAAAACTGTCCATAGATGATTTTAATGACCAGGGTTGAAAGGTAATTCGTACAGTAAAGAGATTTACAGTTCTAGATGAGAGGTAAGGTTTGCTTAAAAGTATTTCTTTTATAAGTTGTTCCTAATACTTACACAACTTCAGGGGTAATTGGCAAACAGGAAAGATTTCTGCACTTCTCTATGATATGGACACATAGCTTTTCAAAGCAGCTACAGTCACCTCATATTTTATAAAGTAACATTTCAAGAAGTTCCAAGTCAAGGAAGATAAGGGACTGAGAAGTAACTGCCAAAAGCACCCTGAACCTTTTTCCCAATATTTAAAAACATGTACTTAAGGACATGTGATTGCTAACTGTGGAAGACCTAGGCCAAGCCCCTGTGTCTCCCAAGTCCAGAGCCACTGCTACACATTCCCAGGGAAAATCAAACCAAGTGACACCTCTTGGCTGCAGCATTTTTGCTCAGGGAAAATTATGTTTAAATAAAGAGTAAGCGTGGGGCTTCCCAGGTGGTGCTAGTGGTAAAGGACCCACCTTCCAGTGCAGAAGACCTAAGAGAATCAGGTTCAATCTCTGGGTCAGGAAGATTCCCTGGAGAAGGGAATGGCAACCCACTCCAATATTCTTGCCTGGAGAATCCCATGGACAGAGGAGGCTGGCAGGCTGCAGTGCATGGGGTTACAAAGAGTCAGACAAAACTGAAGCAACTTAGCACACACGTGTGCAAAGAGCAAGCACAGTCTTGATTGGGATAAGAATTCCAAAGGACATGTAGGCTAAAAGGGCAATTTCTTTGATGATCATGGGAGTGGAATTCTTTGTGGGATCTGCTGAGGACTGAATTGGGTCCTCCTGAAATTTATGTGTTGAAACCCTAACCTCCAATGTGACTATTTGGAGATACAGCTTTAAGAGGTAATTAAGGTTGAGGTGGCTCAGATGGTAAAGCGTCTGCTTGCAATGCGGGAGACCCGGGTTCGATTCCTGGGTCGGGAAGATCCCCTGGAGAAGGAAATGGCAATCCACTCCAGCACTCTTGCCTGGAAAATCCCATGGACGGAGGAGCCTGATAGGTTACAGTCCATGGGGTCACAAAGAGTTGGACACAACTGAGTGACTTCACAAGGTTGAATGTTAAGGTTAAAAGCAGAGAGGTTACTTTGCTGACAAAGGTCTATATAGTCAAAGCTATGGTTTTTCCAATAATTGTGTATAAATATGAGAGCTGGACCATGAAGAAAGCTGAGCACCAAAGAATTGATTCTTTTGAACTGTGGTGTTGGAGAAGGCTGTTGAAAGTCCCTTAGACAGTAAGGAGATCAAACCAGTCAATCCTAAAGGAAATCAGTCCTGAATATTAATTGGAAGGACTGATGCTAAAATTGAAGCTCCAATACTTTGGTCACCTAATGCAAAGAGCTGATTCATTGGAAAAGACCCTGATGCTGGGAAAGATTGAAGGCAGGAGGAGAAGAGGACAACAGAGGATGAGATGGTTGGATCGCATCAGCAACTCTATGGACATGAGTTTGAGCAAGCTCTGGGAGTTGGTGATGGGCAGGGAAGCCTGGCATGCTGCACTCCATGGGGTCACAAAGAGTCTGATGCAACTGAGTGACTGAACTGAAGGGTGAGTGAGGTCATAAGGGTAGAATCCTAATCCAACAGGATTAGTGGTTTTATAAGAAGAGAGAGAGGGAGAAAGAGAGAGAAAAGAAAAAATGAAAGGAAGAAAGAAAGGAAAGAGGGGAAGATGTCTCCATGCCCACACACTGAGGAAAGGCTATACGAAGAGAAGACACAGCAAAAAGGTGGCCACCTGTGAGCCAGGAAGAAGGCCATCAGTTCAATTGAGTCACTCAATAGTGTCCAACTCTTTGCAACTCCATGAATCGCAGTACGCCAGGCCTCCCTGTCCATCACCAACTCCCGGAGTTCACTCAAACTCATGCGCATTGAGTTGGTGATGCCATCCAGCCATCTCATCCTCTGTCGTCCACTTCTCCTCCTGCTCCAGTCCCTCCCAGCATCAGGGTCTTTCCCAATGAGTCAACTCTTCTCATGAGGTGGCCAAAGTGTTGGAGTTTCAGCCTCAGCATCAGTCCTTCCAATGAACACCCAGGACTGATCTCCTTTAGGATGGACTGGTTGGATCTACTTGCAGTCCAAGGGACTCTCAAGAGTCTTCTCCAACACCACAGTTCAAAAGCATCAATTCTTCGGCACTCAGCCTTCTTCACAGTCCAACTCTCACATCCATACATGACCACTGGGAAAACCATAGCCTTGACTGGACGGTCCTTTGTTGGCAAAGTAATATCTCTGCTTTTTAATATACTAACTAGGTTGATCATAACTTTCCTTTTAAGGAGCAAGCATCTTTTAATTTCATGGCTGCAGTCACCATCTGTAGTGATTTTGGAGCCCCCAAAAATAAAGTCTGACACTGTTTCCACTGTTTCCCCATCTATTTCCCATGAAGTGATGGGACCAGATGCCATGATCTTCGTTTTCTGAATGTTGAGCTTTAAGACAACTTTTTCACTCTCCTCCTTCACTTTCATCAAGAGGTTTTTTAGTTCCTCTTCACTTTCTGCCATAAGGGTGGTGTCATCTGCATATCTGAGGTTATTGATATTTCTCCTGGCAATCTTGATTCCAGCTTCTGCTTCTTCCAGCCCAGCATTTCTCATGATGTACTCTGCATATAAGTTGAATAAGCAGGGTGACAATATACAGCCTTGACGTACTCCTTTTCCTATTTGGAACCAGTCTGTTGTTCCATGTCCAGTTCTAATTGTTGCTTCCTGACCTGCATATAGGTTTCTCAAGAGGCGGGTCAGGTAGTCTGGTATTCCCATCTCTTTCAGAATTTTCCACAGTTTCTTGTGATCCACACAGTCAAAGGCTTTGGCATAGTCAATAAAGCAGAAATAGATGTTTTTCTGGAACTCTCTTGCTTTTTCCATGATCCAGCAGATGTTGGCAATTTGATCTCTGGTTCCTCTGCCTTTTCTAAAACCAGCTTGAACATCTGGAAGTTCATGGTTCACGTATTGCTGAGGCCTACTTGGAGAATTTTGAACATTACTTTACTAGCATGTGAGATGAGTGCAATTGTGCAGTAGTTTGAGCATTCTTTGGCATTGCCTTTCTTTGGGATTGGAATGAAAACTGACCTTTTCCAGTCCTGTGGCCACTGCTGAGTTTTCCAAATTTGCTGGCATATTGAGTGCAGCACTTTCACAGCATCTTCAGGATTTGAAATGGCTCAACTGGAATTCCATCATCTCCACTAGCTTTGTTCATAGTGATGCTTTCTAAGGCCCACTTGACTTCACATTCCAGGATGTCTGGCTCTAGGTGAGTGATCACACCACTGTGATTATCTCGATCGTGAAGATCTTTTTTGTACAGTTCTCCTGTGTATTCTTGCCAGCTCTTCTTAATATCTTCTGCTTCTGTTAGGTCCATACCATTTCTGCCCTTTATCGAGCCCATCTTTGCATGAAATGAGCATCATCACCAGAAACCAAATCATCCACCACCTTGATCTTGGATTTCCGTTTTCCAAAACTGTGAGGAGTGGGTTTCTATGGTTTAAGCCACATGGTCTATGGTAGTTTGTTACAGCAGCCTGAGCTAAGACAGGATCATTTGTTTGTTCACTCATTTATTCAACAACTGTCTTTCTTTCAGCCACTCTGGAAATAAAGTTCCAGCCTTTGAGGAGCTTATATTCTAAAGAAGGGCAAAAAAAAAAAAACCACAAAAATCAAAGTAATATGTAGCGTGAGAAATGGTAACTGCCATGGCTCTAGATTAGTGATCACATCATCATGATTATCTGGTTGAAGATCTTTTTTGTACAGTTCTTCCGTGTATTCTTGCCACCTCTTCTTAATATCTTCTGCTTCTGTTAGGTCCAGACCATTTCTGTCCTTTATCGAGCCCATCTTTGCATGAAATGTTCCCTTGGTATCTCTAATTTTTGAAGAGATCTCTAGTCTTTCCCCTTCTGTTGTTTTCCTCTATTTCTTTGCATTGATCGCTGAAGAAGGCTTTCTTATCTCTTCTTGCTATTCTATGGAATTCTGCATTCAGATGCTTATATCTTTCCTTTTCTCCCTTGCTCTTTGCTTCTCTTCTTTTCACAGCTATTTGTAAGGCCTCCTCAGACAGCCATTTTGCTTTTCTCATTTCTTTTCCATGGGGATGGTCTTGATCCCTGTCTCCTGTACAATGTCATGAACCTCCGTCCATAGTTCATCAGGCACTCTATCTATCAGATCTAGGCCCTTAAATCTATTTCTCACTTCCACTGTATAATCATAAGGGATTTGATTTAGGTCATACCTGAATGGTCTAGTGGTTTTCTTCACTTTCTTCAATTTAAGTCTGAATTTGGCAATAAGGAGTTCATGATCTGAGCCACAGTCATCTCCTGGTCTTGTCTTTGTTGACTGTATAGAGCTTCTCCATCTTTGGCTGCAAAGAATATAATCAATCTGATTTTGGTGTTGACCATCTGGTGATGTCCATGTGTAGAGTCTTCTCTTGTGTTGTTGGAAGAGAGTGTTTGCTATGACCAGTGCATTTTCTTGGCAAAACTCTATTAGTCTTCGCCCTGCTTTGTTCCGTACTCCAAGGCCAAATTTGCCTGTTACTCCAGGTGTTTCTTGACTTCCTACTTTTGCATTCCAGTCCCCTATAATGAAAAGGACATCTTTTTTGGGTGTTAGTTCTAAAAGGTCTTGGAGGTCTTCATAGAACCGTTCAACTTCAGCTTCTTCTGCTTTACTGGTTGGGGCACAGACTTGGATAATTGTGATATTGAATGGTTTGCCTTGGAGACGAACAGAGATCATTCTGTCCTTTTTGAGATTGCATCCAAGTACTGCATTTCGGACTCTTTTGTTGACCATGATGGCTACTCCATTTCTTCTGAGGGATTCCTGCCCGCAGCAGCAGATATAATGGTCATCTGAGTTAAATTCACCCATTCCAGTCCATTTTAGTTCGCTGATTCCTAGAATGTCGACGTTCACCCTTGCCATCTCTTGTTTGACCACTTCCAATTTGCCTTGATTCATGGACCTGACATTCCAGGTTCCTATGCAATATTGCTCTTTACAACATTGGACCTTGCTTCTGTCACCAGTCACATCCACAACTGGGTATTGTTTTTGCTTTGGCTCCATCTCTTCATTCTTTCTGGAGTTATTTCTCCACTGATCTCCAGTAGCATATTGGGCACCTAATGACCTGGGGAGTTCCTCTTTTGGTATCCTATCATTTTGCCTTTTCATACTGTTCATGGGGTTCTCAAGGCAAGAATACTGAAGTGGCTTGCCATTCCCTTTTCCAGTGAACCACGCTCTGTCAGACCTCTCCACCATGACCCACCCATCTTGGGTTGACCCGCAGGCATGGCTTAGTTTCATTGAGTTAGACAAGGCTCTGGTCCTAGTGTGATTAGATTGACTAGTTTTCTGTGAGTATGGTTTCAGTGTGTCTGTCCTTTGATGCCCTCTTGCAACACCTACCATCTTTCTTGGGTTTCTCTTACCTTGGGCGTGGGGTATCTCTTCACGGCTGCTCCAGCAAAGCACAGCCACTGCTCCTTACCTTGGACGAGGGGTATCTCTTCACTGCTGCCATTCCTAACCTTCAACGTGGGATAGCTCCAGTATTCTTGCCTGGAAAATTCTATGAGCAGAAGAGCTTGGTGGGCTCCAGTCCAGGGGCCTCAGAGAATCGGACATGCCTGAGTGATCAAGCACAGGCATGCTAGCACGTGTAAACACACACACACACTTACACCCAGGAGCTTGGATTTTCTTTTTTGACCTTTGGTTCTGGGTCTTTCTAGGATTCCTTTTGGTTCTTCAGTAAAATTCACAAAGTTTGCTCACTGACCTGTCTCTATTCTGATATATTATCAACTTGCCTAATAATGTAGGGCTGTTGGCACCATCTTCCTCCAACTCCAGCTTTCCTTTGGCTGTATTTTCTCACACTTGAAGGTGCATATAAATCCCCTAGGAAGGTCTTTAATTAAAATGTTGGTTCTGATTTGATAGATCTGGGGTAGGTCACAAAGAGTCTGCATTTCTAGCCAGCTCCCAGTGCTATCTATCCTCAGCCAATATTTTGAAGAGCAAAATACGATTCAAAGGATTTTACACACTTTAGATATTCTTTTTGTGAAGAAAAAAAATCAGACAAATATATACAATTGAGGTAGTAGATAGAGAGGCCCCAGGCAGCTGTAGCTGGTCTCTTTCTGATGCTTCAAGATGGGGTACCAGGAGGAGCATTGGCCCCACTCAGGTGCATTCTTGCGAATTTCCACCCCCCAACACATGCACAGAGAAGGCCCTTAGTCTAGGGGGAGGACAAAAGGAGGGAGAGGCCGGCAGGAATCCATCTTAGCTGAGAGATGTGGAGACGACTGGCCAGAGATAACCCAGAAACCTGCCCCCAGGTAAGCAATCTAAGCCACCCCATTGGGTGCAACTCACTCTGCACTCACCTGTGTGTTCTTTCATACGTATTTTGCTTTTTCCAAATGTACTTTGGTGCTGACAAAACTTTTATCTTTTTCATAATCTTGGTCTCTTTGCTGAATTCCTTCTTCAAAGAAGATAAGAACCAAGGTCCTTATTCCAGCTTTTCAGTACTGGAATCACTGAGAAATCTATTCTTCAGTATTTTTCTCTTGAGTGAGAATTTTTGACCCCAATAAAGAAATCAAATTATTGTTTCTTCTTTTTCTAGACAGTTTGTATAAAATGCACAGGTATTCTTTGCAAAGAAGAGGGAATAACATTTATTTTTGTAATAAGCAATGTATTTACAGGGTTCAAAATATAAAATACATAAAATGGTCATCAGTGGTATATTCCAACTCTCACTCCTGAACACTTAATTCTCCTCTTCTATATTCTTCCAGAAACAGTCTAAGCAAATAGTATAAATACACATGCATGTGTGTGTATGTATATATACAAACTTTTCCCCCATTTTTGCACAATTCAGTGTATTAAGTCTACTATTCTAGTTTGCTTTTTTTACATCTAATATGTATTAGGTGTAATTTCATATCAGTACATTAAAAGCATTCTCATTCCTTATTATGGTTTTGGAATATGCCATTAGATGCATGTGCCATAGTTTATTTAACTAGTCTCAAAAGGTAGCTTTAAATTAATATAATTGGAACTGGCAACTCTAAAAACTGCAAATGAAAACAATTATAATTCAGTTTTCCAACCACAGAGGAAACATATTTATACACAAGATAAAGACTAAATTGTTCCTATAATAAATGCAAATTTGTCTTAAGTATTTAAAAAACTTAAGAGATTTTACTTACCTGCACATCAGTGGTGATATTTTGAAAAGAAAATAATCTTGACATCTTCTAGTATGTAAGGAACTCCTTTGGGATTATGAATAGTGTGTTAGGAAATTGCAGAAACTCTTTCAGTTTGAAAACAGTGGTAAATCACCAAAATGAGCTTTGGAAGTAAGTGTTCCTGTAGTTGTTTAGTCGTTAAGTTGTGTCTGACTCTTCTGCCACCTCATGGACGGTAGCCTGCCAGGCTCCTCTGTCCATGGAATTCTCCAGGCAAGAATACTGGAGTAGGTTGCCATTTCTTTCTCTAAGAACGCTGGAATCAGTTGCCATTTCTTTCTCTGGGATATCTTCCCAACCCAAGTATCAAACCTGCATTTCCTGCTTGGTAGGCAGATTCTTTACCACTGAGCCACCTGGTGTTTCATAAAATGCAACTGATTGCAGTGGAATGATTAATACACTTCAAGAGTCTTCCTTACTTACAGGTGAGTGGGATCTTGTGTAATGATCCAAAAAATTCTATTCATGGCCTATCTGGATGATTGAGTCTCTTTTATTAACCAGACACATGCCCTCACCAATCCTACTTACTTTTTTTTTTTTTTTTTTTTACTGCTTGATACAGCAAATTTGTTTCTTTCAATTACCTAAAATATCTATCTTCTGTCCAGTGGGTCCTGATTTAGTAGTTTCATTGAGATAAAATTGATATTTGGTGTTAAAAATAGAGGGCTTCCCCAAGGGCTCAGCAGGTAAAGAATCCCCCTGCAATGCAGGAGACACAGCAGACTCAGATTCAATCCCTGGGTTGGGAAGATCCCCTGGAGAAGGAAATGGCAACCTACTCCAGTATTTTTGCCTGGGAAATCCCATGGGCAGAGGAGCCTGGAGGGTTACAGGCCAATAGGGTGCAAAGAGTTGGACACGGCTGAGCAACTAAGAGGGCTTCTTAAATTATCATATGGTAAAACTGACTTTTCCCAGTGAGTATTTCTATAAATGTGAACACATGTATATACAGATTCATGTAATCACCACCATAATCAGAATACAGAACATGTTAAGCACTGACATCCTCTCTCCCCATGCAAAAGAAAACAAAATAAAATTAAAAACCTCCTTTGTGCTATCCATATGTCCATAAACACATATTTTCACCCCAGTAGTTTTGTACTACTGTTCATCCATTTACTCAGTGAAAAAGATATGAGTTGTTTCCAATTTTAGTGAGTATGAATAGAATTTCTATAAACGTGTGTGTTAGATATATGAGTGAAAGTCACTCAGTTGTGTCTGACTCTGCGACCCCATGGACTATAGCCCACCAAGCTCCTCTGACCATGGAATTCTCTGGGCAAGAATACTGGGGTGGGTAGCCATTCTTTTCTCCAGGGGATATTCCCATCCCAGGGATCGAACCCAGGTCTCCCACATTACAGGCGGATTCTTTACCATCTGAGCCATCAGGGAAGCAAAAACGTACATGTACATGCTTTTTTTTGTGGCTGTAACTGTTAATCCCCCTTGGATAAATAGAGAGGGATTGCTGGGTCACAGGTTAAGTGTTTAACTTTATAAGAAACTACCAAACTGTTTCTCCAGAGTTGCTGTGTACATTTTGCATTTCTGACAGCAATGTGGGTTCAAATTCTTCCACATGCTCTCTGGCACCTGATATTGTCCATTTTTTTAGTCATTTTAATAGCTGTGTAGTAGTATCTCATTAGGAGAAGGCAATGGCAACCAACTCCAGTACTCTTGCCTGGAAAATCCCATGGATGGAGGAGCTGCAGCCGTGGGCTGCAGTCCATGGGGTTGCTAACAGTCGGACACGATTGAGCCACTTCACTTTCAATTTTCACTTTCATGCATTGGAGAAGGAAATGGCAACCCACTCCAGTTTTCTTGCCTGGAGAATCTCAGGGATGGGGAGCCTGGTGAGCTGCTGTCTATGGGGTCACACAGAGTCAGACACAACTGAAGCAACCTAGCAGCAGCAGCAGCAGTATCTCATTGTGTTTTTAATTTGCATTAATGGTTAATTTGTGACCCTTTGGACTGTAGCCTGCCAGGCTCCTCTGTTAATCGGGTTTTTAAGGCAAGAGTACTGGAGTGGATGCCATTTCCTTCTCCAGGGGATCTTCCCAACCCAGGGATTGAACCTGAATTTCCTCTGTCTCTTGCATTGGAGGTGTATTCTTTATTTATCTGCTGAGTCATCAGGGAAGCCCTTTTAATGCTTATTTGCATTGTATATCCTCTTTAGTGAAATGTCCAAGCTTTTCACCCATTTTTGAAAATTGGGTTGTTGTTTTTTTAGTAAGTTTCAGGAATTTAAAAAATATATATTCTGAATACAAGTTACTTGTCAGATACATGATTTTCAAGCATTTCCTTCCATTTTGTAACTTGTCTTTTAGCAATGTCTTTCACAGAGCAGTTTAAATTTTGTCAAGTCTAATTTGTTAATTTTTTTCTTTTATAGATCATGATTTTGGTGTCATGAAGAAGAAACTTTTGCCTAACCCTAGTTCATGAAGATTTTATCCTATGTTTACTTCTGAAAGTTTAATAGCTATATATTTTACATTTAGGTCTATGACCTATTTTGAGTTCATTTATGTACAAAGTATGACCTTTAGGTTGAGTCTGTTTATTTCTCCTACATATGGATGTCTTAATTTTTTCAACACTATTGATTGAAAAGACTATCCTTTCTTCACTGAATTGTCTTTGAACCTTAGTCAAAAATCAACTGGCTATATTTCTATGAGTCTATATCTGGACTTTCTATTCTGTTCTGTGACCTGAATGTCTATCTTCTAGCCAATGCTGTATGTCTTGATTATCACAACTTTATATTAAGACTTCATATTGGGTATTATGATTCATCCATTTCTATTCTTTAAAAAATTCTTATTACTCTTCTAGTTACATTGCCTTTCCATATAAATCCTAGAATCAGCTTCTCTATAACTATAGATTTGAAATTATACTGTACCTATAGATGACGTCTTTACCATGTCTTTCCATCCATGAATATGATGTCTCCCCATTTCTTTAGGTCTTCTCTGAGCTCTTTCATGAGCACTTCAAAATTTTCATCATACAATCTTGTATATTTTGTTAGATTTACAATTAAACCTTTTATTTTTGCCTTTATTTTAAATGGTATTTTTAAAAGGTTGGTTTCCAATGCATATGAATAATATGTAAATATAAAATAGATTTTTGTACATTGATTTTGTATCCAACCTTATTAAACTCAGTGATAAGTTCTAGATATATTTTGGTAGATTCCTTGTGATTTTCTGCATAGACAATTATGCTGACTGTCAATGAGGAAAGCCTGTTTCCTCCGTTCTGTGTGCGTCTGTTTTGTTTTACGGTGCTGGCTGGGACCTTCAGTGTGATGCTAAATAGGAGTAGTGAGAATGTACATCCTTGCCTTGTTTCCAATATTAGCATTCAGGTTTTCACTGTTGAATTTTTTCACATTTGAGTATGATGTTGACTATAGCTTTAAAAATTTTTTTTCAAGGACACATATTTTTTCAATTTTCTTCATTATTCAATACTTATTGAGCAGTGACCTTTTTTTTTTAATTGGAGGGTAAGAGTTGGGTTTTTTTCTAAGATGTCCCTAATCGAGTTGAGGATGCCTGCTCAGAGTTTTTACAATGAATGAGCGTTGAATGTTACCACTTGCTTTCCCCTGACCTGTTGATAAGCTCATGCAGTTTTTATCTTTTCTTTTGTCAGTGTGGTCAGTTACATTGCTTGGTTTTCTAATATCGAACCTATCTGCGTCCTCAAGATGAACCCCTCCTATTGGTTGTGGTGAACTTTCATACACTGCTGAATCTGATTTGCTAATATTTTGTTGAGGATTTTTATGTCTATATTCATAGGGGTTATGGTCTGTAATTGTCTTTTTGTATTATTTTTATCTAGCTTTGGTTTCAGGTTTATGCTGGCCTTACGATTTGAGAAGTGTTCCCCTTTCTATTTTTTGAAGGAGATAGAGTTGATGTTATTTCTTCTTTAAATGTTTGATAGCTTCACTAGTAAATTCTATCTGGGCCTAGAAATTTCTTTTTTCAGAAGGCTTCAGATTACAGTTTCTTTAAAAGACAGGCTTTAAAATCTCCAAGTAAAAATTTTCTTTAAAAACCTGACCTCCAAAAAATTAATTCTCACTTAGTAATTAATGTGTACTTGTTGTTGGCAGTTGTTTCAAAAGAAATAAAAGATACGGGTCTGCTTCCCAGGTGGCACAGTGGTAAAGAATCCACCTGCCAATGCAGGAGACATGGGTTCGATCCCTGGGTCAGGAAGATCCTCTGGAGAAGGAAATGACAACCCACTCCAGCATTCTTGCCTGGAAAATCCCATGGACAGAGAGGTCTGGTGGGCTACAGGCCATGGGGTCACAAAGAGTTAGACACGACTAAGCAACTGAGTAATTAATGTGTACTAGTTATTGAGAGTACTTTCAAAGGAAAGAAAGATATGGGCCTGCCTTAATATAATTATGGCACAGCATTGGTCAAAAAGCACTTATTCAAAATGTGACTAAGAAGAAAGACAGGATAGAACAATGGATAAGAGCATGCATGAACTTTGGCAAGGGACAAGTTTATATTTGGTACAATTAACTTCTCTAACCATTTCCCCCTCATTTGTAAAAGAAGAATAATAACATGTACATGGCTGAGTTGTAAGAATTAAATGAGTTAATGCTTGTCAAGGGCTTCATACAAAGTAAACACCTAATAAGTAGTAGTTAACATTAGTGTGACTTTACAGGAAAAATTATAACAATGTATACAGAAAAGAACAGTACCATGGATTGAAAGTAAGTGCTTTCCATCCCTCTAGAGAGAATTATATAACTTTAAATTTTTAATGAAATCTAAGTGCTTATATTTTCAGTTTTATTATTCTGTAAATATTTAGCACTGAATGATTTAAAATTTATGGAAAATTATATTACTTCCAATTTCCAGCTCTAGATTTATAATTTTTTTAAACCACAACATTTAATTTTTTTGAAACTTCACATTATCAAATACCACCTCTTGGTATTTGATATAGATACAAATTTAATTGCAAATTTGTTTGCTCTTCTTATATTTTCTAGATTAATTTCTTCAACTTACCATGCTCTTCTTTTATCTGTGCTGTTCAGTGTATTTTGACACTTTTTCTGCAGAATAGTGAGCAGGACCTCTGAGTTTAAAGACACATTTTATTCATTTACTTCCTTATTAAACAAGATGAAAACAAGCAGACTGATAAATAAGGAATATCAAGTTTTCAGACTAAACTCTTTAAATGAAAAGTAAGAAAACAGACGAGAAAAGTGACTTTGGAGATGGCCTCTCTCATTCATGTCATTATCGTGGTCTCAGCAAAGCTGATTATGTTTCTGGATTTAATCCATGTTTCCCATCTTTTACTAATTGCCTTCTTTGTGTGTGTTAGTTGCTCAGTCATGTCTAACTCTTTGAAACTCCATGGACTGGAGCCTGCCAGGCTCCTCTGTCCATGGAATTCTCCAAGCAAGAATACTGGAGTGGGTTGCCATTTCCTTCTCTATTGCCTTCTTTATCTTTTCTTAAATCCCTGGTCTCAAAAACTTGCAGTCTGATTAAGCACCACCATGGTTATATACTTAGGTATAAAGTATGAGGTAGACAAAGATATGCGTGCGTGCTCAGTTGCTCAGTCGTGTCCGATTCTTTGCAACCACTCCCAGGCAAGAATACTGGAGTGGGTTGCCATTTCATCCTCCAGGGGATCTTCCTGACACAGGGATTGAACCCAGGTCTCCTTACATTGGCTAGTGGATTCTTTACCACTGAGCCACCTGGGAAGCCCAGACAAAGTTATACAAGGCTAGAAAAGGGAGGGATTTGTGCTGTTGGAGGTAAAAGGAGAAAACTTAGAGGTGGATGAATTCCACTGAGGTTTGGAAGGTTGGGAAGACTTTGGGGAGAGCGAAAAAAGAGAGGTGGTAGTGGGTGCTCTGGACTGCTGAATGATGAACAAAGGCATACAGGGGCAGGAAAGCTTTGTGTTTGTATGGACGTGTGGTGTGGGGATGAGAGGAAGGGAGGAGGTGGGCATGAGGGAGGAATGGGTTGGAACTCGAGAACCTACATCTGTATTTCAGTGGAGGAGGGAGTGGACAAGGAAGGAGGTTACAAGACTGTTCAGAGGCAGTGTGGCTTAGTTGTTTAGAGTACGGGCTCTGGAGCCAGACTTTCCAAGTTGGAATTCTGGCTCTACCACATATAATTTGCATGATGTGGACAAGTCATCTAAGTTTTATTATGTCTGTTTCTTCATCTATAAATCAGAAATAATAATGGAAACTTCATTTGAGTTATTGTGCTTGGCTTATAATGTGGTGGTGGTTTAGTCACTAAGTTGTGTCCGACTCTTGCGAACCCATGGACTGTAGCCGCCAGGCTCCTCTGTCCACGGGATTCTTCAGGCAAGAATACTGAAGTGGGTGGCCATTTTCTTCTCCAGGGGATCTTCCTGACCTAGGAATTGAACCCAGGTCTCCTGCATTGCAGGCAACTAAGCTATGAGGGAAGCCTATACTATATGTAAGCTCAATATAAATGTTAATAATTATTGCCATTGCCATTGAGACATTAGTTGGAAGGTCAGAGAAGCATCAGCTTACAGAATGTTTTGAGATCACATGAGACTACTGGAGGCATCATAGCTTCTTTTTAGTCAAGTGAATATGATGCTATTTTTGGATGTTAACCAGTCTTGGCTTTTAACATCAGATATACTCAGCATTAATTAAAATTTTATTCACATTTTATTTTCATGCTACATCTATATTTAAAAGGATGATAAAGCACACCAACCAAGACTCTAAGATCTGGGTCAAAGTCTTTCATTGTTTGGTATTATTTAATGATCTGGAACCCAAAAAGTCAAGGCAACTAATATACAACAAAGTTATAGACAAAAGAGAAAATGATGAGTGGTAATTAATGATAGGAAGGTGAGATTACAGACAGAGGCAAAAATAGACTCAGTATAGCAATCATGTATAAGAAAAATATATTTTAACATTTAAAGGATAGAAATTGGTAGAATTTAAGTGTGTGGAAAACAATGAGTCAAATATAAGTAAATACTGAAATTGAATTTATTTAAATAGATTGGATAAGCACCAAGCAGCGACATTAATTTTAAAAAAAGGAAACATATGTACCGGGAAATATACTCAAATTTAATGTAAAAATTCCCTGAGCCTGACGTCCCTTCCACTATAATTGAAAATAAAAGAGTAAAAATATCATCTTTCCCTTATCTTTAAAAGGCATCTGCTTTAGCGTCATACTTACTTTTTGCTCCAGACAGGTAAGAGTTAATGTCTTGAGTTTCAAGTTGGGTAACAGGTGTCCAACTCCCAAGGCTGTGCACCAACCCCCCATAACCCACCCCATCCCACCCCTATCCCCACCACAGTTTGGATGACATCTAGACTCAGCAAAGGGGAAGATGGATTGTCCTCTGGGAGAAAGGAGGGTGGAGGCCATTACTTCTGATCGTCAGGTCATGTTTCACTGGCGTAGATTCTTCTAAAAATTGTACCCTCACCCTCAGACATGCTCTTATCCCAGTCTAGGCAATCTCAATAAACAGCATTTCTACTCATCCATGGACTCCAGGCAGAAACATGGCATTCATCGTGATCTCTCCTTTCTCTTTTCTTCCCTCCAATTCATTACTAGATCCTGTCCATTCTGCTACCAAAGTACAACTCAGATCTGTCCACTCTGCTCCATCGCCACTGCCATCACTCACAGCACTGGTCGAGCTAACATTTATCCAAGTTAGAAAAAGGAGCCCCTTCCTCTTGGCAGGTGCTGGGGCTCAAGTCCAGCCTGATTTTGCTCTGTGCAGGGTGTGGTCTCCCAAGCTTTGCATGATAGTCCAGGACCCCAGCCTAAACCATGTGGCACTGTTGTAACCATCTCCTCACTGTTCTGTCCACATACAATCTTATCCCCTTCCAATTCATTCTACAGATAGAGGGACTACTTTTATATTGCCAATTTGATAACTTAACTCAATAGATTTCCATTGCTAGTGGGATGAAATCCTAAAACCTTAACATGAAGTCCATAACCCTTAACATGCCTGTATGACCTAGTTCCCTCTTTATCTTTACTAGCACCATTTCCCCTTGATAACTTTCAGCCATGCTGCCTTATTCTGGTTCCTGAAACTTGCAAGCTTCTCCCCAACCCCAAGAGACTGCCAGGAATGTTCTTTTCCAACTTAGTTTGACTAATTTTTCCTCTTCCTTCAGGCCTCAGTTAAATGTTACTTCAGGGAATCATCTCTGAACCCCAAATCTAAAGTAGATCTCCTCATAGCACCTTAATCATACATTTGTGATTATATATTCACTAATGATATACTTTAGTATCTTTTTCCCTACTATATACTGCAAGCTCCTAAGTCACATGTGATCTTGGCTTAACCTAGAGTCTTTCATTCAAAGTTTCAAGTTTCTACCAAATGCATTTTCTGTGCCAGTGACTACACTAGATGCTAGGCTTATAGAAATGGATAGATGACGTTTTTGCTCTGTATTATCCATTAATGAGTGTCAAGTGCATTTATTAGGATAAGGCTAGCTGCTCAATATACCCTTTTATTTTGCCCATGTAAAGTCCAAAACAAATATTGGCTGACTCTCCATTAAGTTGTAATTTCAGGGACCTTGGCTCCTTGTAACTTGTGGCTCTGCTGTCTTTAGCATGTGGCCAATGAAGGGAAAGAGCATGGAAGACTGCCGGTGGAAGATTTTTTTTTTTTTTTAATGAGCTAAATCTGGATGCTAAGTTGCTTCAGTCCTGTCTGACTCCTTGCAACCCTGGGACCGCAGCTCCTGTCCATGGGATTCACCAGGCAAGAATACTGGAGTGGGCTGCCATTTCCTCCTCCAGGGGATCTTCCAGACCCAGGGATCAAACCCATCTCTTATCGTCTCCTGAATTGGCAGGCAGGTTCTTTACCACTAGTGCCACCTGGGAAACCCAAATCTGGATGGCTACACTTAACTGCAAGGGAGACAAGAAAACACAGTATATGTCTGTAATGAAGAGTACATAGATTCAGTGATCAGCTAGCACCTTCAACAATACCTGGTACAACACTGGCATGACAAAGAAACAAAAATTAGAAATGGAGCTTGTTCTCAAATCTTATTACCTATGAGAGTGAAGACAGAAATCCATAGTATGTCTGATCTAGTATACCAAATCTCTAACTTCCAGGAATCTATATAGAAACAGCTATTTTTTAAAAAAAAATGAAAGAAACAGCTACTGGAGTGAAATTAATCAATTTATGGATTTGTCTCTTAGGATAAGAAAGTTTTAAAAAACTAATCTATTAATACTAGCCCGCTTTAATTCTGGATCACCTTCAAGGTTTCCATTTTTATTTCCCATGGTTTTTAGCCTGCTCCAAATTACAGCCTCTCCTTTTAAGTTTAGTTGGCTGCATTAGGACAAGTCCACAGTCAAGGCCCCTGGAGGAGGGCATGGCATCCTCCTCCAGTGTGGTCCCACCGAGTCGGACACGACTGAAGCGACCAAGCAGCAGCAGCACAGTCACGGGAATCGAATTGATCAGAACAGTGAAAGACACATTCTAATAATTTGAGATCTAGTATTGATAGAGCCACACAGTAGCTTTGAACTTAGAAAGATGTGCACCTAGATCACCATGTAAACGAATTCTTCCCATTTAATGGTTTTCCTTGTTATTTTCTGTTCTGAATGAAAACACTGTGGAAATCTGAATAATTCTTTGGTATCAAAGTAGGCACACGGTCACCTGTGTGTCTGCGGTAATGTTTGTACTTAAAGCTGTTCCATTCTGAAACTGGTTTTCATGTCCTCGACCGAACCTTAGTATTAGAGGTACAGACAATACAAAGCTCTAAAGGGCCACGTCAATCAGAAGCATTCATCTGTTCCTTAACTTTAGTCTCAATTCAGAAGAAATCTCAAACCTAGAGATTCCTGATTTACCCTACGGAGATGAAGAAGTGATGAAACATTCGTGCATCCTCGTCAGATCGGCTGTACTCTTCACAAGAGAGAATCCTGAGGTAGTCGGGGGACACGGTCTTGGATCTAGCAGTTTCGTGCAGCTGGTAATTAAATTTAAGAGTCGAGCGCTGCAGGTGGAAACAGTGCCGCCGAGCACCGGCCACGCGGCAGGTGGAACGAGTGCGGTCGAGCTCGGGCCCTGAGGGTGTTTCCGTGAGTCCCGGGGCGGAAGGGGCTGCGCGCGCGCCCACCCACGGGCACTCTGGAAAGTCTGCGAAGCGCCCGCAGCGGAGCCCGGAGCCGCGTCCGCTCGGCGGCTTCGGCGGCGCCGGGGGTCATCGGAGCCCGAAGCGCCCAGCGCGGCGCCGCAGGACGCCCGCCACGCCCCGCGCCGCCCTGCAGGCGAACGCGGGAGGAGGCGAGGCCCCGCCAGGCCGCCGTAGCGCTGCGGCTCGAGCCGCTCCTCCCGCGCCGCCCTCCGCCCCCTGCCTCCCGGCGCCGCGGCAGCTCTGGGCAGCCAACGCCGCCGCCGCCGCTTCCTCCTCTGCAGCCGTTCGGCCGCTGCGTGACGCGTCGTTTCCTCCCAACATGGCGGCCGGGGCAGGTCGGCGGTGATGGAGGCCAGTCCGCGGCCGCGGCGGGTGCTCGTCCCCACAGGAGCCAGAGCAGCCCTGCTCTCTCCGGGCCTCTGATCCGCCGCCTCGTTTCTCGGTCCCCCAGCCTGACGGCCGCCGGGCTGGGCTCCCTCGCCGTCTCGCGGGCGGAGGGGCGAGTGAGGGGGAAGGTGGTGGTGGTGGGGCCGGGAAGCGACCCCCGGGCCGGGAGAAGCAGAGGTCCCACGGGCGCGGCCCTTTGGGGGACGGCTACGACCTGCGCGCCCCTCGCCCGCCCCGCAGCCGGCCCAGCTCCCCCGCCCCTTCCTGAGCCCGCCGCTGCCCTCCACGCCTCCTCCTCTTCTCCACCGCCACCCCCTCTCCTTTCTCTCGGCTCTTCCTCTCCCTCGTCGTCGTCCTCCTCCCCTCCAGCCGCTGGGATCCGCGGGTCGGACGAGCCGCCGCCTCCTTCTCTGCGTCCATGTATGAGGGGAAGAAGACGAAGAACATGTTCCTGACCCGGGCCCTGGAGAAGATTTTGGCCGACAAGGAAGTGAAGAAGGCGCATCACTCCCAGCTGCGCAAAGCGTGCGAGGTGGCGTTAGGTGAGCGGGGAGGAGGCCCGAGGGATGGGGGTGGGGAGGGTGCGGGGCGGGGGGAGGGAGGCCGGCGCGGGAGGTGGGGTCGCCGGGGGCGAGCTGGGCCGGCGCCACTGACCTCCGGGAGGCCAGGCGAAGCTCTGGGGTTGCGTGGCAGGAGTTGACAGTAACTCGGCTCGATGCGGGGCAGGGGCAGGGTGGAGGAGGAATGGCAGTGAGCCGGGCCCGGTAACGCGGCCGGGCTGGGGGGTGGCGGGGGTCGCCTGGGGAATCTGCGAAGGTTTGGTTGGTGGACCGTGCGGTGCGGCCGGGGCATCACCCTTTGTGAAGAGGCAGGACAGGGGCTGCTGTTTATTCGCTGAGAAGATTGAGGTGGAGCTGACTTGTCAAGATGGGGCGTGGGAAGGGTTCCGTCTCGTAATTTCAAATAACTTTAAGTTTAGCGTGGTACTTTGGGAAGAGAGGCTGAAGTTGTTCCCTTGTTGACAGTGTCGAGAAGGGGTTTGCGAGAGGTGCAGCCTGTACTGACATCTCTGCGCCTCCGCCACGGGAAAAACAGAGAGTAATGTTGTATCCGACTGGGCTGACCTGGAAGAACAAGACCTGAGGTTAAGGGGTGGGGGTGGCGAGATAAAAGCGGGGAAGGAAAGGACCTTTAGATAAGCTGGCTTTAGTGACAAGGAAGGGAGGCTTTGAACGGGGGAAATGAACAAGACAATGACACCCACCAGCCACATGTCTGGGCCGTGACAGCTGCTCGCGAGCTTGAATTGTGATTTACAGTTCAGACGAAAGGGATCTAGTGTCGTGAAGCCCATAGCAGGGTAAATGCAAACAATACCTACAGCGAGGACTGGCAGATGAGGAATTGTAAAGGGGGACCACTGATGGATCTTTTGCATTCATCAGGAATGAAATCCTTTAAGGAAGGACCAGGACGTTAAACGCAAAGATGAATTCCTAATGCTTGGCTTTAGTTTATAGCGCTGGAAACAGACTAGATTAAGTTGACGAGAAAAGGAAGCGTGTTAAGTGGGTTTGGAAAAAAGCATTCTTAAAAGGGGCAAAAATCCAGAATAACTTGGATGTATGCTAAAGGGTCAAGATAGCTCAAAAGCAACTTTGCCTTTTAATTATTAAAATAAAAAGGCTTTTTAACTTACTGTCATAAGCGGTTTTTTATCTCCTTTTTGGATCCTCTAAAGTGATGTGAGAAGTATTATTGAAGAAATTTTCATTAGATTTTTTTGAATTTTATGTATAATGAATTAAAAATTTTTTTTATCCCTTCATGGATCAGAAGTTCACTTTTTGTTATTCTTGTAGCTAGCAAAAGACTATTCTAAATTTATGAGAGGATGTTGTACAGTGGTAAAAATTGAATTTATAGCTGGGTCTTAAAAGACATACTTAAGTTGAAGCAGGATGAGGGAAGGAGTGATTTGGGGAGTTTTTTTAAAAAATTGTTATGTGTAGGTTTTTAAATAACTTGTAGGTTAAAGAAGTTAAGAGTTCAAACTAAAGTTTTAGTTTTTGAGGTCAGATTTTCTCTGTTAAAATATACCTTTCATATACTAAAGTATAAGTATTAGAGTATTAGACTAAGGAAATGGAGTGTTATGTGTGTGTATACATATATATATATATATATTTTTTTTTTTTTTTTCCCCGTCTTCAAAATGCTAATATAAGTATCTGTTCTAAACGGAATGCTTACTGGAAGGAGACTCAGATCCTGGCTTTAAATTGCAGTTCTGTTACATTGCAGCATAGTCAGGTCTCTGGGCCTCAGTTTCCTTCTCTGTACAGTTAGTTAGGATAGTGAACATAGTGGTTGTAATGTTAGGTTCCCCTCTAATGTGCCACGAATGTGAACACAATTGTTTTGTTAACTTGTACATTGAGAGTATTCCTGTCACTCTTGATTGGCATCTTTAGAGGCTTCAATGGCTTGGTCCTTGCTGTTTTGAGAGGGAGGGACTACTTGCTCCTGTCTGCCTTGGCTCTACAAAGATTATTTCAGATTTTGCCAGTTTTTACTTGTTTGTCCCTTCCACATAGTTAGCAGAAGCTTGTGAGGAATGTCCCAGAGTACTTTCTTTACTTGAGACATATAGGGCTTTTTCCTTGTATTTCATAGTTGCATTTAGTCTCCTACAAAATCTCATTGAGCAATCTCATGATAATTAATCCCTGATGACCTTTGTTTCTTCCCTTTTAGTCATCCGTGTACATTACCACCCAAACATAATTTAATAGAGATGACACTTATCTTTGCAGAAAGTATAATGTCCTGTAGTAGATAGTATCCCCAAATGCATCCCTGGAAACTGTCATAGACCTCCCTCTTCCACTTCACTATTGAGACCTGGGTCAGGCCACCTTTGGTTTCTTGATAATCTGTATGGCTAGCAAGCTGGATGGGAAAGTAAACTGGAATGGCCTGGTTTGGTCATTCCTTATCTCTGGGTTGTGAGTGGGTAGGAGTTGGCTGGTAGTGGTAGAGAGGTGGGTGTTGCTCTCTCTTCTAAACAGACTTTGTAAATAACCCACCTAAATATACCTGCCTTCATTTATTGTGTGTCGTTCCCCCCACCCCCCACCCCCGTTTTTACTGAGCACCTACCATATAGCTAAAGGGAACAAGAAAATACATCTAATCCTTTTGTGTTTTAAAATCATGTTAGTGGTGTGTGAGTAGGTTTCAGAGCACTAGTATTCAAAATTCAGTTACCTTTTAGTAAGATGACCTATAATAAATTGATTTTCTGTAAATTATACTCATGAAATTACAGTTCATCTCATGTTCTTAAGAATACTGTATTTTTTTCTTTTTTCTTTGGTCACAATATAGCTTTTTGGAAACCTTACCTAGATAAGGGGAGATTTTACTTCATTGAAACAAAACCCAATCTCAAAAACACCACATAAATGAGCTTTTATTTTCATGTAAAGAAAGATAATGAAAACTTTAAAGCAGATTATTGGAAACTTTTGTAAAATTATCTTACATTTCAGACTTTATTTTGAAGTAAAGTGGTTTAAAAAAAAAAAAAGAAAAAACAAAATCCTTCTCACCTTGACTTTAGTTTGAAGTAAAGTGATTAAAAAAAACCAAAACACCAAAATCCCTCCCACCTATGTTGTTGCCATCAGTGTAAAGCGCACAGGCCCAGGAACAGCTCCAGGTTGCCCTCTCTTGGTACCTGCCCCACACCAGCTTTCTGCAGCAGCCACTGAACTTTGCAGAGTCAGGGCCTCCAGGCTGCCCTAGCTTAGCTTGATCCATTCCTGCTCTCTAGAATCCTGAATTAAAAATAGTCTGGCCATCTGCTGGCAGATGAGACAACAGCTGAACTATTTTTAGTTTTAAAGAATTTAGGATTGTTGAGGGATTGGGCTTGAAGGTAGCATTGTTTGTCTTATAGGGAGGGGAGGGTGCAGTTGGGCCGTATTCCAGCTGGGCCTCTAAGTTTCAAGAGTTTCTTTGATGTTAGGGCTATGACTAGTTCAGCTTTTGCCTCTAACGTTGAGTATCTGTGAAGATATCCTGCAAATGTTAGGGTGAGTGAGTTCAAGGTTGGAAGCTGGCACTGATAGAGAATAGAAGTGAGAGAGGTGACCAGAAGAAGGTTTTAGAGGCAAGGGAGGCCTGCAGAGGCAGCATTAAGGTTGAGGTCCCTGCAGAGATACTGGGGAATGATGGCAAAAAAGAGGGATTGCTAGGAAAGTAATTTTTGCATCATATAGGGTGTGAATTTGTGTTCATCATGTTCTAAAGTGATCCTGCTGATTTTTTTTATGAGTTTGTTATCTAAGCTTATAGTCTTTTCCAGAAATGTAGATATCAATATCATATTTAGGCTAGAAACTTAACAAAACTTGCTTTGTTCTGCACCTCCAGTCTCGCCCTTGTTTTGGTTACTGGCGTTCTAAAAAAGAAGTATGAGTCGGCAGGGGCAGGATTATTTGAGTGCATTTGATTTTAGTTTTATGCTACTTCTGGTAATTTTATTAATTCTTGTCACTCTTAACTATTTACCAGAAAATGACTATGTCTCAAATAATACCCTGCAGACAGTGAATTGTCTTAATTATAATTTAAATCCATTAGCAAGTCTCTTTTTAAACCTTCCTTGATATCTAAAATAAAGTGTTTTCAGTAAGTCAGGCTGCCAAAATTTTTGAGGTAGCTAGGAAAGAAGGGCGTGATGAATGAAGTGACTGAAAGAGTATATTAGGTTTGAGTGGAAAAAAATAAGTTTGGGTTACAGTGTATATACTCTTTCCATTGTGGATATTTATACTGCACATTAACATAGTTAAAATTCTGAAGAGTCCTCTATGAAAAAAAACTGGCTCAGTTTTGTTAATGAAGTTTTCCCTAAATTTGACCCTTTTCAGTATCTGTTAACACCCCTTGGAAACGTTGTTCCTTGAAATTTACTTTGGGACACTGTTCAAGGGAAAAAAACCAAATGCAGATAGAATGGCCCTAACTACTGAGGGAACCATTCTTATGTTTTTGGAAAGCAGGAGTTTTGTTGATAGTATCTGAAGAAATGAGGTGTAGTTGGACAGAGTGGTATCAGGTCAGAGGGCCGTTTGGTTTCTAGCTCTTTCTTTCCTATCCTGTCTAATGGCAAGCAACTGCTCATCTCCGGTGTTAGTGTTTAACTTGTAGAGAAACTTCTGTCAGTAATTATTGTTTCAAACCAGAGTAAAAATGTATTGTGAATGGGAAATAATTTGGGGGAATATTTGTCACAATATTCATCACAGATTGGATGAGGGAATATCTGAAAAGGGGAAACACATGAACAAATTATTGTTGCCATTCTAAGTTAAGTACATTCTTCATTCAGATACTTGGTTGAACTAGTATGGGCCAGGTAGTGTTTCAGCGCTGGGCATAGAGCAGTGAGCCAAATATGCTTTCATGGAACGTATTTTCTAGTTGAGGCTGAGAGTAAAAAACTGATGTATTGTCACATTGATAATTGTTATTATCTGAGGAAATAGTTCAGAAAGGTAAAGGGAGAATGGCCGGGGGGCAAGTATAGGTAGGGCTGTCAGGAAAGGCCTTTTCAGGAGGTGACATGTCAGCAGAGACGTGATAGGTCCAGTTTCTCAGATGGCCTGGGTTTCACAGGCAGAGGGAACAGTGATGCTGGTGTTGTGCTCCGTACCTTCCAGGATGAAAGGAACCTTGTATGGCTAGAGAGAGAGGAGGGAGGAGGAGAGGAGAGCAGCTTTGGCTTTTATTACATCTGTGCTCTAAGTCCCTGGAGAGTTTTACAGGGGGTGACAAAGCAGGTTTACATGTAAAAAGGCTCTCTTTGGCCAGAGGTGATAGTGATTTAGGCTGATGGTGGTGGAGGGAATGAGAATTGGTTGCATTTGAAATATGTATTTTTTTCCCGTGGGGCACAGGGTGCCACACGCAAAGCCTCAGTTCTTTTTTTCGTTGTTGTTGTTGTTTTAATATTCATTGATTTGACTGGTTATGGTTTTAGTTGCAACACATGGGCTCTTCCTAGACCAGAGCTCAAACCGTCTGCATTGGTAGGCGGATTCTCATCCACTGTCACCAGGGAAGTCTTGGAATATACTTTGGAGTTGACAGGATTTGCTCATGGGTTGGTTGCCTGACAACAAACAGAACCAGAACCAGGTTATTGGAGAAGGCGTTCACTGTGATGGGGAACACCAGGAGAGAAAACTTATTAGTAAAACATTTTATTCAACTCTTTGTGTATTTTAGAATTTTTTAATGATAGAATTTCCTGCTGATAATAATAGGATATTTTCTACTGAGAAAAAGGCACACTTAAAATGATAGAACATAGTCTAGTGAGAAGGCACAAAACAATTTCAGATTTGACTTGTCAGTTTTTTCTCTGAGGTTTTTTCCTAAGAGAGCGCGTCTTTCACATTGTTTCAATTACAGTAAACAATTGATCTGGTCCCTTTTCAGGGATAGGAACTTGGCAGATGTAATCAGTTAAAGATCTTGAGATGAAATCATCTTGGATTTAAGGGTAGGTCCTAAGTCCAGTGACTGGTGTCCTATGTAGAGGGAGAAACACAGAGACACACAGAGGAAGAGAGGCATGTGGAAATGGAGGCAGGCAGAGATCGAGGTTATGTTGCTGGAAGCCAAGAGATGCCAGGTGTCACCAGGTTGAGACAGGGCAAGGAAGGATTCTTCCTGGAGCTTTTCATTGGTGAAATGCTCTGCTAACACCTTTAGTTCAGACTTCTGGCCTCCAGAACTGAGAGAAAACGAATTTCTAATGTTTTAAGCCAAGTTTGTGGTAGTTTGTTAATAACAGTTGTCTTTATCCTGACTTTAGACCCACTTTGATTTGTTTGAGCTTCTCTTTAGAGTGCAGAGTGTACTTGAACAACATGGTGGTTAGGGCACCCTCCCTCCAAGCAGTTGAAAATCCAAGTGTAACTTTACAGTCGGCTCTCCCTATCCATGACTCCGCATCCTTGGATTCAGCCAGCCTTGAATCATGTAGTGTTTCTTAAAGAAAATCTGCATATGAGTTCAGAAGACCAAACGTGTATAAATAATAAAATACTGTCTTTGATCTCTTTCATAAACTTAGAAAGGAATTATTCTCAGGCTTTAATGTTCGTGAGTCTTAGGAAACTTCTTTTAGTAAAAGAGTCCTGGGCCCAAGTGTTTAATTAAAAGTTTTATGTTCTACTTTTGATAAGAATTCACTAATCAGCTGTTTAATAACACTCATCTGTCCACACCTTGCTACGAAATTAATCAGTAAAAATGTAAGCAAGCAAAGCCAAGGACTGTTTTCATAGGAGAGTCCTTGTGCCTTTACTCAGTTTACTTTTAATTACATGTAAGTCCAATACATTTGGCAGTTTACTTTTGTAAAAACATAAATCCTTTTCTTCAAACCATTTTCAAAAGTAGAACTAGGAGTGAAAAAATCATCCATCACAATAGAGGTAACTCTTGTTACCTTTATTAAAAGTTTTATTGAAGTCACAATTTACAGTCTATAAAATATGCTCATTTAAAATATATTTTTTACTAAATTTCATTGAAGTGTGCACCCATCACCAAATCCAGTTTTAGAACATTTCCATCACCCCGGTAAGGGCCCTCATGCCCATTTACAGTTAATCCCAGTTTGCAGACATCCACTAATCCATGTCTTTGCCTTTACTGGAAATCTGTGTGTTATACATATGTGGTCTTTCATGCCTGACTTCACTCAGCATAATGTTTTTGAAGTTCATTCTTGTTGTAGCATGTATCAATATATATATTTTTTTTTTGCTGAATAGTATTCCATAATGTGGATGTGCCTTATTTTTTTGCTTGTCTTCGCACAGTTGATAAGCATTTGGGTTGGACATACAATGCTGCTATGAATATTCAAGTGTAAATCTTTATTCAGGTCTAATATTTTATTTCTGATAAATACCTAGAAGTGGAATTGCTGAGTCATATGATAACTTTGTTTAACTTTTAAAGAAACTAAGTTGTTTTCCAAAGTAACTGCATCGTTTGGCTTTCTCGTACAGCCTTGCCAGTCAATATTTTTTATTTTCTGTTTTTGATTTTAGCCATCCTAGTTAAGATGAAGTTATTTCATTGAAACAGTGTTAGCTTTTTGAGGCATTTTTTTTCCCCCAGACTTTGTATACATATACATGAACAGATAAATTCTTCCAAAAGTTGAGCTATTTAATTTGAGGCGGTAATAGGAGGAAAAGAAATAACTAACATTTATTGAATGTTTACTGTAGTCCAAGTTCTTTGCCAATTAAGTACTTCATTAGCTATATCTCAGTTAGTTGTCAGAACAATCCTGTGCGCTCTGGTGCTATTATTCTTTGCGTTTTGCAAAGGAAGAAACTGAGGTTTAGAGCTGTGTTTAGTACAGTTGGAATGTGTGTGCCTTTTGGCTTAATGTGGCCGTTCTGAACTGTACCCTAAGTCACAGAACTGTTTACAAGTAACAAATTAAAAAATGAGATAAGAGAGCAATCACAGAAAGAAAGGCATGCTAAGAAAAGATAAGAACAAAATACATAAAAGAGAGAGAAACAGTCAACCAACAGCAACAGAAGAAAATATTGCTCTGTACGTTTCAGTGAGTCTTGGGGTGTTTATGTACTGTGTGTTCATAATGGTGTCCCTGAGTCCATCATGCAAAAAATCATTTTATTGTATGTTCTACCTAGAAAGTCAGACAGATTCTTGTGCATTTCTCTGTGTCTTTTGAAGATTTTTACCAAATTTTAAAGTAAGATTTTTATTTGAGCTCTTTGAAAAATTCAGCTGGGCTCTGACTCCCAAGGACTCTGGGCAGGCTAGCTTTCATTGTTTCTGTAGTCCTATCCCTGTACAAATACACTACTCTCTTGTGCTTTCTTTCTTAATGTTCATAGCATTTCAGATCATTTTAAGAATTGAAATGAAAACAAGATCTTATTAAAATGTCATCTTATGGGAAATTACAAATAAGACTTAACCTAAAAATAACTGGTTGTGTATCTCAGTGGCTTATTTTATAAGTATACAAATGTAACTTTTGTGTAATTGTCATAATTTTTGGTTGTATAGTCTCATTATTTCATATGCTGTATCTGTGTCTTCCTACCTAGCATTTTAATAAGATGTCGTTTATTTAAATGTTTTTGACTTTGGGAGTATTTACATATAAAATTCGCTTCACAGATTTTTCTTTCAGTAATCCCTGCAAAAATTCTTTGAGCATTTTGTTAGGTATGCAGAATTATCTAAACATTAAGATGGAACTCACTGGGGTATTAGAGTGTGGTCACTTACGGTTCTCGTTCTTTAGGCAAAGTTATCATAAATACAGTTGTGCTGGGTATGACTGTATATACAGCAGAGTATGAGGAAAATAAGTCAGGGTATTCATCCTCTTTAGATTATTGATTTTGATCTATTTTTACTGTAAGCATTCTTTTTCATTGTTTCTTTGCACTTTTTCTTTTTTGTCCTAAAAGTAGGAATCAAAGACATAAAAACTGCCTTTTTATAGTTAGGATAAGTATAATTTTGTTTTCTATAAATTTTATTAATTTTTTTCATACTTTTTTCCTTGATATTTATTAAGGTATAGAGTTTTATATTTAATAGTTCACCTTGTCTCAGAATTGATAATCAGGTATTGAAAAGCAATTACTAAGTTAGAAAAGCATTTTATTACATCTTATTCCAGTATTTCTGTTTAGTGCTTAAATTGTATCAAATATGATTGACGAGTCCTCATTGCCCCTTAACTTTTTTATAAAGTTTGATTTTCTTTCCCAAATAATTTTAGGATTTTCTTTATTCTTTAATATTGTCTTTATATTCTCTTAGTGACTTATTAACATAATACTTAATCAGCATTTCTTACCTTATTCTTGTGTATCAGATAAAAAGTATTATTACACTTGGGAATAAGTTGGTTATTTTGTTTCATCTATTTTATTGGGTCCTCATGCTTCTAGTCTCTTAAGTGTTAATTCTTACATAATTGAGAATGTATTCAATGCAGTGCTAAGCAAAAGCTTAATTGTGATTTCTAATGTGCTTGTTTGTATCTTTAGAAATGGAGATGGAAAACATGCATCGTCTGGTATTAGGTTGGTGCAAACGTTATTACATTTTTGCATTGTTGAAATTTGCTGTTTGATATTGGAATGCATTCTTAAATGTGGTTATGTTATACATCATTTTAATGTGCATTTCTCGCTTTGTTTTTTTTTGCTAATGACTTATTACTTGATGTTTATTTATTTTAAACTATGGAAATGATGCTAGACAAAAAGCAAATTCAAGCAATTTTCTTACTTGAGTTCAAAATGGGTAGTAAAGCAGTGGAGACAACTCAAAACATCAACAGTGCATTGGCCCAGTAACTGCTAACAAACATACAGTGCAGTGGTGGTTCAAGATGTTTTGCAAAGGAGATGAGAGCCTTGAAGATGAGGAGCACAATGCCTGGCCGTCAGAAGTTGACAACGACCAATTGAGAGTCGTCATCAAAGCTGATCCTCTTAACGACTACATGAGAAGTTGCCAAAGAACTCAAGGTTGCCCATTCTATAGTTGTTTGGCATTTGAAGAAAACTGAAAAGATGAAAAAGCTCGATGAGTGGGTACCTCATTAGCTGACTGCAAATCAAAAAAATTATCACTTTGAAGTGTTGTCTTCTCTTATCCTATGCAACAACAATGGACCATTTCTCAATCCGATTGTGACGTTCACTGAAAAGTGGATTTTCACAGTGGATTTTCAACCGGTTGTCGCCGGTTGGTCTGAGAAGACACTCCAAAGCACTTCCCAAAGCCAAACTTGCACCAAAAAAAAAGTCATGGTCACTTTGGTGGTCTGCTGCTCGTCTGATCCACTGCAACTTTCTGAATCCCGGCGAAACCATTACATCTGAGAAGCATGCTCAGCAAATTGATGAGCTGCACCAAAAACTGCAGTGATTCAGCAGCTGGCATTGGTCAGCAGAATGGGCCCAATTCTCCACGACAATGCGCTACCGCACCTTGCACAACCAGTGCTTCAAAAGTTGAATGAATTGGACTGTGAAGTTTCGCCTCATCTGCCATATTCACCTGACCTCTTGCCAACTGACTACCACTTCTCCAAGCATCTCAACAACTTTTTGCAGAGAAAATGCTTCCATAACCAGCAGGATGCAGGAAAAGTTTTCCAAGAGTTCATCAAATCCTAAAGCACATATTTTCATGCTACAGAAATAAACTTATTTCTCATTGGCAAAAATGTGTTGATTGTAATTGTTCCTAATTTGATTGATAAAGATGTGTTTGACCCTAGTTATAATGAGTTATAATGATTTAAAATTCATGGTCCAAAACCACAATTACTTTTGCACCAACCTATTAATAGAACAGAAATAAGATGTAATATGTTTGATACCAGTTAATAATTAAATTAGAACTTGTTAATAATTAAGCTTTTAAAGCATATACCAGTTCCAAAATGGGTATTTTTTAAATTTTCTTTTCCCACAGTGGGTATTTTATAATGATTAGAGAACAGAAGTTTTACAGTAAATAGTGTGTCTGCAGATTATTTTGCCAGGAGAGACATGGACAGAAGGTAAACTTACATTATCAGAATGTACTTTTTTCCTAAATGCAGTGATGAATCTTTGTGTTTGGATATATGAAGTGAAAAAGTATTTTATTCTCTGTTCCCATCTCAGGTCTCATTTTTATGGCTGTTGGGGAAGTCTTGAATGGCAGATTAGAAAGAAAGGTACTTTTGTTAGTAATGTGTAGCAACGCACACACACACACACACACACACACACACGAGCTTGCTTGGCAGGAGTACTGGAGTGGGTTGCCGTTTCCTACTCCAGGGGATCTTCCCACCTCGGGGATCAGACCTGCTTCTCTTGCATCCCCTGCATTGGCAGGCAGATCTTTACCACTGTACCTGCCGCCTGGGAAGCCCCAGTGTGCAGCATATGCTTCCTTACAAAGTTAGTGAACATGCCAGAACCAAAGCTTTTGTATGTGGTCATATCTTCATTGAGTTGTTTTCCTTTTGAAATAGTCAAAGCAAAGATTTTCAGTTTTTTAAACTTTCTTGTACATTTCAAAAAGCACACTTGATTAGGTGATCAATAATGCTGCAGTCTGGTTCCTTATAATAAAGTTCGGCATTCAAATCATAACCCTTATAATTCTTTTTGTTTGTTTTTTCTTGTTTTGAATGAAAAATGTCTTTAGGAAAGATTAGTCTTTTTCTGTTTTATTACTAAGTTAAAATTAACATTCATGAATATTTTCTGAACAGTTTAGGATTTTATGTCAAATTGAATATCTTTTTTAAATGCTTCTACACTTGGTTTCTTTTAATTTGGTCTTAGTGAAGTTTTTTATTTTTAACATTTCTTAAGGTTGTATAATTGTTCATTTATAACATTATGACAAATAAGGAGCTTTGATTTTTGCCATTTATGTATGCCTCCTGCTGTTCTGTGTCATGAAGTTATCTCTCACTAGTTTGCTTGACCAAAGGTTCTTAATGTATATTTTGTTGATTCAGTAAGTTAATGTCCCCAAGTATTTTGTCTAGGATAGTCACTGTTAATAATTTGGCTTTCCAGAAGATGAATTAAAAAAACAAAAATCTTTTGAGTTTGGAAATTAAATGTCAAGAATGTTTGCTTTTCCTCAGTTTTTCCATTTTTTTTAAATTAGTTTTTATCCTAAACTTTTCATTAAAAAAAAATCGCAGTATTTCAGTTCATTTTATGGGAACCATTCCTTTTATGTTCATTTCCTACCTGATTCTCTTTTCTTTTCTCCTTCTCAAACCTTCATAAAGACATATTTGAAAGCTGTTGAAACAATTTAAAGAGAATCAGTGGGTAATCTGACATCTGGTTAGCAACCTTTGATGTGACCTTCCAAATGACCACTAACTTGTAGAAATGGAGGAAAATTTACTATGTTGTGGAAAACCGTATTGATAGTAGTCTTACTAGACCCGGGAGGAATGAATGAAACTAAAAGAATGAGAGAAAAGAGCACAGGTATGGAGGACAGAAACCAAAACTATTCCACATGAATAGTTTCCTAAACACAGAACAAGAAAATTAAAAATTGGAAATTACAAACAGAAGAATAATCAAAGACATAATAAAGAAAACTTCACCAAGAAACACCTATGTATGAAAACTGCCGTATCCCAGAAAGAAGAAAACTCAATGTAAAGAGACTCTTACAAGTTTCAGTCTAGCAGTATTATTTAAAATTAAAGAGAAAAAAAAAAATATCCTATGAATTTCTAGGCAGAGATAATAAGCTTTCAAAGAAGCAATTGTAAGTTTTTAGTTAAGATTACAAGTTTCACCCTAGGTAAATAGGGTGAAATAATAGAAATAATAGAAATGTGCTAAATAATAGAAGTGTGCTGAAAATGATAGACTAGCAGCTCTGCTAATACATTCAGATACAGTGTTTTATAAAGTGAAATATATATATATTTTTTAAATTGGTCTTACCTCACCTCTTTATTTTCCCTGTTTCTTTTTTCCTCTCCTCCTATCTCCTTCATCTCCACTCCTCTCATTCCTTTTATCTTAAATTCTACTTCTAAAAAATTGTTAGAAAATAATGATGCATGTTGTGAAGCTAGATGTACAGATTTATTCATCTTTGTGATTTAACATATTTTTCCTGAACCGTCTTTTATTTGCAATCTTTTGTTGATTTCTGTAGAGCAGAGTGAATCAGTTATCCATGTATCCACTTTTTAAGATTCTTTTCCTATATAGGTCATTACAGAATACTGAGTAGAGTTCTCTATGTTCTACAGTAGATCCTTACTAGTTGTATCTATCTTATAGTGTGTGTATGTCAATCCCAATTTATCCCTCTCCTTTCCTCCACACACTGTAATCATAAATTTATTTTCTATATCTGTGCCTCTTTCTGTTTTGTAAGTTCATTTGTACCATTCTTTTAGATTCTGCATGTTAAAGTGATATCATATGATATTTTTCTCTGACTGACTTCACTCAGTATGACAATCTCTAGGTCCATCTATGTTGCTGAAAATGTTATTATTTCATTCTTTGTTAATGGCCAAGTAATATTCCACTGTGTATATGTACCACGTCTTTTTTATCTGTTCCTCTCTTGATGGACATTTAAGTTGCTTCCATGTCTTGGCTATTGTAAATAGTACTGCCATGAACACTGGGGTGCATATATCTTTTTGAATTATGATTTTCTCTGGATATATGCCCTGGAATGGGATGGCTGTATCATATTATAGCTCTATTTAGTTTTTTAAGGAACCTCCATACTGTTCTTCATAGTGGCTGTACAAATTTACATTCCCACCAATGTAGGAGGGTTCACTTTTTTGATGATGACCATTCTGACTGATGTGAAGTGATACCTTGTTCTAGTTTTGATCTGCATTTCTCTGATAATTAGTGATGTTGAGAATCTTTTAATGTGCTTTTTGGCTGTCTGCATGTTATCTTTGAAGAAATGTCTAGTTAGATCTTACACCCATGTTTTGATTGGGTTGGTTTTGTTTTGTTTTTTAATATTGAGCTGCATGAGCTGTTTATATATTTTGGAGAACAAACCCTTGTCCATCTCTTCATTTGCAGTGTTGGTTGTCTTTTTGTTTAAGGTTGCCTTTGCTGTGCAAAAGCTTTTAAATTTAATTAGGTCCTATTTGTTTTTGTTTAAACATTATTCTAGGAGGTGGATCAGAAAAGATCTTACTGCAATTTATGTCAAAGTATTCTGCCTATGTTTTCCTCTAAGAATTGTATAGTATCCAGCTTTACAGATAGGTATTCAATCCATTTTGATTTTATTTTTGTATATGGTGTTAGGGAGTGTTCTATTTTCATTCTTTTACAAGTGGTTGACCAGTTTTCCCAGCACCACTTATTGAAGAGACTGTCTTTTCTCCATTGTATATTCTTGCCTACTTTGTCACTGATTAGGTGGCCACAGGTGCGTGGGTTATCTCTGGAGTTTCAGTCTTTTTCCATTGATCTATATTCCTGTTTTTGTGCCAGTATCATATTGTTTTGATTACTTCAGTAGTATAGTATGAGGCAGGGAACCTGATTCCTTTAGCTCTGTTCTTTTTTCAAGGTTGGTTTCACTATTGAGAGTCTTTTGTGTTTCCATGCAAAATGTAAAATTTTTTGTTCTAATTCTGTGAAAAATGCCATTGGTAATTTGATAGGAATTGCATTGAATCTGTAGATAGCTTTGGGTTGTATAGTCATTTTCACAATATTGATTTCTCCAATTCAAGAACATGGTCTCCCTCTCCATCTGTGTGTATCATCTTTGATTTCTTTCATCGGTGTCTTATAGTTTTTCAAGTACGGATCTTTTGCCTCCTTCGGTTCAGTTCAGTCACTCAGTCCGTGTCTGACTCTTTGCAACCCCATGGACTGCAGCACGCCAGGCCTCCCTGTCCATCACCAACTCCCAGAGTTCACCCAAACTCATATCCATTGAGTTGGTGATGCCATCCAGCCATCTCATCCTCTGTCGTCCCCTTCTCCTCCTGCCCCCAATCCCTCCCAGCATCAGGGTCTTTTCAAATGAGTCAGTTCTTCACGTGAAGTGGCCAAAGTACTGGAGTTTCAGCTTCAACATCAGTCCTTCCAATGAACACCCAGGACTGATCTCCTTTAGAATGGACTGGTTAGGTAGGTTTATTTCTAGCTATTTTATTCTTTATGATGTGATGGTAAATGGAATTGTTTCCTTAATCTCTCTGATCTTTCATTGTTAGGGTATAGGAATGCATAGATTTCTGTGTATTAATTTTGTATCCTGCAACTCTACTAGATTCATTCATGAGCTCTAGTAGTTTTTTGGTAGCATCTTTAGGATTTTCAATGTATAGTATCATGTTATCTGCAAACAGTGATGGTTTTACTTCTTTTTTTCCAATTTGGATTCCTTTTACTTCTGTTTATTTTCTAATAGTCATGATTAGGACCTCCAAAGCTGTGTTGAATGAAAGTGGTGAGGGTGGACATCGTTGTCTTGGTCCTTGTGTGTGTGTTTGTGTTTAAATTGCTAAGTTGTGTCCGACTCTTGAGATCCCATGGACTGTGCCTGCCAGGCTCCTCTCTCCATGGAATTCTCCAGGCAAGATTACTGGGTTGGGTTGCCATTTCTTTCTTCAGGGGATCTTCCCAACCCAGGGATTGAACCTGGGTCTCCGGCACTGCAAGTAGATTTTTTACCATCTGACCAACAAGGGAAGCCCCTAAGCCCACTTTCAGGAGAGTTTTTAGTTTTTGTTTTTGTTTTTAAATCATAAATGGACATCAAAAGCCTTTTCTGTGTCTATGGAGATGATAACCATATGATTTTTATTCTAAAAATTTTATAACTTTGATTTTGCCTATATTGAAGAATCCTGCAACTCTGGGACAGATCCCACTTGATCGGAGTGTCTGATCTTTTTTCTTTGGCTGTGCGAGGTGACATGTGAAACTTTACCAACTGGGGATCAAACCATGCCCCCTGCATTGTAAGTGTGGAGTTTTAATCACTGGACCGTCAAGAAAGTCCTGTACAGCCCTTTAAATGTATTGTGAATTTGTGTTTGCTAGTATTTTGTTGAGAGCTTTTGAGTATACGTTCATCAGTGATACTGGCTTGTAATTTTCTTTTTTTGTGATATCTTTGCCTGGGTTTGGTATCAGAGTGGTATTATAGAATGAGGTTGGGAATGTTCCTTCCTCTGCTATTTTTTGAAAGAGTTCAAAAGGCTAGGTGTTAACTCTTCTGTAAATGTTTGATAGAATTCACCTATAAAGTCATCTGGTCCTGGATTTGTTTGTGGAAAAATTCTTAATCTGTTTCAATTTCAGTATGCTTGTGATTGGTCCATTCATGTTTTTTGTTTTTTCCTGGTTCACTGTTGGTAAAGGTTATATCTTTTTAAGTATTCATCTGTTTTTCCTAAGTTGTCCATTTTATTGGCATATTGTTACTTGTAATCTTTTATGATTCTTTGTATTTCTGTGGTGTCCATTATAACTTTTTTCATTCTAATTTTATTGATATGAATTCTCTCCCCTTTTTCTTGATGAGTCTGGCTAAAAGTCTATCTATTTTATCTTCTCAAAGAATCAACTTTTAGTTTCATTGATCTTTGCTAGTGTGTTCTTTGTTCCTGTTTCATTTATTTCTGCTCTCTATGGTTTCTTTCCTTTTGCTAACTTCAGGTTTTGTTTGTCTTTCTCTCGTTGCTTTAGGTGGAGGGATAGGTTATTTATTTGAGATTTTTCTCGTTTCTCGAGGTAGGATTGTATTCCTATAAACTTTGCTTTTAGAACTGCTTTTGCTGTGTACCATAGGTTTTGGATTGTTGCATTTTCATTGTCATTTTGTCTGTGGGTGTTTTTTTTATTTCCTCTTTGATTTCTTCAGTGATCCATTGGTTATTAAGTAACATTGCTTAACCTCCATGTGTTTGTGTTTTTTACAGGTTTTTTCCTAGAATTTATTTCTAATCTGATAGTGTTGCGGTTGAAAAAGGTGCTTGATATGGTTTCATTTTTCTTAAATTTACTGAGGTTTGATTTGTATCCCAAGATGTGATTTGTCCTGGAGAATGTTCCATGTGTACTGGAGAAGAAACTATTCTGCTGCTTTTGGATGGAATGTCCTATAAATATCAATTAAGTCTATCTGGCATAATCTGTCCTTTAAGGCTTGTGTTTCCTTATTGATTTTCTGTCTGGATGATCTGTCTGTTGGTGTAAGTGGGATGTTAAATCCCCGACTCTTAGTTGTGTTACTGTGAATTTCCCCATTTATGGTTATTAACATTTGCTCTATATATTGAGGGACTCCTATGCTGGGTACATATATAGTTAGTTATAGCTTCTTGGATTGATCCCTTGATCATTGGGTGGTGTCCTTGTCTCCTGTAACAGTCTTCATTTTAAAGTCTGTTTTGTCTGGTATAACTATTTCTGCTTGAATAAAAATATTCAATAAATATTTCTATTTCTTTATTTTTTTTTCTTCTTTGCATGGAATATCTTTTTCCATCCCCTCACTTTCAATCTATATATGCCCCTAGGTCTGGAGTGGGTCTCTTGTAGACAGCATATATATGGGTCTTGTTTTTGTATCCATTCATCCAGTCTGTGTCTTTTGGTTGGAACATTTAATCTATTTTTAGTTAAGGTAGTTATTGATCTGTATGTTCCTTATGTCATTTTCTTAATTGTTTTGAGTTTGTTTTTGTAGGTCTTTTCCCCCCCTTACTCTTTTTTCTTTTTTAATTTATCTGTTTTAATTGGAGGCTGATTGCTTTACAGTATTGTGATGGTTTTTGCCATATATTGACATGAATCAGACTTGGGGATACATCTGTCCCCCATCCTGAACCCCCTCCCTCCCCATCCCATCCATCAGGGTCATCCCAGTGCACCAGCCCTGAGCACCCTGTCTCATGTATCAAACTTGGACTGGCGATCTGTTTCACATATGATAATATACGTGTTTCAGTGCTATTCTCTCAAATCATCCCGCCCTTGCCTTATGCCACAGAGTCCAAAAGACTGTTCTATACATCTATGTCTCTTTTGCTGTCTTACATACAGGGTTATTGTTACCATCTTTCTAAATTCCATGTTTATGTGTTAGTATACTATATTGGTGTTTTTCTTTCTGACTTACTTCACTCTGTATAATAGGCTCCAGTTTCATCCACCTTATTAGAACTGATTCAAATGTATTCTTTTTAATGGCTGAGTAATACTCCATTGTGTATATGTACCACAGCTTTCTTATCCATTCATCTGCTTATGGACATCTAGGTTGCTACCATGTCCTGGCTATTATAAACAGTGCTGCAATGAACATTGGGGTACATGTGTCTCTTTCAATTCTGGTTTCCTTGGTGTGTATGCCCAGCAGTGGGATTGCTGGGTCATAAGGCAGTTCTATTTCCAGTCTTTTAAGGAATCTCCACACTGTTTCCAAAGTGGCTATACTAGTTTGCATTCCCACCAACAGTGTAAGAGGGTTCCCTTTTCTCCACACCCTCTCCAGCATTTATTGCTTGTAGACTTTTTGATAGCAGCCATTCTGACCATCATGAGATGGTACCACATTGTGGTTTTGAATTGCATATCTCTGATAATGAGTGATGTTTTAGCATCTTTTCATGTGTTTGTTAGCCATATGTATGTCTTCTTTGGAGAAATGTCTATTTAGTTCTTTGGCCCATTTTTTTATTGGGTCGTTTATTTTTCTGATACTGAGCTGCATGAGTGGTTTGTATATTTTTGAGATTAATTCTTTGTTAGTTGCTTCGTTTGCTATTATTTTCTCCCATTCTGAAGGCTGTCTTCTCACCTTGCTTATAGTTTCCTTCTTTGTGCAAAAGCTTTTAAGTTTAATTAGGTCCCATTTATTTATTTTTGCTTTTATTTCCATTACTCTGGGAGGTGGGTCATAGAGGATCCTGCTGTGATTTATGTCAGAGAGTGTTTTGCCTATGTTTCTCCTCTAGGAGTTTTATAGTTTCTGGTCTTACATTTAGATCTTTGATCCATTTTGAGTTTATTTTTGGATATGGTGTTAGAAATGTTCTATTTTCATGGTTTTACAAGTGGTTGACCAGTTTTCCCAGCACCACTTGTTAAAGAGATTGTCTTTTCTCCATTGTATATTCTTGCCTCCTTTGTCAAACATAAGTTGTCCATAGGTGCATGGATATATCTCTGGGCTTTCTTTTTTGTTCTTTTGATCTATGTTTCTGTCTTTGTGCCAGTACCATACTGTCTTGATGCTGAAGCTTTGTGCTATAGCCTGAAGTCAGGCAGGTTGATTCCTCCAGTTCCTCCATTGTATATTCTTGCCTCCTTTGTCAAGGATAAGGTGTCCATAGGTGCGTGGATTTATCTCTGGGCTTTCTTTTTTGTCCCATTGATCTATGTTTCTGTCTTTGTGCCAGTACCATACTGTCTTGATACTGAAGCTTTGTGCTATAGCCTGAAGTCAGGCAGGTTGATTCCTCCAGTTCCCTTCTTCTTTCTCAAGATTGCTTTGGCTGTTCGAGGTTATTTTGTGTTTCCATACAAATTGTGAAATTATTTGTTCTAGTTCTGTGTAAAATACCATTGGTAGCTTGATAGGGATTGCATTGAATCTATAGATTGCTTTGGATAGTGTACTCATTTTCACTATATTGATTCTTCGGATCCATGAACATGGTATATTTCTCCATCTATTTGTGTCATCTTTGATTTCTTTCATCAGTGTTTTATAGTTTTTATATATAGGTCTTTTTGTTTCTTTAGGTAGATTTATTCCTAAGTATTTTATTCTTTTTGTTGCAATGATGAATGGAATTGTTTTCTTAATGTCTATTTTCTCATTGTTAGTGTATAGGAATGCAAGGTATTTCTGCGTGTTAATTTTATATCCTGCAACTTTACTATATTAATTGATTAGCTCTAGTAATTTTCTGGTGGAGTCTTTAGGGTTTTCTGTGTAGAGGATCGTGTCATCTGCAAACAGTGAGAGTTTTACTTCTTTTCCAATCTGGATTCGTTTTATTTATTTTTCTTCTCTGCTCTTTTCTTGTGGTTTCATGACCATCTTTATTGTTGTTTGGGTTGTTTTTTCTCTTTTATGTGTGTATCTTTTGTAGTTTTCTGGTTTGCATTTCCCATGAGGTTCTGATATAGCAGTCTGTATATACACAAGGTTGTTGTATGTTGCTGATCTCTTAATTTCAAACATATTTCCCATTTCCTGCATTGTTTCTAGTTGTGGCCTTCTGGCTTCCCCAACTTCCTCATTGTATTGATAAACGTTTGCCATAGCCCAGTTTTGAAGAGGCAGGGGCTTGAACTTAAGGCCTTGTATTGAGAGCTTAGATCTCAGTAAACCAACAGGACTTCCTAACTGTTTGGGTATAAGAAATGAAGGAAATGAAGGCATTTAGGATGATTCTGAGGTTTCTAATGGGGGATTTCAGTCTGTTTGATTTCATTCACCAAAAATGGTAGTATATGAATAAAGCACATTTGAGAGCAGGAATTGAGGAAGAAAATGGATTCAGTTAAGGTTAAAATGAGTTTGAGGTGCATATGGAGCATCTAAGAAAAAAGGTTTCATTTTGTTGACAGTTGTTAGTAACTTTTGTTTTTTATTTGTTTATGACAGAAGCTAGAGAGAGAGAGAGAGCGCGCTGAGCTGTAAAGAGAAGTTTAGCTGTTACCAGTATGTAGTGAACCACTTAGGTCCTTTTGGAGAAAAGGAGATGTATATTAATTTGCCCAGGAAATTTACTCTCATTTACTCTTTCTTCAAGAAACATTTGTTAAGTACCTATTTGTTCCAGAGTAGCTAAACTTGAGAAATAGAAATTTAAAGAGGATGACCTTTGCTGTTAAGGAGCTAGTTGAGGGAAATGGACACACAAAATAATTTCAGTGTAATGAGGTAAGCGTTGGTGATAGTGATAACCAGAGGGAGGTATGGGATAGAAAAGTATAATTACTTTAGCTTGGAAGTGCATCAAAAGGGTTTTTTGGACTTGACAGCTGTTTTTTTTTTTCCTAGAATGAATGGGTATGTGCCAGGAAAAGATGGGTGGGAAAAGAATTCTGGGGAGGGAGGAGCATCATTAGGTAAAGGTTTGATCAACAAAAAAACATGAAGTGTGGGAGACAGTTACCCAGAAGATTGGCATTTTAAGGGTCTTAAACATGAGGCAGGAATGGAGATGAGGTCCATGGACAGTGTAAGTGGTGGTGAGCGTGGGCAGAAAACCACTGAAGGTTTTCAGTTGGGAGTGACACAGAACATGTCATGGAAGCTGCTCTGAAAAGTCTGCCAGACAAATTCTTGGTGGGGCAGAATTCCAGACAGAGGGTATGGTTTGAGCAAAAGCCTAGAGGTGTGAAATAGCAGATCACTTCAGGGGATTTAGAGTATTCTTTTATTATTGAATTGTGGAACTCAAGGGAGGGCATGCAGAGAGGTGAGAGTGACAGACAGGGAGCAGATCTTGGAGAGTCTTGTGTGCCATGCTAACGCGCTTGAACTTTATCCTGGTAAAGGTCACTCTGGCACTAATAAGGCTCAGGAATGGGGATGAGGAGTCAGTAGGCCTGATGAGAGATGAAGGCCAACCTAATGAAGTAGAAAAATGGAGAAATCAAATTTAAGAAGTTATGTAATAGTTCTTATCCTTGGCTATACACCAAGATAACCTGTGGAGCATCTTAAAAATGCAACCATCTGCATCACAGTACTGGACGTCGTTATTCACTAAGTTTAAACATGGGCCTGAGCATCCAATTTAACTTTTTAAATTTTATATTTTTCATTAACATAGAGTAAAATTGACTTTTTTTTTACTGTACAGTTCCATGAATTTTAATCCATGTAAAGATTTATGTAATCTCTGTCAAAACTGAGATACAGAACAGTTCAAGCACCCCCAAATTTTCTGTATTGATATCTCTTAATGACTATACCTTTCTCACCATCTCTGATCCTTGGCAAGTTCTGTATCGTTACAGTTTTGTCTTTTTGAGACTGTTGTGTACAGTGAAGGCAAGCTTTTGAGACTTACTTCTTTCACTTAGCATATCTTTGAGATTCATCTAGATTGTTGGATGTTTTAATAGTCTGTTCCTTTTTATTGCTCAGTAATACTCAACTGTATAGTTGTACTACAGTTTGTTTATCCATCACTCACTGAAGAACATCTTAGTTGTTCCCAGTTTTTGGCAGTATGACTAGAGCTGCTGTAAACATTTGTGTATAGATTTTTATTTGAACATAAGTTTTCATTTCTTTAGATTAGGTACCCAGGAGTGGGATTCCTGGGTCACATGGTAAGTATATGTTCAACTTTATAAGAAACTTTTAAAGTGTTTTCCAAAGTGGCCATGCCATTTTACGTTCCCACCATCAGTGTCCAGGAGTTCAGTTGTTTCAGTCTCACCAACTCTTGCTGATGTCCCTATAAACTATTTTAATAGGGGTATAGCAGTATCTCATTGTGGTGTTCATTTGTGTTTCTTAAATGGCTAATGATGTTGAACGTCATTTTGTGTATTTATTTGGCATGCATATATCCCTTTAACATGTCTTAAGTCTTGCTCAGTTTTTTTAAAATCTGGTTATTTTCTTACTATTGAATTTTAAGTTTTAAAGTAAATTTATTTTCTGTACATCTAAATATGTATATACAAACAGAAAACCTATGTCAGATATGTGATTTGCAAATGTCTTCTGTAGCTACCTTTTCATTTTCTTAACAGTGTTTTTCACAGAACAAAAGATTTTAATCTTTATTAAGTCCAATTTAATTTTTCTTGTGTCTTATTGGTCCAACACCATTTGTCGGAAAGATAGTCCTTTTCCCATTGAATTACCTTTGCACTTTTGTTAAAAAACAATTTGTTATGTTTCTGTGTGTCTTTTTTTGGACTCTGTGTCTATCTGTACCACGTTGTTTAATTGTGACTTTAAAGTCCTACAGTGAAATCTGTTTCTTCCTACTTTATTCTTTATTAGAATTATTTTATCTATTCTCTCAATGTTACATTGCTTTTTTTATTTTATAGGTAGTTACATAGGTCATTCCCTTATCTACGTATGGGACATTCTGCTGGACTGTTACTATCCGTGGCTTAAATCTGTGGACCGATTGGAGAGAATTGACAAGCCTTTACTGCTTTGAGTTCTCTAATCCATGATGATGATGCGTCTCTCCTATTTAGTTTTTTCTTTTATTTCTTTCAGTATACATCCTGTACTTGTTTTGTTAGGTTTATACTTAAGAATTTTATTCTGGGGAGAGCTATTATAAATAGTATAGTTTCTTCAGTTTTGGTTTCCAATTGTTGGTATATAGAAATTAGATTTATTTTTGTGTGTTTGAACTTTGCACAATAAATGCACTTGCAAGTTCTAAGTGTTTTTTTCCAGGTTTCTTGGGATTTTTTTTTAAGATAATTATGTCATTTGTGAATAAGAACATTTTTATCTATTTCTATACAATTTGTGTGACTTTTCTTTTCCTAGTACTATTGACTTGAATGGGATGTTTGGTACAAAGTTGAATAGAAATGGTGACAGTAGCCATTCTTGCCTTGTTCCAGATCTTGGGAGAAAGCATTCAGTTTTTCACCATTAAACTTGGTGGTAGCTGTAAGTTTTTTATAGTTACTTCCTGAAGTTTCTTTATTGCTAGGTTGCTAAGAGTTTCTTTTTAATCATGAATGGATGTTGAATTTTGTCATATGCTTTTTCTGCATCAATTGGTTTGATCATGTGATTTTTCTTCTTTTGCCTGTTTATGTGGTAGATTACCTGGTTGACTTTGTCATTGGTCGATCATAATGTATAATTCTTTCTGTAGGTTTCTGTAGGTTGCGGAGGCTTCCCAGGAGGTGCTTAGTGGCAAAGAACACGCCTGCCAGTGCAGGAGACATAAGAGATGCAGGTTTGATTCCTCAGTGGGGAGATTCCCTGAGGAGGGCATGGCAACGCACTCCATATTCTTGCCTGGAGAATCCCATGGACAGAGAAGCCTGGCAGCCTATCTAGTCCATGGAGTTGAAAAGACTCAAGAGATGACTGAAATGACTTAGCACATATAGGTTGCTAGAACAGGTTGTTTTATTTGCTAATATTTTGTTGAGGATTTTGATATTTTTACTCATGAGTGATACTGTTCTCTATTTTCTTTTTTCTGTACTGTCCTTACAGTGTAATTCTTACACTGCCTACCTGGGGTCAGGTCAGATTTAACAGGTTAGGGGCACCGTCCTCCACAAAATGCCTCATTTAAGACCCTAGCCCCAAGGTCCACAGTGTCCAGGTCATTTGTGCTTCTAACCAATTGGCTACAAATTGGGGGTTCCCACTGACCCCTTAGATTTGCCAGAACAGCTCACAGAATTCAGAAAAGTGCTTTACTTAGGGTTGTAAGCGTGCACTTAGTTTTATTAGAAAGGATGCACATCAGGACAGTCTAAAAGTCCCTTGGGGTGAGCTCTCACAGAGCCCCAATTGCAAAGCTTGCGTGGCTTCAGGATGGACCACCCTCTGCCACACCAGTGTGTATCACCAACCAGGGAAACTCACCCCTAGCTTCGGTGTCCAGGGCTTTTGTTGGGGCTTCATTTCATGAGCATGATTGATTGTGTAGCCACATGATTTAACCCAGTCTGCAGTCCCCCTCTTCCCCTCTTTGGAGGTCAGGCTGAGATCACATGACTGATCTTAGTTGATCTTTGCAGTGTGACTAGCAGCTCTCCTGAAACTGCCCTTAGGCCAATCATGAATAAAATGGATACTCCTTTGGGACTTCCATTGCAGGGGTCATGGGTTCAATCCCTGGTTGGGGACTAAGATCCTGCATGTGGCACAGTGCAGCCCCCCCCCCCCCCAAAAAAAAAGATACTCCTTTACCTGGGAAAATCCAAGGGTTTAGAGACTTTCTTCCTTCCAACACTAGGGACAAAACCCAGCCAAGTCCTTAATTATACAGCAGTCCAGTTCTATCATCAGGGTAATACTGACTTCATAAAATGAATTGAAAAGTGTTCTCTCCTGTTCCATTTTCTGAAGGAGAGTGTAGAGAATTGGTGTCAATTTTTCTGTATTTGGTAGAATTCTCCAGTGAAAACATCTGGTCCTGGAGATTTCATTTGTGGTTGTTTTTAAACTGGAAATTCAGTATCTTTAATAGTTTAGAGCTATTCAAATTATTTCATATTGGGTGAGTTGTGGTAGTTTGTACCTTTTTGAGAAATTGGTCTGTTTGATCTCAGTTGTTGAATTTAAGCATATAGGGTTGTTCGTGCTAGTCCCTTTAATGTCTGGTGTTTGTACTGATACTCTTATTTTGGATTCTGGTGATAATTTGTGTCATTTTTTTGTTTCAGTCTTGCTGGAGGTTTGTTAATTAAATCTTTTCAGAGAACCAGCTTTTTCATTCATTTTTTTCTATTGTTTTTCTGTTTTCAATTTCATTGATTTCTTCATATCTTCATTTCTTTCAGCTGTGAAAGTGAAGTGACAGTTGGGTTTAGGTTTATTCTGCTTCTCCTCTTTAAGGTGAGAGGTGAGATTTGAGAACTTTTCTCTATTATAAAAACGCTGAAGTTGATTGGCAAGAATACTTAAGTTTTACTCTTAGCAGATTTATACTGTATAGTATTATCAGCTGTATTTACCTCATTATATATTAGGTCTTGATACTTCATACATCTTATGACTGCAAATTTGTACCCTTTTACCAAGCTTTCCCTCTTTGCCTCAGCCCTTGGCAGTCACGTGTAATTGTGGTTCCTCTCTGTAATTGTGAGTTCAGTATTTTTTCCACATGTAAGTGATACTGTGCAATATTGGTCTTTCTCTGTCTGGCTTATTTTACTTAGCATGTGCCTTCCAGCTTTATTCATGTTGTTGCAAAGCTGAATGATACTTTATTGTATTTATATGCTGTGTCTTTTTTGTCTATTTATCTGTTGATGGACAGACACTTAGGTTGTTTCCGTATCTTAGCTGTTACAAGTAATATGAACGTGGAGAACAGATACCTCTTGGAGATAGTGATTTTGTTTCCTTTGGATGTATACCCCGAAGTAGAATTGCTGGATCATATGATGATTCTATTTTTAATCTCTTGAGGAGCCTTCATACTGTTTCCCACAGTGACTGTACCAGTTTGCGTCCACCTACAGTATAGGGAAAAGGTCAGTTTTCATTCCAATTCCAAAGAAAGGCAATGCCAAAGAATGCTCAAACTACCGCACAATTGCACTCATCTCACATGCTAGTCAAGTAATGCTCAAAATTCTCCAAGCCAGGCTGCAGCAATATGTGAACCGTGAACTTCGTGATGTTCAAGCTGGTTTTAGAAAAGGCAGAGGAACCAGAGATCAAATTGCCGACATCGACTGAATCATGGAAAAAGCAAGAGAGTTCCAGAAAAACATCTATTTCTGCTTTATTGACTATGCCAAAGCCGTTGACTGTGTGGCTCACAATAAACTGTGGAAGGTTCTGAAAGAGATGGGAATACCAGACCACCTGACCTGCCTCTTGAGAAATCTTTATGCAGGTCAGGAAGCAGCAGTTAGAACTGGACATGGAACAACAGATTGGTTCCAGGTAGGAAAAGGAGTATGTCGAGGCTGTATATTGTCACCCTGCTTATTTAACTTCTATGCAGAGTACATCATGAGAAACGCTGGACTGGAAGAAACACAAGCTGGAATCAAGATTGCCGGGAGAAATATCAATAACCTCAGATATGCAGATGACACCACCCTTATGGCAGAAAGTGAAGAGGAACTAAAAAGCCTCTTGATGAAAGTGAAAGTGGAGAGTGAAAAAGTTGGCTTAAAGTTCAACATTCAGAAAACGAAGATCATGACATCTGGTCCCATCACTTCATGGGAAATAGATGGGGAAATAGTGGAAACAGCGTCAGTCTTTATTTTGGGGGGCTCCAAAATCACTGCAGATGGTGATTGCAGCCATGAAATTAAAAGACGCTTACTCCTTGGAAGGAAAGTTATGACCAACCTAGATAGTATATTCAAAAGCAGAGACATTACTTTGCCAACAAAGGTCTGTCTAGTCAAGGCTATGGTTTTTCCTGTGGTCATGTATGGATGTGAGAGTTGGACTGTGAAGAAGGCTGAGCGCCAAAGAATTGATGCTTTTGAACTGTGGTGTTGGAGAAGACTCTTGAAAGTCCCTTGGACTGCAGGGAGATCCAACCAGTCCATTCTGAAGGAGATCAACCCTGGGATTTCTTTGAAGGGAATGATGCTGAAGCTGAAACTCCAGTACTTTGGCTGCCTCATGTGAAGAGTTGACTCATTGGAAAAGACTATGATGCTGGGAGGGATTGGGGGCAGGAGGAAAAGGGGACGACCGAGGATGAGATGGCTGGATGGCATCACTGACTCGATGCACATGAGTTGAGTGAACTCCGGGAGATGGTGATGGACAGGGAGGCTTGGTGTGCTGCGATTCATGGGGTCGCAATGAGTTGGACACAACTGAGCAACTGAACTGAACAGTATACCGGGGTTTCCTTTTCTCTGCTTCCTTACCAGCATTTGTTATCAGTTGTAGTTTTGATAATGGACACCATAACAGATAGTAGTATCTCATTGTGATTTTGATGGTGAGCACATCTGATTGACCAGTGATATCAAGCACCTTTTCTCTTACTTGCAGGCTGTTTGTATGACTCTGGAAAAATTTCTCTTCAGGTCTTGTGCCCGTTTTAATTGGATTGTCTGTTTTATTGTTGTTGAGTTGTATGAGTTCCTTGTCTATTTTGGATATTAAACCCTTATCAGGTAAGTGATTTGTGAATATTTTCTCCCGTTCCATAGGTTGCTTTCATTTTATTGATGGTTTCCTTTGCTCTGAAGAAGCTTCTTAGTTTCATATAGTCTCACTTTTTTATCTTGCTTTAGTTGCCTTTACTTTTGATGTCAAATTCAAAAAAATCATTGATGAGACCAATGTCGAGAAGCTTACTCTTGGTTTCTTCTAGGCATTTGATAGTTTCATGTCTTCTGTTTGTCTTTAATCCATTTTGAGTTGATTTTTGTGTATGGTGTTAAGATAAGGGTCCAGCTTCATTCTTGAATATGGTTCTCTAGGTTTTCCCAACACCAGTTACTTGAAGAGACTATTCCTTTCCCCATTGTATATTCTTGGATCCTTTGTAGAAGATTCATTAACCATATTTTATGAATGGGTTTGTTTCTGGAGCCTGAATTCCGTTTCTTTGATCTGTGTGTCTGTTTTTATGCCAATACCATAGTTCTTTGGATTATTGTGGCTTTATAACATAGTTTGAGTTCAGGAAATATGATGATTCCAGCTTTGTTCTTCATTCTCAAGATTGCTTTGGCTAGTCAGGGTCTTTTGTGAGTCCATACATATTTCAGGATTGTCGTCTTCTGTGAAAAACGCCATTAAAATTTTGATAGACATTGTATTGACTCTGTGGATTGCTTTGGGTAGTGTGGACATTTTAATGATATTTAATTTTTTCTGTCCATGAATGTGGAGTATCTTTTTGTTGGTTTCTGTTCAGTTTCTTTTATCAGTGTCTTACAGTTTTCAGTGTATGGATCTGTCACCTCCTTGGTTATTTCTGATTATTGTATTTTTTGAGCTCATTGTAAATGGGGTTGATTTCTTAAAAAATTCTCTTTCAGATAGTTCATTGTTGGTGTATAGAAGTGCAGCTAACTTCTGAATATTGATTTTTGTACCCTGCAACTACTGATTTCTTTTATTAGTTCTGGCAGTTCTTGGGTGGAATCTTTGGGATTATCTGTATATAAGAGCGTGTCATCTGGAAATGAACAATTTTACTTCTTCTTTTCCATTTTGGATGCCCTTTATTTATGTCATTTTCTTGCCTGTTACCTCTAGCTTAGGGTTTCCAGTACTATATTGAATGGAGTTGGCAAGAAAAGGTATCCTTATCTTGTTTTTGAGCTTAGAGGAAAAGCTTTTCACCATCGATTATGACGTTAGTTAGGGGGTTATAATGTATGGTCTTTATTATGTTGAGTACATGCCTTCTGTATCCAATTTCTTGAGTTCTTACCATGAAAGAATGTTGAATTTTGTCCATTTTTTCCTGCATGTCTTGAAATGATATGGCTTTTATCTTTCATTTTGTTAATGTTACAGATTTTGTTACAGATTTTGGTATGTTGAACTATTGTTGCATCCCAGGAATAACTTCCACTTGATCTTCTTTTCTAATGTAAACATTCACAGCTGTAAATCTCCCTCTCAGTACATTTTAGTTGTGTCCCACAAATGTATTTGTTGTAGTTTTGCTTTCATTTAGTTTCTGTATTTTTTAAATTTCACTCTGGACTTCTTGACCCTTAAATTGTTTAGAAGTTTATTACTTAATTTCCAGGTGTTTGGAAAATTTACTGTTATCCCTGTTCATTTCTAGTTTTATTCCATTGTGGCCAGACAATATATTCTGTATAATTTCTGTTCTAAATTTGTCAAAGTTTATTTTATGACCTAGAATATGGAGTGTCTTGGTGAATATTTATGGGCGTTTGAAAAGAATGTATTCTCTTGTTGAGGAGAGTGTTCTGTAAGTTCAGATCCTGTTTGTTCTGGATCTTTGAAGTTTTTGTCTGGTAGCTCTGTTGTGAGTGGGGTGTTGCAGTCTTCCATTGATAGTGTAGATTCTGTTGTTGCATGCGCATGTAGGATTGCTGTGTGTTCTTGTATTGGACTCTCTTACCATTATGTAATGTGTGTCCTTTGTTCCTGGTCATTTTCTTTTTTGTTCTATCAGTACTTTGTCTGGTATTAATTAATCATTCCTGCTGTCTTTCAATTACAGTTAATATGGTATATCTTTTCTGTTCATTTACTTTTAACCTACGTGTATCATCATATTTGAAGTAGTTTGATGTAGATAGCATATAGTTCATACTTTTTGAATCTAGTCTGCCAAACTGTCTTTAATTGTTATGTTTAGACCATTTACATTTAATGCAATACTGCGATGTTAGAGCTTAATTCTGTCTTTTATTTTTGCTTTTGTTATTCCTTCTGTTTTTTCCCCGTGTGTCACTTTTCCTGCCTTCATGTGGGTTGCTTGAACAGATTTTTAGAATTCCATTTCAGTTTTTGTTTCAGTTGAACTTTTAGGGTAGATCTAGTGGTGACAACTTTCTTTTTTCTTTTTCTGAGAAGATTTTGGTTTTACCTTCATTGATAGTTTCACTTAATATGGAACCCTGGGTGACAGTTCTTTTCTTTCAGCTCTTGAAAATGTGACACTGCCTTCAAATACTGGCCTCCCTAGTTTCTGATGAGAAATCCACTGTCATTTGAATCATGCTCCTCTACAGATAATATGTCTTTTTTTTTTTTAACCTGCTTTCAAGTTTTCTTTGTATTTAATTTTGTGAAGTTTGATTATGATACATTTTGGCATGGGTTCCTTTTAATCCCTATCCTGTTTGGATTTGCCCAGCTTCTTGAGTCTATGGTTTGCACGTTTTGTCACATTTGGAAGATTTCATCCTTGACTTCTTCATATACAGCTGAGCCTTGAACATTGTGGGGGCTGGGGCACCAGTCCCTTCACTGATGTGTGCAGGCATCTTTATGTGTGGCTTTATAGTCAGTCCTCTGTATCCACAGTTCCCTGTTCATGGATTTAACAAAACATGGATAGTGTAGTACCATAGCATTTATTTGGAAAAAAAAAAATCTGCGTATAAGTGAACCTGTGCAGTTCAAGCCCATGTTGTTCCATGGTTATCTGTACTCTTTCAGCCCCCTCCTCTGTTTTTGTTTTAAATGATGGCCACTTTAAAATCCTGGTGGTGTGTGTTTGCGTGAGTCGCTCAAGTTGTGTCCAGCTCCTTTGTGACCCCATGGATTGTAGCCCGCCAGGCTCTTCTGTCGATGGAATTCTCCAGGCAAGAATACTAAAGTGGGTAGCCAGTCCTTTCTTCAGGAGAGCTTCCTGACCCAGAGATCGAACCCCAGTCTTCTGTATTGCAGGCTGATTCTGTTTGCAATCTGAGCCACCAGGGAAGCCCTAAATTCTGGTTAGATAAGTCAAATATCTGTGTCGCTTGGGATTGGCACCTGTCACTTCTATTTGCTCATTGAAGTTAATATAAGATTTTCCTGGTACTTGGTATGATGGATGATTTTCAGTTGTATTCTAGGTGTTTCTATGTTATGTTGTAAGATTCTGGATCTTATGTATGGCTCGCTTTGCAGTTCCCCAGTTTAGGTGTAATGCACACAGGTTTCAGGCAGCACCAGAGTAGATGAAAACAAAGGGCCTACTTAAACTGTCTAGTTGCTGCTGGGCTGGGAGTTGAAATTCAACTCTCCGTCGCTGGACCCTTCTGACACTATCTCTGTCGGGAAAGAGGATTGCCAGGCTAGCATCACCGAGCATCGCTTCATCCTGCCTTTTTGCTGTCTTGTGGGATTGGGAGTTGAGCTGACCCATTGACATCACCTTAGTGGGAAGCGCTCATGGTCACTTGTCCTGCCTCACTGACACCAGGTGGGACCATGAGTCCAACTTGCCTCACTGGCACTGCAGGTATAGTTTTTTCCTTTAGTCTTTGGTTAAAATTGGGCACATACTAACAAAAAGTTTTCTGTTCTGTTGGCTGCTTTTCCCTGTCCTTTGGCTAGAGAGACAGGGCTTTTCCTGAGGGTGTTTTTCGTTTGTTTTTGATATGTGCCTCTTGGCAGTTACAGGTTGGAGGCTTCTTCAGCATGCCATTAAGGATGTATGGGAGACTCAGAGAAACCCAGGGAGTTCACTGTGCTGCTCCGAAAGTCCCAGGGTCCCTGAGGCATTTTGCCTTCTTTCTACCATTCAGTCGTCCTTTGTGTGTTGTATTATGTACCCTAGGAGTTTTTAGTTGTAAGGGGGAGGACTGGCAAGGAATAGGGCTTACTCCATCTTGGCCAGAACAAATTATCTATGAGTCTTTTTTCTTTATAATTGTGAAAAAATAGACATATCATGAAATTTATCATCTTAGCCTTTTTTTTTGTTTTGGTTGCACTACACAGCTTCCAGGACCTTAAGTTCCCTGACCTAGGATTGACTCCTGGGCCACAGCAGTGAAAGCACCAAATCCTAACCACTAGACCACCAGGGAACTCTCCATCTTAGCCATTTTTAAGTGTGGTACAGTTAAATAATCTTAAGTACATTCACATTGTTGTGCAACTCATCTCCAGAATTTTCTTCATCTTGCAAAACTAATGCTTATTACTGTTGAACAGCTTTTCCACTCTCCCTCCTTTCCTCCAGTCCCCAGCAGCTATTGTTTATTCTGCTTTCTGTCTTTATGAATTTGATTACTCTAGGTTCTTCTTATAAATGAACTCATACAGTATCTGTCTTTTTATGACTGGCTTATTTCACAAAGCATAACGTCTTCAAGGTTAATCCATGTTGTAGCACATGTCAGAATTTCCTTCCTTTATCAGGCATAATAATAGTCCACTGTATGTGCAGTTGACCCTTAAAGCAACATAGGTTTGAACTACAGGAGTCCACGTATACGTGGTTTTTTTCCGTTGGTAAATACTACAGACCTACATGAGCCACAGTTGGTTGAACCTACAGATTTGGAACCATGGATAGGGAGGAATCGCAGGTCTGGAAGAATTATAGCTACGTCAGTCAACTTAGCTGGCTCTAAGTTGCTTGTAAATTTTCCACTGAGTGGAGGAAGTTGGTGCCCCTAACCCCTGAATTGCTCGTGGGTCAACCGCATTTTGGTTATTATGAATAATGCTCCTGTGAACCTGGATGTACAAATGTTTAAGACCCTGCTTTTAATTCTTTTGGGTATATATTCAGGAGTGAAATTACTAGATCATATTATATTTTAAGTGTTTTGAGGGATTGTCATACTGTTTTCAGTAAGCAGCTATACCAGTTTATATATTCCCCCAAACAGTGCACAAGGAGTTCAATTTCTCCACCTCCTCACCTCTTGCTGCCTTTTTTTTTTTTTTTTTTTGACAGTAGCCATTCTGATGGCTGTGAAGTAGTATCTCAATGGGGTTTCTATTTGCATTTCCCTGATGATTAGTGATGTCGAGCATCTTTTCATGATCTGGTTGGCCCATTTGTCTTTGGAGAAATGTCTGTTCAAGTCCTTTGCCCACTTTTAAGTCAGTTTTGGTTGTTGAAGTTCCTTATATATTCTGAGTATTAACTCTTGAATAAATGAGTTGCAAATATTCTCTCCCATTCCTTAAACTACCTCTTCACTCTCTTGATTATATTATTTGATGCACAGTTTTGGGTTATTATGTAGTCTAATTTATTTTTACTTTTGTTTCCTGTGCTTTTGGTATCATATCCAACAAATCATTGCCAAATCCAGTGTCATGAAGCTTTTCCTTTATATTTTTTTCTACGAATGTTAGCTTTTACATTTAGATATTTGATCCACTTTGAGTTAATTTCTGCCTAAGGTGTAAGGTAAGAGTTCATATATTTGTCTCTTTTAACATCAGTCTTAGTTTTAGAAAGATAACAAAAGCCTTTAATAGTAGAAGTTGTTAATAAGCACAAAATTCTAAACAAATTTGAGTTGCTTGGTTATTAGACATCTCTCTTTTTAACTTTGGTGACCTCCTAAGGCTTCTGTAGTAATGCACACAAATGTACTTAAGCTACTCTTTTATAAAAATAATATTACTGTTTAAATTGTCTATGGTAGCCATGAGTGTTGTATAAAAAAGTAGAAAAACAAGTAATTATAGAATAAGAGAGAAGGACCAGCATTCTCTTTTTGTTTTTTTTATAGTGTTCCAGCTAGATTTCATGGTATGGTGGAAAAAAACCCAGATAGGCAATTTTTAATCTGGATTTTTGTTATTTATTAGCTCTGAGACCAAGTTGTCAAGTTTCTTTGGATCTCTTTTATTCATCTGTAGTGCCTCCTTCATAGTTATTATAGAATTAAATGAGATAGTATATATAGTCAATAAATGTGAAGTTCTTACCCCCTATATTGTGATTTTCAAAGAATGTATATACAGTTTATTTACAAAACTAAGTATCTGCATAATATTAAAATAGTTGTTTAAGTCATTTGAGTTTAAGTCATTGAGTTTTCAAAGTAAAGTGACAATTACCCTTTACTGTTTGTGAAGGAGAGGCTATTGAGCTTACAACTCTTATAACACTTATTACTCATATATCTTCCACCATATATATTATACTTTAATAAAAAGATTACTCTAAAAATATTCTACAGTATAGTGTTAACTAGATTTATATCTATATTTTGGGATCATGGTTGGTGTTTTTTTTCTTTTTTATACTTTCCCTATCTTTTTCAGATTTTCTGAGCTGATCATGGTTACTTTTAAAATTACGTTGTAAAAGACATTTTAAAGGTAACTTCATACTGAAGTGTTTATAGATTAAATGGTATGCCTGGAATTTGTGTACCATTGAACTGAACTCATTGGGGAGGGGAGCGTGAAGTGGGTGGAGGGTATAAGTGGAGCATGGTCATTATTGAAGGTAGATAATGGGACATGGGGATTCAGTATATTATCCTCTACTGTCAAATGTGTTTGGAATTTTTAGTAATAAAAAATTTTTTTCACTATTAAAATGAAAGAGTACACTGTGAAATGGGAGACTTAAAAAGGACTAAAGAATAAGATGATTTTCTTTTTTCAAGAAGAGCAGTTTATTTAATCTCAAAGTTGTTCTGTGACGTTTGGGATCTTCCCTGATCAGGGATCAAACCCATGTCTCCTGCACTGACATGTGGATTTGTTACCGCGCTGAGTCACCAGGGAAGCCCTAATCCACTCTTTTTTACATTCTTTTCCCATTTAGGTCATTACAGAGGATTGAGTTACAGTTACCTGTGCTAGGTCCTGACTAGCAATTTTATATGTAGTAAAGAACCATAACTTTCTTCAATTCTCTAAAGGCTAAGAGAGGTAAGGAAACTTGCAGAAGCAAAGGTTGAAGCAGGCAAAGATTGGTTCATGAGGGTTAAGAAAAGAAGCTGTCTCTAGAATATGAAAGGGCAAGGAGAAGCAGGAAGTGCTGCTGTAGAAGCTGCAGAAGTTTCCAGAAGATCTAGCGAAGATCACTAATGAGGGTGGCTGCCCTAAAAAGCAACTTTTCACTATCAGTGAAGCAGCCTTGTATTTCAGTATCAATGAAACAGTGAAACCATAACCACTGGATCACCAGGGGATTCCCCCAAAGTATTTTTTAATTAGAGTATGGACATGTTTTTAAGGCATAATGCTATTTTGGCACACTTAATAGATTACAGTATAGTATAAATATAACTTTATAGGCCCTGGGATGCCATCTAGGACTTTCATAGCTAGAGAGGAGAAGTCAGTGACTGGTTTCAAGGCTTTGAAGGACAGGCGGGCTCTCTGCTGCTGCTGCTGCTAAGTCGCTTCAGTTGTGTCTGACTCTGTGCGACCCTGTAGACGGCAGCCCACCAGGCTCCCCTGTCCCTGGGATTCTCCAGGCAAGAACACTGGAGTGGGTTGCCATTTCCTTCTCCAATGCATGAAAGTGAAAAGTGAAAGTGAAGTCGCTCAGTCGTGTCCATCTCTTCGCAATCCCATGGACTGCAGCCCACCAGGCTCCTCCATCCATGGGATTTTCCAGGCAAGAGTACTGAAGTGGGGTGCATTGCCTTCTCCGCTGACTCTCTAGTTAGGGGCTAATTAATGCGGCTGGTGACTTAAGTTGAAGCCAATGTTTATTTGCCATTATGAAAGTCCTCAGGGCCCTTAAGAATCATGCTAAGACTCCTCTGCCTGTGCTTGGTCAGTGCAGCAACAAAGCCTGGGGGATAGCATATCTGTTTACAGCAGGGTTACTGAATATTTTAAGCCCACTGTGGAGACCTACTGGTTAGACAAAAGATTCCTTTCAAAGTGTTACTGCTCTCTGACAGTATTCCTGGTCACTGAAGAGCTCTGTGGAGATGCACAACGAGATTCATGATGTTTTCATGCCTGTTAATAACACATTATCCATTCTGCAGCCCTCAGAACAAGAAGTAATTTCCACTTTCAAGTCTTATTAATGAAGAAATATGTTTTGTAAGGCTATACCTGCCATAATAGTGATTCCTTTGATGTTTCTGGGCAGAGTAAATGAAAACCTCTGGAAAGGATCCACCATTCTAAATGCTATTAACATTTGACTCATGGGAGCAGATCAAATACCAACATTAACAGGAGATTGGAAGAAGTTGATTTCAACCCTCATGGGTGACTTTAAGGAGTTTGAGGGTTCAGTGGAGGAAGTAACTGCAGATGTGATGGAAATAGCAAGAGAAGTCTATGTCCGACGCAGGATCCAGCATGCTTGGGCTGGTGCACGGGGATGACCCAGAGAGATGTTATGGGGAGGGAGGTGGGAGGAGGGTTCATGTTTGGGAACGCATGTACACCCGTGGTGGATTCATGTCAGTGTATGGCAAAACCAATACAGTATTGTAAAGTAAAATAAAGTAAAAATAAAAAACTAAAAAAAAAATTAAAAAATGGAGCCTGAAGATGTGACTGAATTGCTGCAGTCTCATGATAAAGCTTTAACAGATGAGGAGCTGCTTTTTATGGATGAGCAAAAGAAAGTAGTTTCTTTAGGTGTAATCTATTCCTGGTGAAGATGCTGTGAAGATTATTGGAATGACAACAAAGGATTTAGAATATAACATAAATTTTGTTGATAAAGCAGCAGCAGATTTTGAGAGGATTGACTCCAATTTTGAAAGTTCTATTGTGGGTAAAACACTGTAAAATAGCATTGCATGCTACAGAGAAATTGTTCCTGAAAGGAATAGTCAATTGATGTGGCAGACTTCATTGATGTCTTATTTTAAGAAATTGCCATAGCCACCCCACTCAGCAACCCCTACCCTCATCAGTCAGCAGCCATCAACTCCAAGGCAAGACCCTCCACAAGGTGAAGGTTTGGATGATTGATAATATTTTTAGCAATAAAATATTTTTTGTTTTGTTTTGGGAGGGGTGGTACCACACTGCCTGGCTTTCAGGATCTTAGTTCCCAGACCAGGGATGGAACCTGTACCTGTGCATTGAGAGCGTGAAGCCATAACCACTGGATCACCAGGGGATTCCCCCAAAGTATTTTTTAATTAGAGTATGGACATGTTTTTAAGGCATGATGCTATTATGGCACACTTAATAGATTACAGTATAGTATAAACACAAATTTTATAGGCCCTGGAAACCAAACATTTGTGTGCCTTTATTGTGATACTTGCTGTATTGCAGTGGTCTGGGACTGAACCTTCTAGGATCTCTGAGGTATGCTTGTATACATTTATGAAATGCTTTCATAAAATCAAGCTTGGGTGGTTGCCTGCTGCTGCTGCTGCTAAGTCGCTTCAGTTGTGTCCGACTCTGTGCAACCCCATAGACGGCAGCCCACCAGGCTTCTCCGTCCATGGGATTTTCCCGGCAAGAGTACTTACTGGAGTGGGCTGCCATTGCCTTCTCCATCACACTTCCTGGATGCTCCTAAAATTCTTATGAGTGGTTGTTTAGTTGCTAAGTCGTGTCCAACACTTTTGCGACCCCACGGACGTAGCCCGTCAGGCTCCTCTGTCCATGGGATGTCCAATGCAAGAATACTAGAGTGCATTTCCATTTCCTTCTCCAGGGCATCTTCCCAACCCAGGGGTCAAACCCCTGTCTCCTGCATTGGCAGGCAAATTCTTTACTGCTGAGCCACTGGGGAAGCCCCATTCTTAGGAGATAGAAATCTAAATATTATTATGCCTGTTTGAAAAGTCTATAAACTGAAGTTTAGGAAGGTCATACAGTGGCAGACCTGGGGTTTCACTCTCAATATTTCGGGGTTTCTAACCCATTTCTTGCTACTGTAATTTGCTTATGCAGCCAAGTTGAAATAGAACTCAAGGCCCTGAATTAACACAAGTGCAGTATTCTTTCCATGATCCCATAGCTGTGGCTTCTGCATATCTTCCTTTGAGCAGAATCTATGAAATGTCGATTGTTTATTTACCAGTAGGGATGTTAACACTGAGAACAATAACTGTTCTTGTTGATTTTCACTGTAGCCACTGCAAGTTGTTAATCGAAGACAGCCGCTGCATTCCTTTCTGTCCAAATATTTAGTTCTGTTAAAGGACAGTGTTCATAATTCATGGTTTCACTAAGAGTTTATCTTACTTTTCTTTAAATTTGGCTTACCTATATTTATCCCTTTAGTGTCATTAGACAGGCACTTCATCTGAATTCTAATGAGATTTTTTTATTTTGTATTTTATACATGAAGTCTGGAAAAGAATTATTGAGTTGAAATATTTACTATTCAAATTACATTTCTAATTTTGATTTTCAAAATATTTTTTTTCTACTTCTGAATTAACAGGCAGCACAGTGGTTTTTGTTTTGTTAGAACTTGTGTGGGCACATTGGAAAACTACAAAAACAGCGTTCTAAAATTAATATTCTTTTAAAATTAATATGTCATTGAAATTTAGTCCTTTGATTTATGCTTATTCCATAGCAAGTCATACTTAAATCATTCTAAATCCTTCTTGTCATCTTGGGTAAGTCACTTCAGGTTTTTTATTCAGGTTATTTAATCTGTAAAATGGACATGTTGGCAGTACTGTCTGGTGTTCTAAGAAATATATGTAGAACTTCTTGGTAAATTGTAACATGCTACACAAATACAAGATATTTTTGTTGTTTATTAGACTTGTTTGTATTTGTGTGATTTTGGTGAGCTAATCAACAATTTTCATTATCTTATTTCATTTCAATAAATTTCATTTCATTTCTCACTAATCTCGGTATTATTGATGTACCAAACATTGAAGAAACAGTTTCAGTCTATTAGAATTTTTCTTTCCTAGTTTTAAGTTATTTGCCATGGAAAAGTTACTTAAGTACATATGAGAACTTAAATTTCAGTAGTATGCCACGTCTGCAGGGAATGTTCCAAAATCCCCGGTGGATGCTTGGAACAGTGGGTAGCTATTGAACCATCTGTATGCTGTGTTTTTACCTAAACCTACATACCTATGATACAGTTTAAGTACAGTAAATTATGAGCGATTAACATAGAACAATTAAAGCAATATAAGGTAATAAGATTATGTAAATATGGTCTCTTTCTCTAAATATATCTTATTGTAAAAATGTAATGCCTTTTCCATCTTAGCTAAGCACTTTACGCACTATGGCTGTAACATTTGCAGTTTGAGGCGTGACAGCAAAATTAACACAAATTTCTTTTTCTTTCTTCACAATTTTGTATGTAGAAGGTTCGTTTTTACCAAAGATCTTAGCAACCTCAGTCTTCAGTTTTTTCCTTTCCTTATTAAGTCAAGAACTTACACCTTTTCACTTAAGGAAAGCACGTTTAGTTACATGCACACGTGCTCAGCTGTGTCGCACTCTTTGTGACCCCATGGACTCTAGCCCGCCCGGTTCTTCTGTCCATGGGATTTCTCGGGAGAGATTACTGAAGCGGGTTGCCATTTCCTCCTCTGGGGGATCTTCCCAATCTAGAAATCGAACCCACATCTCTTGCTTCTAGGGATCAAACCTATGTCCCTTACATCTCCTGCATTGGCAGGTGGATTCCTTATTCCTGCACTACCTGGGAAGCCCAAAAGAAAGCACTTTAAGTGAAGCTAAAACTTCTTTTTGCCAGCATCACTGCTCTTGCACTTTGAGGTCATTTTTCAGTCACATACGGGTTACTTGAACACAGCACTATGATACTATCTGTGACTGTTGATCCTGATAACCAAGAGTGATAATAAGTCAGAGCAGGGAACTCTGAAGAGATAGATGGTTCATGCCCTTGATGGGACCAAGCAGGATGGTGTGGGTCAGCACAGGATTTCATCACACTGCTCAGCATATCATGCAGTTTAAAACTTCCGTTTATTTCTGGAACTTTCCATATAATATTTTCAGACTGCAGTTGACTGTGGGTAATTGAAATTTCAGAAAGGGAACCATGAAAGGGGGTCTACTGTACATGTAATCTTTGGCTAGAAATCAGGGTCTAAATTTAAAAGTTGTACAGTGCCTTTCTGTTACAAGTAATGAACAATCTTTTCAAATGTTAACTTTGGGAATTTGAAGTTTGAGTGATCACAGGCTGACTGTGGCTCTTGTGTCCAGTTTTCATTTAGGTGGGAGCATCCCATCTCTTCTCCTTAGGTGGCTTCTCCTGTTTTATGGTGGCAATTTCACTTTACACCTTTATTCTGAAAATTTCACCAATATTCAACCCATTGAGGATAGTTAGAATGTTTGCAGTCAGAATTTTGCCCTTCTTTTTGACACATCCTCCAGAACCATATTGGGTTTCCCAGGTAGCTCAGTCGGTAAAGAATCCTCCTGTCAATGCAGGAGACATGTGTTTGATTCCTGGGTCAGGAAGATCCCCTTGGGGAAGGAAATGACAACCCACTCCAGTATTCTTGCCTGAAGAATTGCATGGACAGGGGAGCGTGCAGACTGTGGTCACCCGGGTCACAGAAGAGCTGGACTCGACTTAGCGACTAAGCACACACGTGTGCACACTGGAGCAATAGTATCAAGTGGGGCTCTGCTGGCTTTCCGTAGGGAGGGCAGGAATATTGGCTTTTGAATGAAAATCTATTCTTCTCCCTTTCATATTTCAGAAAATAGCCATGCCTATCTAGTCCTGACTGTGATACAAAAACATTTATTTGGAATTCAGCAGGAAATTTGGTAATACAAAGGACTGCTCACTTTGGTTTATGGTGCTTGTTTCCTTTTATAGAAGACTGCAAGGTAGATTTTAGCTTAGCTCAGGGCCAAATGATTACAAATACATAATCAGTAAACTTTCTAAGCTGTGTAAGAGTACTTAAATTATTGCATTGATAGCTGAGGCAGTTTTTATTGTAAGCCATGGCGATTGATAAAATCTTACAGTATAAGATCTTTTTGCTTCCTTTAGATTGGAAGGAAGATGGTGGTGGGAGTAGTAGTGTTAGAAAAAGTTATCTTTCTGTTTTCTGGCTGCTAAAAAGAAACTTCAGCTGGTCTTTTGTTTTAAATTGCTTTGTACTTCATAGCTATCAGTTGTTTATATATGATTTAGTCATAATTTTGTAAATGAATTTTGCAGAGGACCTCTAAGTCCTGAGGAGGCTGCTAAATATATTACAAGGGTAGACGTCCAGGCTGCATTTTTATACCTATTAATCACCTGGACTCCAGTTGCTCAGAATCCACTGGAACTTTCCACATTCCTGGCAGGTTTTCTTTGTGTGTGTACGCGTGCTCCTCAGTTAGCTGTCTCTCCCATTTGCCAGAGTTATTTCAAACCCCAGTCTCCTCCCACCTCCTTAGCCCTTTCTTAGGAGGCCCAGTTACCTATTGCTGTATGGTAAACCAGTCCAAGACTTAGTGATGTGACTCAACGACCGTTTTATTATGCTCAGAGTCTCTGTGTGTCAGGAATTCAGGTGAGCCATGTTGCTGCTCCACAGTGTCGGGAGTCTCAGCTGAGAAGACGCAAATGCTGGGGGAGACATGAATGGCAGAGAACTGGAATCCTCGGGAGGGTTCTTCACTCAACGTGTTTGGTGCCTGGGCTGTGATGACTTGAAAGCTGGGCTCAGCTGATGGTGTTGACTGAACAACGTACATACAGCTTCCCAGTGGCTTGGACTTCCCACATCAGGGCCCTTGTGTTCCATGAGTGGGTGTCTGGAGACCCAGCATTCCAGAATTGGTCAGGAGCTGCTTGGCCTTTTCTGACCTGAATCTTGGTGGTGTTCCCTGTCACTTCCACTGTATGCTGTTGGTTATGAATGAATTTCTGAGGCCAACCATACGTAAGAAGGATGAAATTAGACTGTCTTCTCTTGGTGAGGTGTGCAAGGCTGCTTTGCAGAAGGGCATGTGGGGGTGGAAAATAAAATAGTGACCATTTTTGAAAATACAGTCTGTCACATTATCTCTTGCTCTTCAAATTCATACACCTGAGTGCCTGCTGAATGCTGCCACGTGAACATCCCCGTTGCTTGAAACAAGATAATACCAAATTTTCCTCCTCTTCACCTTCACCCCAGCTAGTGCACAGGGAGAAAACTGGTGTCTAAATTAGTGGTACCTTTATATCCAGTTAGGCACGCCCCGTCTTCTCTTCTTGCTCCTTCTCCTCCTCCTAGATAAGTGAGATTGTTTCATTGTTTTTCCTCCCACGATGTCCATGGAATCACATTTACTCATCCCTGGTGTCACAGCTTTTGTTCAGGCCATTATCTCTCTCTCCCATAAATACTGTAACATTCTATTTAATGCCTGTATTTTTGTTTAATCCTTAACTGTATGAAATGTGATGCTAAAGTCATAGGATTGGCTTTGAAAAAGTAAACCTAACACAATATATATACACCCAAAGGCATGTTATTTTTCAGAGTGATCCCTTACATTTATGTAGTATTTTAGAAATGTTTTGTTTAAAATTGCTTAAATGTATAGTCATCTTTAGTCATTGTTGATCCAAATTACTGCTTTTAATTAATCCTATATCATCTTTATAGTTTGGATTACAGACTTCTTTCAGAATCCAATGAGAGTTACATACTTTTTCTAAAACACTGCTTGCAAACTGACAATTTGCCATGATTTGCAGAAGCACTGAAGTTAAGAACTTTTGTTTTGAGGTCACATACCATTCTTCATGCTTGGCTCCAAACCACTTGTGGTTAATTGGTGGTTAGACTTTGATTCCTTTTCTAGAGATTTTTTCCTTCTATGAGATTATTCATTTAAAAGAAGGAAGCAGGCAGGAAAGAACTGCAGGCAATGAATTCCACAAATATTTTTGAATACTGGCAGTATTATGATAATTGAAGCATAACCTCCTACAATTACTGTTTTTAAGGAGACAGTACATTGGACGTGTAAGTTTTAATATGTTTATTACAGACTCTTCCATTTGGCTTTGTCTTTCTTTAGATTGGAAGCTTCCCTGGTGGCTCAGATGGTAAAAAGTGTCTGCTTGCAATGCGGGAGATCCGGGTTTGATCCCTGGGTCGGGAAGATCCCCTGGAGAAGGAAATGGCAACCCACTCCAGTACTCTTGCCTGGAAAATTCCATGGATGGAGGAGCCTTGTAGGCTACAGTCCATGGGGTTGCAAAGAGTCAGACAAGATTGAACAACTTCATTTTCACTTTTCCTTAGACTGGGGCTTTGCTTGTGGCTCAGCTGGTAAAGAATCCACCTGCAATGCGGGAGACCTGGGTTCAATCCCTGGTTTGGGAATAACACCTGGAGAAGGGAAAGGCTACCCACTTCAGTATTCTGGCCTAGAGAATTTCATGGACTGTATAGTCCATGGGATCACAAAGAGTCAAACAACTGAGCGACTTTCACTTCACTTCTTTAAATTATCAATTTGCTTTGAGTGAGTAAGTGCTATTGCTCTGTAAGCTATAAGACAGTGATGTCATGAGAAGTGAAGTGATGTCATGAGAGGTAGGTGTAAATCACATGTATCATACGTATGCATTTTAATAGAATTTCTTGAAATCTGTATAAATGTCATTTTGAAGTTTATATTGTACTGTCAGTGGAGGAAAAGAAAACTGCTCAGCAAGTTGATGGAAATCATATTATGAGAGAGAATATTGAACATACTTGGGGAACCAGGTACATAACTTGCATGTGATCAGCTTTTTTTTTTTTTTAATAAATCATTCTTTCCTGCTCATTTATCAAGTCCTGTGCCTTATTAACTGTTCTGGTAATTTAAAATACTTCGTTTGCAGTAACTGAATGTACCCGAAAGGAGTAAAACTTGTGTTTCTTTTAAAATACTTTAAAATCTATACTTTTATGCTAATTTACACTGACCTATTTCCTCCAATTTTTAACCTTTTCCTTTTGTATATAATATAGTGGTTGTTTCTAAGGTTTTAGAAACATTGTACAAAAATTGTTGTGAAGGGATAGGGTGAGTTAATGGCTAGAGAAACAATGATTCCTGAAAGAATGTCAGTAATAAAGTGTTATGACTACATATTTAAAACAAACAAATCCAGTGTCTGGTTTTTGTCTTATTTCAGCTCAAGAGTGAGGACTTTTATTATCACATCTGGTATTGTCTAGTTGCGTCGTCTAGTGTTTCCAGAGCAATGTCAGAACTATTTTGCTGTTTGTGGTCATCCTTGTAATGAGTCTGACTTTAATGGGAAAGTATTTCACAGTTAAGCACCAAGTGGTTTTGAATTTGAGTATACTATTTCTTAATTTGATACTTTAGTATTTTGTTTCTCCTGGGTTTTTTCTTTAATAATTGAGAATTAATTAGTTTACAGTTGAGCCTTGAACAGTGCAGATTTGAACTGCGTGAGTCCACATGTACATGGATATTTTTCAGTAGTAAATACTGCAGTAGCACACAGTCCTTGGTAGACAGAATCATGGATACAGAGGAACAGCAAAAGTGGAGGGCTGACTATAATTTAGCCCTCACCTTGTTCAAGAGTCAACTATACTTCTTGATTCTTCTGTTGAAGGCCAACCTGAAGCAAACTCTTTTCAAGCCCTGAATTATCAGAGAGGCAGTTTCCTTGAATGAGGTGTTAACTGGGCATTTATTGCAAGTTAAGAAATATGTTAGTCCATGTAAAACTTAATAGTGCTTATCCCATAGTAAATACTCAATAACTGTGGTTATTATTAATGGTGTATTTGAATGCTTTTCTTACAGATTTCCTACAGGTTTAATCAATTAACCAGATTCCTCAATTTATTATTAAATTTAAGGTTATTCTGTGACAGGTACAATTCCTCAAATTTACCTCATCTCTTATGGATATAAACAGCAAAAGGGAAAATTTCCCATTAAACTGGGCATGTGTATATTATAGTGCCTTGTATAGTCATAAGTAGAAAAATTGGTTAAATGTCAACATATCTGTACATGATCAAGAAGTTATAGTCCTGGCCTGATAATCTCCTCGAGATAATCCCAAGGGGGTGTCTTGAGTTATTTTCCTCACTCACATGTGCCTTATATTTTGTCATTTGAATACAGTATACATATTATTCTGTTCTTAATACTAATGCCTCTGGTTAATGCAAATACTAACTTGACCCTCCTCCCCCAAGAAAAAACTACTTTGAGAAAAGGAAATGCTTTGAAAATTAGTAATCTGTAATTTGTACCTATTTTTGTGGTTGTTAATGTATGTCCTTCATAAATCTTACAGAATTACAGTATTTCTGCAAATTAATACATTTGGCAGCAACAGAGTTTTCGTACCTAATTTTTTTTTGAAATTGTATCCTTCCTGACATCTTATAGAAGTTATAAATTAAAGCCTGTAATCAGATTAGTGAATGATCTTTCTCTTGTCAAGTTTTCTAATGTATGCTTCTTTTCTCCCCCCTCCCCCAACCAGAGGAAATAAAAGCGGAAACTGAAAAGCAGAGGTTTGTGGGGTTTTTTTTCCTTCAGTAAAAATAATTTGCAAACTTATTAGTCTTGGCAAAATAACAATGTAATCATCTCTGTTTGGATGTGGCAGATTTTCTGTATGTGATCTTTATAATAAAATCAATTTTTAAAAAATGATTTTGAGAAACATTATAAACATACTTATAAATACAAAAAGATTTTATAAATAAGGGTATTTCTGAAATACCGTAAGATATGCTTTGTCTTTGCTTAAAGACTGACTCATGTTAAGAAAGATTACTAAATATTTAGTAACCTATATAATTTAAAAATTAATTGTTTAATTAATTAAATAATTTTCTTAAGTTTAGTTATAGCTTTAATGACTAGCTTATGACCTGTAGCAAATCACTTCACTTCTCTGGGCTTTGGTTTCCTCATGAAATATGAGAAAATGAAGATTGGTTTAGCACAGTGCCTTTTAGAAGTGGAATTGGAGTGAGAATATCATCAAGATGATGAATATGATATTCTAATCAAACTCTTCTTTTTTCCTTTAGTCCTCCTCATGGAGAAGCAAAAGCTGGATCAAGCACCCTTCCACCAGTGAAATCAAAGACAAATTTTATTGAAGCAGACAAGTACTTCCTCCCCTTTGAATTGGCATGCCAGTCCAAATGTCCCCGCATAGTCAGTACATCTCTAGATTGTTTACAGGTATGTATAAAATGGCACTATCTAAAAACCCTCCAATTTGAATGTATTCCTATATATTACAGTTGATGAAGAGCTCAGGCATTTTCTGTGAAAGCCTTGATTATTCTTTTTGTGGTAAGAAACTAAATGGTTTCTTACACTCAAGAGAAACAGTAGTTGCAAAAAGATGTTTCTAGGTTAAGGGTAATACAAATCATTAGTTAGCTTAGTGAGAGGCAGTCTTTTCTAAGGTTATTAATAATGAAAGTTAACCTGCTGGTGATTTTGCATACGTCATTATTTGCAGTGATTTTACTAGATGCTTGCTGTTTTATGTAAAGTGGTAGGTTAATACTAACAGTTTAATATTTATACTTACTACAAAACTTTAGCACTGACCTTTTTTATATCAGAAAATTCTTTTCTGTCTTCTATTTTACTTAACACACACAAACATGCGCATGGCATGTGTGTATGCAGATTCTCTTAGATATTTGTGAGACAAAACTCCAGAGAGAGAGTCCTTCTCTTTTCAGGTATTTTCATGTTTGGGGATTATACCTTTTAAACTAACAATTGAGTGGAAAAAATCATATCCATATGATTTGTTGTTAAGATAGGTTAAGGATAAGTTCATTTGATTTATGGCCTTGTTTTCTCTGAAAAATTAAAATTATAATATCTAAGGCCTTCCTTCCAGGGTTGTAATGATAATGATACATGAACAAATAGGTGATACATTGTGGCCAGTGTGTGGAAATTGGGTTTCAGCATATTCACAGATCTAATTTGGAAACAGATTTGGGTTGTTTGAGTGTGTTAAGATAGCTTTCACAAAAGCAGTATTAGTAATGTTTGGATAGAAAGCAGTGAGTTGTTACAACTCATCAGAGACAAGTTCTAAGGCCTGCCTTCGTCAAAGTATTGCCTGATGGTTTTGTTATCATTATTTTGCTGTTTTTGTGATTATTACAAGTGTAAATGTTTTCACATGTTTATAGCTAATAAAGCTTTCTTCAGGAAAAGTTGGTATAGCCTTGACTTTTGCTATATCTTAATATTTTTGTGTAAAAGTTTAACATATAATCAATTTGTATATTATAATTTTAATGTGTATTTCATTACTCTGTGTGTGTGTATATATATATATTTGTTAGCTTAATTAGGATCTTCTTTCTTGGTTTCAGAAACTTATTGCTTATGGGCACTTGACTGGCAATGCTCCAGATAGTACAACACCAGGCAAAAAATTAATTGATAGAATTATTGAAACAATTTGTGGCTGTTTCCAAGGTCCTCAAACAGATGAAGGAGTTCAGTTACAAATAATAAAGGTAATTAATTATAAGAACTGAATTTGTTATTCATTATCTGTACTTTTTAAAATCAGAAGCCTTTTACCTTGACTTCCCTGGTGGCTCAGAGGGTAAAGCATCTGCCTACAATGCGGGAGACCCAAGTTTGATCCCTGGGTCAGGAAGATCCCCTGGAGAAAGGCACCCCACTCCAGTACTCTTACCTAGAAAATCCCATGGACGGAGGAGCATGGTAGGCTATAGTCCATGGGGTCACAAAGAGTCGGACATGACTGAGCGACTTCACATTCGCTTTTACCTTGAGAACATTGGGAAAAATCATTTTATGTGCTTTCCAGATAAGATAAAGTTCATTTGGGGGCTTTTTAGATTCTGTTTCAGGGGACTTTATTGTTAAATGCTGAGAGTTCACTAGGCGAAGACTCTTATTTTGAAGGTCCCAGTTTAGGCCCCCAGAATCTTCCAGAGCTTTTCAGTTTCTGGCCTGATCTATCTTTTGAGCTTCAGGGCCCCATGTGAAGGCCCCATGGCCCTTCTAGTTTCTTCTTCTCCTGCCATACCCCTTGTAGTCTGCTTTCTAGTCCCAGGCTTCACCATGTGAAACACTTGTGCACGTTTCCCTGCTTCCCTTACCTGTCAGTCTGCTGAACCTGCTCGGGTGATCGTCCTAGGTTTGTGCTCTGATACACCTGGGTCATTAAACTCCTTTAAAGAAAAATCACTCATCTGTGTTTTCAGTCTGCTATGTAAATAATCAATTTTTAATGTTACTGCTAATAGTAGTGGTGGTATGTTGATTTGTCAGCAAAATTCTCTTATACTATTAGTACTTTAGTTTACATGTATAATGTGTTCCTTTACGTGTGGTTATCACCCCTCTGAGCTTTTCAGTCTCATAGCAGCATTCTCTTCATAAATCATAAAATATCTTGATTCTAAAAAAGCGATCCAGTCTGGCCTCTCACTTGAAGTTTCATGTCAGCTGTGGTTTGTTTAGTATGTGCTCAGTGCTGGCCTGCCTTGCACTGAACAGCATATTAATGGAAGGACAAAGATACGAGTCCTTGCTATTGAGAAATTGAGTAACGTGTGACAGTTCACATAAATTAAAGCTGTTCGTTTTATTGGAGGATTATTTTAAATGTTTTTTTTTAATGTTTTATTTTAAAACATTTATTTTAAAACAATTATCTTCAACAATAACAACAGCACACTGAGTTCAGTCTATAAGTTAGATCTCAGAAAAATTTGAAAGTGAATAGGACACAATATGTATTCTGTAAAGTTGACATTTAGCTCAACAGATACATCATATGAAGCATATATCTGCTATACTATGACAGTATTAATGTTGTGCATTTTAGTAGACTAAAATAATATTTCTGTTAAAATGACGCAGTTGATGATATATTTAAGGTAGGTAGAAACTCTTGTATACTTTACTTTAAAGTGGTAATGGTGTCTAAAAGTTTTAATTCTGATACAAAAATAGCCATGTATTTTTGTGCTGAAACTCTGGATGTGAAAAATTGCTTTATCTTTGTTTTCTTTTTCTATTTTTTTTAAGGCTTTACTAACTGCAGTAACATCTCAACACATAGAAATTCATGAAGGAACTGTACTGCAAGCTGTGAGAACATGTTACAACATATATCTAGCAAGCAAAAATCTCATCAATCAAACAACAGCCAAAGCTACTCTCACTCAGATGTTAAATGTTATCTTTGCACGCATGGAAAACCAAGCAGTAAGTATTAAAAAATGAGAGAGATGGTATAGAACACCACGGGCACCAACTATAGAAAAGATTTTGCAAAAATTATAATAGAATCTTTTGTGACTGTGCAGAAAATATCTTTGTTTACAGTTTTATGTACTGGAGATCTGTGGTATTTTGTTTTGACTGGCTTACTGACTTGTTTGATTTTGGATTAAAATGTTTTGTGGTTTTTTTTCTCATCACAAATAGAATTTGAAAGATAGAGATTGATTGGTATCCTGATGGAAGTGTTTATGAAGTGATATTTTTATTGCTCTCAAGCTTAGATCAGTGAATGTAGTTAGAAAGTTACCTAGTTTGATCTATTCTTATAGAAAATTATTCATTGAGCCTTTAAAAAGTGAAATAAATTTCTGTAGTAATGGAATATATTTGGGGAGGAAAGGAAGAGATCAGCAGCTAGAGAATCTTTTTTAATTGTTTCAGTTCAGTTCAATTCAGTCGCTCAGTCATGTCCGACTCTGCGACTGCGACCCCGTGAATCGCAGCACGCCAGGCCATCCGGTCCATCACCAACTCCCGGAGTTCACTCAGACTCGCGTTCATCGAGTCAGTGATGCCATCTAGCCATCTTATTCTCTGTCGTCCCCTTCTCCTCCTGCCCCCAATCCCTCCCAGCATCAGAGTCTTTTCCAGTGAGTCAACTCTTCACATGAGGTGGCCTAATTGTTTAGGTCTTCATAATTGAAAACCAACTTCTGACTTTTTATTTTGAACTGATTTTAAACTTAAAAATTGCAGAGGTATTTACAGAGATTCTCTTTATTCTACTTTTCTTAATACCGATGTCTTGCATAATCATATTACAATGTTGAGAAACAGGAATTTACACTGGTATAATACTATTAAGTACAGTAACCCTGATTACTTGCTTAAAGTGGTATCTTCCAGGTTCCTCTACTGAAAATTTATTCTTTTACATTTAATAAATATCTTGGAGATTCTTTTGCACTCCCCCACACCCAATTTGAGTATCCCTCAGTAGATCTTGTTGGCAACAGTTGTTACTGCAGTGTTTTCCTGGTGCAGGTTTTTCTTTCCCTCTCCTTATATATTTATTAACCAGAGTTAACTCCCCTTTCATATTTTTTCATTCAGTTTTTAATTTCTATCAGTCTGTATTCATGAGTGTTTATTCTGTGGTTTCTGATCTAATTCTGTTATTTTGTTGCCCCAAATATTCCAGCTTTGGCCTTCTGTCCTTTTTGACAAGCCCCTGTCCTTTTTTGAGTACTTCTGGAATCTCAAGTTGTTCCTGGCTCATTTTGAATTTTTTCTGCTTTATATCTGGAGTAGTAGACACATAAACAGGGAGCCCTGGCTCCTTTGAATGGTAATAGGAACCAAAATCTGAGGTCTAGGTGTGTTCGTTGCAGCTGGGTTGTTATTGCTTCCCTCTCAGCAGATTGAACTAGGAAATACATGTGTGCATACTAACTACCCGCCCTACCCTACCTCCCCCACATCTGTATGTGACTACCCATCCATATATATTAAAACTTATGTGTTCATATTGATACTTCTAATTCCAGTACCACAGGGTTCATTACAGCCTCCTCTCTTTATTTGTAACTTCTCTTTATACAGTGAGATAAAAGGCTTTCATTTTCTGTGATACATTATTTGTTCAGGCCTATTACATACATATGATAGTTTTTTAATTGCTGACTCATTCCACTGTGAGAAGCAAATTTACTGGGTACATTATAACATTTTTTTTTTTTTTTGTCTTCAACCTTATAGTATCTATCCATTTAGAGTGGTTCCCAGAGTTACTTAGGTTAGTTCTTTTCTTCTCCATACTCTTCAATGGTATAATATTATTACTTTATAATACAGTTAAGTTCATTTATTACTGCCTGTTTTCCATTTCAGTACCCCTCACGTTCTGATTTAATTGCTTGCTTGTTTTTTAAGTAATTTAAACCCTACTGTGCCTCAAGAGGTAGAGATCTACAAAAGGTCTACTCATTCTTACCATGCCAGTCCTCTCCCTCCTGCCTTTCCACCTCTTGGATGTAGCTCATCTCTATGGTTTTTGGTTTATCCTTCTGCATTTCTTGAGCACAAGTGAGCACATGTATGCATGGTTTCATGTATCACCTTCTTTACATATCTATCACTGCATAGCAGATCACCTCAAACTTCAGCTGCTTAAACCTCATAGTTTAGCTGCTCATCTCTTATAGTTTCTGAGGGTCCAGAACCCGAGTGTCTTAGCTGGGGCTGTGGCTTGGATTTCACATGAGGTTGCAGTTAGTTGGCTGTGTGGATCACAGTATTAACTGGGGATGGAGTCATTTAAAGCCTTTACTGGGCTAGAGAATGAGAAGAAAGAGGAACAAGGCAGAAGCCATTATACATTGTCTGTCTCATGATCTGAAGTATCACCCAGACCACCCTGGCACGGTGTGGGAGGGAACTGTACTGGGGACGTGAGGGTCGGAAGTGGAGATGGCTGGTGGCCGTCCTGGGAAGACTGGCTTCCACACTGCTCTGGATACTCTTTCCTACTTTACTTTTTTCAGTCAGCAGTATTCCCTGGAAAGCATTCCATGTCTGTCCTTAAAGAAC